>NC_137911.1:10071024-10096024 GCF_963457725.1 Sprattus sprattus
ATTTTACCTCCATAGACTGTTTAAGGAACTCTACCACTCAATAGGAAGTATTTTTAATGTGGAATAACACATTAACTACTCATTGGCCTTTTGTTAAGTGTTCTGTTGATGGATAACTGTTTTTACTCATGATAGATTGCACCACATTGGTAAACCTGTTCCACTAATGGAATGAGATGACCTGTGCTGTTGGCTGCGAAGCATTTATACTGATACCACTATCGGGTATGGGGCAATACTGTGCTCATATTCTCATACTTTCTCCAACACCACGCACCCATACCACTGTTTTTTTTGGCCAGAAAGGTTTATATTTGTTTGGTAGGAAATAGCCTCCTGACAACCAGAGCACATATAATGAAAATCGTAATTATTGGAGATTGTTATTTTTATTATCACGCACACTCATACGCACACAAACGCCTATGCACGCACACACATACGCGTATGCACGCACACACACACACACACACACACACACACACACACACACACACACACACACTCACACTCACTCATTCCTAATATATATCTGACTAACCATCTTCTCTGTCTGTAAAGATGAATCTTCTGTGCTGTATTTTCTCACGATGGAGATGTGCTGCTGATCTTTGCATTGTGATGCGGTGTGACGTGCTCCGCAGGCCTTCCTGTTGCCCATGTGCGAGGCTGCAGCCATGCGCAAGGTGGTGCGCGTCTACCAGGAGTGGATCGCCCTGGAGGACAAGCCTGTGTTCATGAGGGAGCTGGAGGACGAACATCGGCCTCTAATGAACTCCGCCAGCAACGGCTCAGACAAGGACGAGGAGGTGCGGACACCAGGGCAAAAGCCAGTAGGGCAGGAGGTGGAGAGGGGTGGAGATGACTTCACGCTGTTTGCGTGTTTTTTCACTGAATGTCAAATTGATCCTGTGTTATGTTTGAACTGCCAGTAGAATTTGTTTGGAATATATTGGAAGTTGGAAGATAATGTCATAATATATATATATATATATATATAAATAATAATAATAATACATTTTATTTATAGGGCGCCTTTCAAGAAACCCAAGGTCGCTATATATACTTATATATTTTATATTTATATTTTTTACATTTTATATGTGTGTATGTATGTTGTAGGAGAGGGGGCCGAAGGGGTCTGGTCACAGTAGGACTTCGAGCTGGTGCAGGAACCAGGGCAGAGGAGGTAACAGCTGTGAGGGCGAAGGGCTGGAGGTCAGCGTCCAAGCTGGTGTGCAGGCCACACTTCAGGTACACACACACACATACACACACACACACACACACACACACACACACACACACTCACACATACACCCCCCCCACACACACACACCCCCCACACACACACACGCACCCACACCCCCACACCCCCTCACCCACACCCCCACACTCACACTCACACTCACACTCACACTCACACTCACACTCACACTCACACTCACACTCACACACACACACACACACACACACACACACTCACTGCTATGCTAAATGATTTCCCCCATCTTTCTTACTCCCTCCTTCCTTCTCTCCTCTCTCTCAGGTGTTCATCACCAACTCCTCCAACGTGTTCCTGCTGGAGCCAGCGAACGAGCTGAAGATGTTGCTGGAGGAGCATGTTGACATGTGCAAGCGCGTGCTCAACATCTACCGCAGCCTGGTCATGCACGAGACCATGGACCAGAAGACATGGTAATGCAGCACACAGAAATAATAATGGAATAGAATAATGTCATACCCTATGAAGTTACTGACATTGATAACATGTTCATACATGACGAATAATGTGCTTAAAATCTGATTTTTTTTTTCTCTATACCCCTCTCTCTCTCTTCACTGTTTGGCTCACAGGGAGCAGATCTTATTGGTGTTGCTACGGGTAACTGAGTGTGTGATGAAGAGATCCCCCTCTTCCACAGCCTCCAGCAGGAGGAGCCCCACCCTCTCTGGCCGGCTAGCGGGGGCCATCTTCCAGGTGTCCTTTCACCACTTACTCTTAACTCCCAACTCCTCTCTACATCAAGCTTTCTTAACTCCATCAGACCAACAGTGCAGGCAATGCTGAGGCCGTTGGCTGAAATCCTGCCAGGAGAATACTCCCTGTAAAAGCATATAGAGGTGTCATTAAGCACACTCCCATGGATATTATTAAGAGAGACAACAGACAAGCAGACTCACTTAAATCATAATGGCCTTTGGTCTTGAGCCATAACAATAAACATTTGAATGTCATCTTTTTTTTAAAATGCAGTAATGCTCAAATAACTAGTCTAGAAACACCAGTAAAGCAATCATCAGTCAAGTAGACCCTTTTTATTCTAAAGCCTGCTCTACTGGTAAGTTGTATAATTTTTATGAGCCTGGCGGTGTAGCATTGCCATCACTGTAATCTAGATGTAAGTTTGTAGAACATGCAAGTAACTCCTGTTTAAATCGGTGTCGCAGACTCTGATTGTGGCGTGGATCAAAGGGAACCTGAACGTGTACATCTCGCGGGAGCTGTGGGACGACCTGCTGGCCGTGCTCTCCTCGCTCACCTGCTGGGAGGAGCTGGTCACCGAGTGGTCCCTCACCATGGAGACACTCACCAAGGTGCTGGCTCGCCACCTGTACAGCCTGGACCTCAACGAGCTGCCCCTGGACAAGCTCAGCGAGCAGAAGCAGAAGAAGCACAAGGGCAAAGGTCAGGGAGGATCCAGGGCATGATGGGAATTGTGGGATTTTGTGGTTAGGGAATCTCAAATGGCCTGATGTGTGCATGCAGTGCATTTTAGAATTGGTGAAGTTTTTTTTTTTACAACTACTTTACAGCTTATCATAATGGATCAAATTTTAATAAACTTTAGACATAATGATGCATGATTATGAAACAGTTATTAATAATGTAGTAGTTTGAGTTTTGTGGAGACTGGAGACTTGCAAAAAACTGGAACCTTAAAATATCTGCTTAATTGTTTCTCGTATTTCACAAAATTCTCAACACTGTGTATTCTGCCTTCTTTCTTCCTCGGATTCTTCCTCCTCCAGGTGGCGCCAACGAGGGCCACAAGATGGTTGTAGATCGCTCCTTCTCTAAGGGCTGGAGTCGCGACCAGCCGGGCCAGGCAGCCATGCGCCAGCGCAGTGCCACCACGGCTGGCTCACCTGGCATCGAGAAAGCCCGCAGCATCGTGCGCCAGAAGACCGTGGGTGAGTGTCGGAGCACCTTCACTGCACATGCCCCAAACACCCAGCACCTCTCACAGCCTTGCGCAAGGCTTTACTGGTGTTTCTCTCTGGGACTAGCTCTAGGTGCTAGTTCCACTCTAGTTCTATGATGTGGATATATATATATCTGTGTGCTTTAATGCAGTGGTTCTCAGTTCTGCTCTTGGTTCCTCCTCTGGTCTGCATATTCTCCTACTCTACAAAATCACTGAATTGGTCAGTTGCTGTCATGATCAGCAAATCAAGAGAATGAATTACAGCACTAATGACTCTGGCCGTAATCAGGTGTGTGTGGAGCAGGGGTGGATAGCAGGTATGCTGGGCAGATAGGGCTCCAGGAACAGGATTCAGAACCCCTGCTATAATGGAATGAATATGTTATTTAGCGAATAGTTCAGATTCTCTTTTGTCAGTGAGTTTATTTAATGTTTTTTCTTTCAGTCCGTGTTAATTTTTAAGTTCTTAATAAACAGGGCTAATGAGTTATTTAGTTGATTTCCACTGAGAATCCTGTTCATTTGTATGAAGAGGTGTTGGCTTCAAAGCTGCAAAGTCATCTTTTTAAGTTTCAAAGTGTTTTTACAAGCCAGCCTCCTGATAGAACTGCAATTAAATGGTAACTGTAAGAATTTTCCACCCTGGTTCTGAGGAGCCGGGCTTCTTACAGACCCTCTTTCCCGTTGACCGTTGGTCATTTTAGTTTGGGCTTTTGGTCACTGTGAGAAACCAATGGCACGTAATGTAGCTTTGCTGCCTTCCCACCTCTACAGCAGTAGAGCGCCGCTCGGAGAGTGCCTTGTGCATAACATGCCTTTCTGCTGTCGGGGTCAGACTAGCCTCTCTTGCTATGTTTTGATGCAGATGTTTCTGTTGGAGGGGAATGTTTCAAAATAGCTTTTTGCCACAAGTGTTGCACTCATCGACATAGAAGTTCAACTGCAAATGGATAAATGCAGTTAATTGTGATGAAAATGTGTTGCTAATCGGATAATGAATATAGCAATACAAGTTTTCAGCTCTTCTTGTGAACATTCAAATTGGCAGAGATATTGACAGTATTCTGTTGTTCTTTTTTTTAACAAACAGACCAGCAACTTGGCCCGATATACTGCTGCCATAAGGGAGCGCAATAAGAGCGTTGGTTGTTTTAATGAGATCCCGATAGTCTTTTTAGCGCAACCTGATATTGAACGCGTCTTCGCAGATTTACCTAATGAGGGTGATTTACAAGATTTTAACTTCACAACATTTGAACTGATCATCTGGATGGAAACAAAGCTGCTGTACTTAAGAGTAAATACTGTACTTAGATAAGCATTCAGGGATGGGAGCCATTGGTTTGAAAAGGTATAGTGTGTGCCAGCCTCTAAAGGATGACCTCCCGGTCAGTCTGTGCAAAGAGGCCTTAGAGAACAACACTATATTGTCTAGATATGCAATCCCATCAAGTAGATGGTTAATTATCTATTTATGCCATAATCAAGTTAGGCAGTGCTGTTTTGGCATGAATGCGGACAGTAACTTTTCCTTGTTGACAAAACCAACAAAAAGATTGTATTGTGTGTGCACTTGATATGTTTTGAATGAAGTAAGTAAGTAAGTAAGAATAAAGTCTGCACTGTTGTCCTGCACACACTGTACCCCTCTCGGAATAAACTCCCTGATGCCCTGGTCTGTGCTCACCATGGAAACCAGTCAGCTGGTAGCGGATTGGACAATCCCATCACCGAGCCTCCACTCCTCTCCCGCTACCTTGCGTCCTTTTCTAACAGTCACTGCTGTCTGCGTAGACCTCACTCTCCTCCTTTTTTCCTTTCCCTCCTTCTCTGACTCACTCTCTCTCTCACTCACTCCCCACCCACCCTCCCTCTCTCACTCCTCCACCCTTGTCCCTACTCCTCTTTTACTTCACTCTGCCTTGTCCTTGCCTTCTCTCTCTCGCTCTTTGCCTGTCCCTTTTGTCTCTCCATCCGTCTTGCCCTTTCTCCACCTCCCTCTGCCTTCCTTCCATCTACATCCCTCTCTTTGTCTCTCTCTCTCTCTCTCTCTGTCTCTGTCTCTCTCTCTGTGGCTATGGCTGTAGCCCTGCGGAGCTGCTCCACGGGCGACAGCTTGTCTCTTATCCGCAGCGCTAAAAGTGCTCCTGTCCTGATCCATCCTGTCCACCCTCTCCTGCCTGACTCTGTCCTCACCCCCCTAGCAGACGAGCTGTCAGGTAGAGCCGCCTCCTCTGCTGCCTGTCTCTGCACCTCTGCAACCCACCCGATACCTCCCGCCTGCTGCCCCAAGTGTGTGTGTGTGTGTGTGTGTGTGTGTGTGTGTGTGTGTGTGTGTGTCAATGCTTGCACTCTTCCCCTAATTTAAACTTTCTGACTGTGTGTTGCACTTTCTTATGTTGTCAGTGTACCTAAATGTGTGTTTCAGTCACTTCACCTCTATGGTCTGTGTGTGTGAGTGAGAGAGATATGCACGTCTCAGTATCTGTCCTTCCATTTAATTGCTCACCATTTCCTCGAAATGTTCTTACTACCAGTCCACAGCCGTGCATTGTGTGTGTGTGTGTGTGTGTGTGTGTGTGTGCGCATTGTGTCTTGCACGTGTTTGTGTGTGTGTGTGTGTGTGTGTGTGTGTGTCTCTCTGCCTGCAGTAATGTGACTGTCTTCCCGTCTGGGCGTCCTTCTCCGTCTCCCATTCTAAGGCCTCTTCACCAAACGCATCTCTCTCAACATGAAGAGTTTCCAAGTTGTGCTCCATTAAGCCTCTCTGGCTCTATACTCATAACCCATGATTGCAATCACACACGTGTGTGTACATTGTGTTGTGTCAGAGACGACCGATAGCCCTCAGTCACATTGCACAGTTATGAAACAGCTGCTTCTCAGGGAAGTGGTTCATTTTAGTTTTAAACTATCGTTGCCATCAGTGTGTCGATGCATTTCTTCTTTCCAACTGCACTGGTTGAGAGTCGGAATGTTATCTGCTTATCTTCTTGTAGCTGATTGGTGTTGAAGCATGTGTTTGCTGCATATGCACGTGACTGCACTGGGATCAGCGTTATTGAAGCTCTTATGACTGGTTTGAATCACTATTAGCTGCATGTGACTGCACTGGGTACAGCGTTATTGAAGCTCTTATGACTGGTTTGAATCACTATTAGCTGCATGTGACTGCACTGGGATCAGCGGTATTGAAGCTCTTATGATGGGTTTGAATCACTATTAGCTGGCTGTTTGGCTGAGCTCCCTGACCCAGGCCCCCTCTGGGAGATATTGACAGAAGCATACAGAGTGGGATATCGCTGAACCTTGTATTCAATCCAGATTTCACCCATTTTGTATTTTAGAACTGCTGTGTTCATTTAAAACCTGACTTATCTCTAACAGTGTACATATATGTGTTTCTCTCTCTCTCTCCCTCTTTCTCTCTGTCCCTGTCTGTATGTGGATGAGGATATTCCTATCATTGTGTGTGGGTGTTGCTGTGTGTTCCTGTCTGTATATCTGTGTCTTTTTCTATTTGTTTGTGTATGTGTCTGTATATTTTTGGGTATGTCTCTGTCTCGTCTCTTTCTTGTCTCGTCTCGTCTCGTCTCGTCTCGTCTCGTCTCATTTCTCAGATATGGAGGAGCCTCCGTTGGCCCCACGCGGGCCTCGTCTTCGCCACAGCTCCCAGAGTGAGGAGGCAGCACCGGCGTCCCTCTGCTCCGAGGTGTTCGGTGCGCCCGGCGACACCGACCTGACCCCTCCAGGCACCGGTGCTCTCCCACCCCTCCCCCGCAGCTCCAGTGCCTCAGACGTCATGGAGCCCTTCATCACAGAGCGCGCCAAAGGTGCCTGCCCTGACCCCTCAAACTGCCCCCCGCACACCCCCTCCGCCACCACCACTGCCACTACCACCCCTGGGGGCGCTGTTGCTACAATAACAGCGGCTGCCACTGCCGCCTCCCAGCCACTAAGCTCGGGGGGCGAGCCGACCCCCCTGCAGCCCCACCCCCCGCCCACCTCCTCTTCCCCCCACCACCACCACCTCCCCCCACTCTCCTGCACCCCCCCGTTCTCACTGGCTGCTGCTGGCGGCGTCGTCGGGGGCGACGTCTACAATAGCAGTAGTGGTGCTAGCAGCAGAGTGCCCTCGCTGGATGCTGCAGAGCGGCACAGCATCTACGAGCAGCTCTGCCACCCTGCCCCGTCCTCCGCCCCGCCCTCCCTCCTCACCTGCGATCCCCTCGCTGCCCCAGAGCAGGCCCAATGCATTGTGGGAGATGTAGGCGGAGAGGATGACCTCATGAGCTCACTCAGGGAGTACTTCAGCCAGAGAGGGGAAGATGGGTTGGCAGGGGAGGGATTCCTGTTCAGGGACAGCACTGAGGAGGCAGGGCCAGAGAGGGGGATAGAGGGAGGAGGGATGGAGAGAGGGATAGCGGTGGGAGAGAGAGAGAGATTGAGGCAGGAGGAGAGGAAAGCCAGAGGGAGCGCCAGCTCAGCTGGGGAGGACGAGGGCGGAGACGCCCCTGAGCGCAGCTTCTACGAGTGCTTGGAGCACTGCGACTGGACACTGGCTTCCAGTGCCACCAGGGGGTGCTGTAACCCAGTGGCCCAGCAGAGTAGTCAGAGCAGAGCCCTAGAGGAGGAGGAAGAGGAGGAGGAGCAGCAGCAGGAGGAGGAAGATGAGGAGGAGGAGGAGGAGGAAGAGGAGAGCAAGGAGGGGACCAGGAGGGAGGCCTCCCTGCAGAGACAGAACGCCACCGAAGCGGAGGGGGAGCCCATCACACAGCAACCGCCCTCACACCCTCACACACACACGCATCCCACACAACACCACTCACTCCACCTGCTCCGGCTGGCCAGGATGGGCCCCAAGAAGCGGGCCCGAGGAGGCCCAGGAGCAGGTGGAGAGGGTGGAGGAGGAGCAGGTAGTGGTGGTAGTAGTGGAGGAGCTGGAAGTGGGGTGCACGTCAGCTTCCGACCGTCCACCGAATCAGTGCTGTTCCACAACCCCCTAGATCCCAAAGAGGCCTACTGGAAAACACGTCTGAGACGCCTCAGCCATTTCAGTCACAACAACAGCAGCAGCAGTAACTCCTCCGGGACCACAGGGGGCGCCACTCAGGTCTCGGGCGAGGGTCCCGCGGCGGAAGGAGGCGGAGGTGTTGGCGGTCCTAGACGCGGTAGGTTGGGCCGCTCCGCCCTCCGACCCCGCGGCTTACGCTCACGCTCGCAGGAGGCCGGCTCCGTCTGCAGTCCCTCGCGCCACCATCAACACCACCATGGGGCGCTGGGCGGAGTGTACAAGTCCGTCGTCCATGCCCTCTCCCATAAACCCAAGGGCCATGCGTCCCCTCAGCGCCACGCGGTGGCCAAAGCGCAGCCTACAGACGCGCCCCTGAGGGAGCTGTACACTCACGTTATGGGCTATTTTGGAAGGAAGCCCCCAGGTGAGGCACAAGGAGCTCAAGGAGTCCCTCCGCACCCGCTGCACCACAGAAAACAAGCAACTGTGGAGCCAAAATGCCGTCCGATTTTCCTCCTGTCATTTTTTTTTCCTGCCTTGTGTTTTTCTTTTTTCTTCTTTTTTTTTAATAACAGGTTTTGAGGTTTTTTTTTCATGGCTGAATGCGGATTGACTTGAAGCTTTTTTTGTTGTGTTTGTTTACTCATTTTTTTGTATTTCTTTTGGAAAACAACAAACAACAGCAACGTGTAAAAGAACCCGGAGTTGCGACGGGCCTTCTGTCCTGGGACGGCTGCCATCTTCCTCCCCTCCTGCTCCTCTTCCTCCTCCGGCTTCTGGGATTTTAATCTCTGCTCCCTCTCCCTCCTTCCCTGGATGCTGCATGCGACCTCATGCCTGCCTCCCCCAGCCCTTCCTCTGTCTCTCTCTGATACACACACATTCCCACACACACACACACTCCCACAGGTTCATAAGACCTGCACAATATGGTACATCTGCAACAGTAGGCAGACCAAGCACTCAACTACACATACTCAGTACCCAAGAGTGTTCTTTCTTCCAACCTAAAATGTCTTCATTACCTCTGATATGCTCATTCAGAGGAAACATTATTATATTTTGTGGCTTGTTATGCTGAATGTTGAAGTGGTATACACATGCAATGAACGACCAGTAGAGGGCAGCAGAGGCTCTCACATGTATTTTCCCATTTGCAATAACAGATTGGGCAAAATAGTCTAAAACCGTGAAGGGATCAGCTCACTGTGTTTTAGTTTCACTGGAACATGTTCTTTAAACATAACATGCATTAAAACTCCTGTCTGACAGCAATGGCAGTTGTGGTCAGAGCTACCCTGAAAAGGCCTGCAGTCATAACCCCCTTTAATTAGAAATGTTGCTTCACTGATCATTAAGGTCCAGCCTAAATGGCACCTAGCAGTGTCCAGACTAACATGGCTGGGAGCAGAGACAGAGTGGACCGCATGGAGGGGGCGCTGGGTGGGGAAGGATGCCTGGGCCTGCTCCTCTAACAGTCTGTGTGGTGACTGGCTGCAGTGACCTCGAATGGACAATCACCTCTAACTTTGCTCCTCTGTGTCTCGTGCTTTTGTGATTTGGACTAGCCTGGCCTACGCAGCTGCCCCCCCCTCTCTAACACCCCTCTACACACACACACCCCCGTCAGACACCGGAGCACGGCGGCCAAGCGGTGCCGTTACCGTGCGGTGTTGGGCCTGGGGACACCGCCACTGGTCGATCTGTTTTCTCATGCTCCCTCTCTCTCTCTCTCTCTCGCTCTCTCTCTCTCTCTCTCTCTCTCTCTGTCTCTCTCCATATCGCTCTGTTTTGGGGAACTGCATGATGCGAGAGTAACGTTAGCCCCTGCATCGCTTGTGTGGTTAAAATCAGTTATACAGTCTGCTGACTTTTATTATTTTGCAACATTATTTCTTTAAATTAACATTTTTTTACTGTTACATTTTGCATGCATCTTAGATTATTTGCTTACTTTCAGCTTTGGAATTATAATTATTTAGCTGTAATTTTTTAAACTGTTTGACACCCAACACGTTTACAAGGGTATCACTAGTTTGCAGCATAATTATAATAGCTTGTATTATTCAAATAGCTTAGCTGCTAACTTCACAACATTAAAGGTACAGTATGAAGTGTTTTGTTGTCCCAAATATAAAACAATCCTGACCTACCATGATGATTTATTTTTTGATTTATAATCAGAAGGGAATTTTTCTACAGCAAAGCTTACATAATGTACCTTTAAGTAATGAAAGTAATTCTATTAAAGTAGGCTAAGTGTAACACAAGCTTTTAAAGCACAATTTTGCCTGTGTATATTGATTGCTGAAATGAATGTGGGCTTATTCTCATTTTGTGCTTTGTGTGTGTGTATGTGTGTATATTTGTGTGTCGGCCCACAGTCAACAAGGAGGATCTGCCTCCGAAGATGCGTCCGGTGTCGAGTGACGCAGGCAACAGCAACCCCAACTTCAGTGACCTGATGGATGAGTTCATCCAGGAGCGCCTGCGAGCGCCACGGGGCAACTCTGTGAGTCCGCCTGAGCAGGTACGTGCAGAGTGACACACACACACACACCTGCTCCCACACACACATACACACACACACATATGTTTTACGTGTGAACACAATTTACATTTTCTAATTCCATTTGTAAGATCCTCTTAAGGAAACTAACCTTTCTCACTTTGTCCTTTTTATTCACTGTATTAGTTACATACACTCTCACACACATCTCTCTCTCTTTTGCTCTCTCTCCCGCTCTCTCTCTGCTTTATCATTAAATAAAGCCCTCTCTCCTTTCCTATCTGTTTGCCAGTAGGGCTTTTTGTTTCATTTACGCTGCACCTGTTAAGCTTACACACACAGTACACACACACACACTCAGTACACACACACACACACACACACACACACACACACACAGTACACACACACACACAGTACACACACACACACACACACACAGTACACACACACACACAGTACACACACACACACACACACACAGTACACACACACTCAGTACACACACACACACACACACACACAGTACACACACACACACACACACACACACAGTACACACACACACACACACACACACACAGTACACACACACACACACACACACACACACACACACAGTACACACACACACACACACAGTACACACACACACACACACACACAGTACACACACACACACACACACACTCAGTACACACACACACTCAGTACACACACACACACACACACACAGTACACACACAGTACACACACACACACACACACACACACACACACACACACACAGTACACACACACACACACACACACACACACACAGTACACACACACACACACACACACTCAGTACACACACACACACACAGTACACACACACACTCAGTACACACACACACACACACACACACACAGTACACACACACACACACACAGACAGTAATGGCCTCTCTCCCTCTCCCTCGGCAGGGCATGACTCGGCGTGGCAGTAGCCCTGGCAGCCTGGAGATTCCCAAAGACCTGCCAGAGCTGCTGACGCGGCAGGGCGCCACGCGGCCGGCCGACGACCCCGGCGTGCCCTCTGAGTGGACCTCGCCCGCCAGTGCCAGCGGGAGTGACCTCATCAGCTCCGACAGCCAATCAGACTCCTTCAATGCCTTTCAGTATGACGGCAAGTTTGACAGTAAGTTGGCCTGGCATAGTAACTATGAGGAAGGCTTCATTTTCAGTTTTAACCCCCAACGGCACACTTTGCAGAGCACGCTATTGACTTTGAGGTTACCAAGTGGGATTAATTACATTTAAAGAAAATGTTATAAAAACAGATAAATTAATAAATAAATGTAAATGACTTGTCACTTAAATGAATCACATAAAAAATCAATCCCATCAAATGAAATTCAAGTCTGTGTGTCAGATTTCAGCTTTGCGCCGGACGGTGCGGGCGGCTCCCTGGACAGAGACAGTCTGGGCGGTGGTCCTCAGACAGCCGAGGAGCAGGAGCAGGACCTGGCCAGCCTCACCACCCTGCACATCGACTCGGACACCAGCAGCCAGCAGGGCCTCTCCGCCGATACGGTCACCATCACAGGTCAGTGCCACACACACACACACACACACACACACACACACACACACACCAATGAAAAACGTCAGGAAGTTATTTTGGAAGTTATTTTGTCTAAATGCGATCACAAGCATTAAATGCAAGTCACACATCAACTTTTAATGTTTGCTACTATGCTCTTAAGATCCATGTTGAGTCGAGTCCTGGTTGCTCTAAGCGAGGTGTGTGTGTGTTTGTGTGTGTCCAGGCTCAGAGAGCGCCTCTCCCATGCACTCCCTGGGGGGCTCCCGTTCCCAGACCCCCTCCCCAGCCACTCTCAGGGCGGAGCACAGCGGGCACAAGGACCTGCAGCTGGACGAGAAACTCCACCACTCCGTGCTGCAGACTCCAGATGACCTCGGTAACGCACACACACGCACTCAAGCAGACGCAGACGCAGACACGTATTAAGTTGACCTTGAGTTCACATTGACCCGAAATAAAAAGCACAGGGAAGATGTGGTATATATATCGAACTGATGACACTCCATCCATTACCCCTCCGTCCTCACTCTGTCTTGGTCTTCCTCCCTTCCCCTGTTACACTCTCCCTCCCTCTCTCTCTCTCTCTCTCTCTCTCTCTCTCTCTCTCTCTATCAGACACGAGTGAGTTCCCTAACGAGGACTGCAGCGTGATGGCCGGCGGCTCTCTTACCGGCTGGCACGCCGACGTCGCCACGGTGATGTGGAGGCGGATGCTGGGCATCCTGGGCGACGTGAACACCATCAAAGACCCCGAGATCCACGCCCAGGTGTTCGACTACCTGTGTGAGCTGTGGCAGAACCTCGCCAAGGTGAGCTCTCCTGCAACAAGGCACTAACAACATCACAGGTCACGGGTTCGACGCTTACTGGGAGCACACGTGCTAATATGAATCATTTTAATTTGGAGTGAATGAAAGAGGAAGCAGTAGTAATAGTAATAATAATAAAACTTTATTTATATAGCACCTATTTATAATGCAGCTGAAAGTGCTTTAAAGTACCACCAGATGTTAGATGATGTTAACCTGAAGCACACACATCATTACCTTAGCTGCCATAAACTGATGGAGATCGGTATGTGCATGCAGTATGTGCGGTTCAATTGAAGTGAATAATGGTACAATATTTAATCTGTCCTGTTGGCTTTGGATAAACCCTGGGGGCCCTGGGTGTCACTGGCTGTAGGCCCTCTGTGCTAAGCTGCTGCGTGGTTAGTGACCTGCTGCTTGTGTGTTGGCTCGTTTCTCTCCAGATCAGAGACAACTTGGGCATCTCCCTCGACAACCAGTCATCCCCTCCTCCGCCAGACCTGATCCCGCCACTCCGCATCCTGACGCCGTGGCTTTTCAAGGTGAGCTCATCTAGTCTAAACATCCCAACATGTGTTTGAACATTCATAGATATATGCCTGTCACTGTAGCAAATCCATCTGTGTTTTCATATGTGTCTTTTTATAAAAAGTGTGTGTGTGTGTGGGCTCATGTAAATGTGTGTGTGTGGGTGTGTGGTCTCATGTAAATGTGTGTGTGCTCTGTGCAGGCAACTATGCTCACTGAGCGCTACAAGCAGGGCAAGCTGCACGCCTACAAGCTCATCTGCAAGATCATGAAGAGGAGGCAGGACGTGTCGCCCAACTCCGACTTCCTCACACACTTCTACAACATCATGCACTGCGGCCTGCTGCATGTCGACCAGGTGTGTGTGTGTGTGTGTGTGTGTGTGTGTGTGTGTGCACGTGTGTGTCTGTGTACCTGAAGACCTCAGGATAAATGTATGTTATGTATGCAGTGTGCTCTTAAAGCGCTTAAATATATAATGCTATAGAATCAGTACACTGACCTACAGCACCTATTTCCAATAGTTATTACTGACAATATAGTTAGTTTTATCAGTCAACATAACCATTGCCTGGATGCTCTCTCTCTCTCTCTCTCTCTCCATCTTTCTCTCCTTCTATCTCTTTCTATCTCTCTCCATCTCTCTCTCTCTCTCTCTCCATCTCTCTCTCCTTCTATCTCTTTCTCTCTCTCTCTCTCTCTCTCTCTCTCTCTCTCTCTCTCTCTCTCTCTCTCTCAGGACATAGTGAACACCATCATAAAGCACTGCTCACCACGCTTCTTCTCCATCGGCCTCCCCGGGGCCACCATGCTCACACTGGACTTCATCGTGGCCGCCAGCAGAGTCACTTCCTGCTCCTCACTCAATGTAAGACACACACACACACACACACACACACACACAAACATCTTAGACACCATTTACTGATGTCACTCAATATAAGACAAACAGACACACACACACATGCGGGCACGTGCGTCTTAGACAGAGTTTACTGATGTCACGTAATGCGCTTCCAGCTCAAACACGTTTTAGACCGTGTTTACTGTTGTTACCCAGCTTCACTCAAGGGGAAATGATAAAACCTTGGTGTTTCAGTGTGACATTTTCTTCTCGCACTCTGGGATATTTATTTTTTTCATACTCTCTTTATTTTCATTCTCTCTCTCACTCACACACACACACACACACACACACACACACATTCTCTCTCTCCTTTCCCAACCTCCCTCCATCATCTCTCTGTCCTTGTCTCTGTCAGGCTCCTCGTGTGGAGGCTCAGATTCTGCTGGGCTCTCTGGTGTGTTTCCCTAACCTGTACGAGGAGCTGCCTGCCCTGCACCCCACCACCGCCGACATGGTCATGACCAAGTTCAGGGACGTCAAGGTACAACACCCCCCCCCCCCCCCCCCCCCACAAGCTTTTGTAGCACTGATGCGTAGCCTAACATCATGTTGATGGTTACCTTGGGGATGTAAGTAAATAACATCAGTTCATACCTATGTGGGCGTGTTCACTCCCTGGAAGCGTGGAGTACACACCGCCGTCCGCCTGCCACCCCTGCACTGCTAACGAGCACCGGGCCGCCCTCTAATGAACTAATGGTGCTGTGTGTATGCTGGGACGCGTGCTCTCTCTCTCTCTCATTCCATCTCTCTCTTTCTCCTTCCATCTCTCTCTCTCTTTCCATGTCTCTATCTCTCTCTCTCCTTCCATCTCTCTCTCTCCTTCCATCTCTCTCTCTCTTTCCATCTCTCTCTCTTTCCATCTCTCTCTCTCTCTCTCTCTCTCTCTCTCTCTCTCTCTCTCCCACCATGTGGGCGCCCGCGCTGTGTGGCGGTGGTCAGTCAGCCTCTTGCTGTGCCGTCCCTGGGCGAGGGCTAAGTACCTGATGCCATGCACCTCAGCGTCCCCCCACTGGGACACGGTGGCATCCCCTAATCAGAGGCCTGGGCCTGCATGAATACAGCGTGGTTAATGCAGATACTGTGTGTGGGTGTGTGGGTGTGTGGGTGGGTGTGGTTCTAGTGTCCATTTAGATGTTTGTGTGTGTGTGTGTGTGTGTGTGTGTGTGTGTGTGTTAGTGCTTGGTGTGTGTGTGTGTGTGTGTGTGTGTGTTTGTGTGTGGGTGTGTGTGTGTTTCTAGTGTCCATTTAGATGTTTGTGTGTCTGTGTGTGTGTGTTTATTAGTGCTTGGGCTGTGTGTGTGTGTGTATGTGTGTGTGTGTGTGTGTGTGTGTATGCGCTTGTTAGAGAGGGAGGGAGAGACTTGTTTGTGTCCAGAGGTGGGTTAAACTGGCTTTCAAAATGGAGTGTCATTGGACCATCAGACTTCGACTAGATGAGCAGATCACATGTTCATTCATCTCAGTGGTTTTAGTTGCAGGCGGTACAGTCTGCTCGGGGTGTGTGGGGATTTGAACTGAAAGGTCACTTTGTAACTCTAACCTTTCTCTTCTTTCTCCCTCTCTCCCTCTCTCTCTCTTCTCTCTCTCTTTTCTCCCTCTCTCTCTCTCTCTCTCCCTCCCACCCACAGGAGCATATCATTAAACACATTCTAAACTCTGCCAAAGATGAACCCTCCGCCCCTGCCAGGTAGTACACACACACACACAGACACACACACACAGACACACACACACAGACACACACACACAGACACACACACACAGACACACACACACAGACACAGACACACACACACACACACACACACACACACACACACACACACACACACACACACACACTTTTCTTCACCATGTTTTATATTTAAGGTGTTAATGACCCATATCCAGCCTCTTATTGTCTCTTTGGACAATAATTGTCTCCCTGATCCGTAGTCCCAGAAAGCTCTGTCTGACCTGTAGATTAAGTGGTGGTGCTGCTGCTGCTGATCATTATGGTAATGCTGATGACAGCAGTGGAGGCCCCCCTAAGCGCTGGTCAAGCTGGGGAACTGGGGTGTCGGGTGGTGGAACGTGAGCGTCGGGGCGAGGATGAGGTTTTTGGGGAGACCGGTGGGGGGGAGAGGGGACAGGGATTGAGTGACCTGTCTGCACACGCAGCCAGACGGAGACAGATTAGGGGCCCAGTGCGGAGGAGAAGGGTAATGTTAATCCACACGCTCTGCAGGCTTAGGGTTGGGGTGGAGGCCAGAGGGGTGTTTGTGGGTGTAGGGGGGGGGGGGGGGGGGTGCGCTGAATGTTCAAACCAGTCTATTAGAATGACACCTACACACAAACACACACACACACACACACATAGACATAAACATTAAAACATCTAAGACAGTGTTTTGATAACGTTTTTTTTGTCTGCATTTTCAAAAAGATTCACATCCAGCTCTTATTTGCATCCACACAGAAATGTAAAAACGAGTGAAAACACTTGCTAACTAGCACATTTATTGCAAAACCTATGCTGTTAATTATAGCCAGCAACTTAATACGATTATTATCAAAGCAGTGATACTACAAGATGAGATTAACCTACACACTTTTCAGCGTCTGCTAAATGTTAACAGAAATTCCCAAGTAAAGTGAACCTTCCTGGCTCAAAGTTTCTAGCCTATAGCATCACTTTATATCAAACAAACACAGAAAAGGCTTTGGCTGCCGTTGATGCATCTGACAATCAAATAAAGATGTTTTTATGTATTGCCATTGAGGACGTGGCATAGGCTTTGGAGGGTGGCGCTAAGCTTGAAGCTTCACAGAGAAGAAAAGTTGATTAGATAAAGTTAAGGTCATAATCATTTTCAAAAAGCTTTGTATTCCCCTGTCCGCACGGTGATGTTAAGGCTGTGTTTTCAGAAGTCTTCATTCTGGAACCCTTTTTCAAAATATGTGATTTCATTGTTGTGTGGGCGCAAGGCCAAAATGCAGCAGAACCTATCTCTTTTTACCTTTGTTGTGTGGACATCCTTTTAGTTACTGTTGTGTTGTGGTTGAGTGGAAAGGTCATGACCCCTTGGGGGTGGATCTTTAAAAGGTCAGGAGGGCGCCTGTGGTAATAGACTCTCAGCCGTGGCTGAAGTAAAACTCACATGCAGCCATGCAAATCCCTGACATGCTGTCATTTTTTTCTTAATCCCTTGCCATTGATTCTCTTAAGATAAATCTGTACATTTATGTGTCTGGGGGTCCATGTATATTTGAACAAGTGCAATCCTTATCTAAGGTGGCGCTAGTATCAAAAGTTCAACTCTACTGCTGAATACAGTATACTTCATCTGTATTCAGATTCAAAAGTGTCTTCATTGTGTGCTAGTTAAACACAAGCAATGTCAAGCAATTTACATTGTAAATAATAAGCATGTTTAGGGGGTTGAGTAAGCACATCAACTAATAATAGAGTGATGCAGCGATGTATTATCTATGGCCTTTATAAGGTGTCTTCAATGCTGTAGTGCAGTGCAAGTCACTGGATGGATACAAAAAATCCATCTAATTTTGTGTGTGTGTGTGTGTGTGTGTGTGTCTGTCTGTCAGGTGTGTGGCGCTCTGCAGCCTGGGCATCTGGCTGTGTGAGGAGTTGGTCAACGGCACGCGGCACCCGCAGATCAAAGAGGCCCTCAATGTCATTTGTGTCACTCTCAAGGTAACGGCATCACTGTTGAATCAGACAGGAGATTTCCTAAATGTGTTTGCCATTCAAATTGTTTAAATGTTATGCCATAACACCCCCTCAACCCCACCCCACCCCACGTTAACATGCTTACATGGTACAATACACTCTCCGCTTATGTATTGAGCATCCGTGTCGTCCTCTGGACAGTCATTTTACTTGACTTTTTTTGTTGTTTGTGTTTTTTTTGTCCAGTGACATAATTTAGCTTTACATTTTTACATCTTTAGTGTAGCATTCTCCTATCTTCAGCATGCAGATGCTTCAAGCTGTCCAGTTTTCCCATTTCAGCTTGGCTGTTAGCGAGCACGAATGTTCTGTACGGGTTAGCGCACGGACCTCTGTCACACTTCTTCTGTCACTGTGCCACGGAACGAACCCACGGAGTCTGTTATCACGCGCCAGAACATTGTGCTGCTTGTACGAGTGTGTAAAAGGCGCCATGCCTCTGTGTTTATTGGATGTAGCGAGCGGAGCAGCTAGCCGACGGCTGCTAGAGCAAGCGGCTGAGGCGCTAGCGCGGAGGCCGGACTGAGGCGCACTGTCCAGGCCCCCTAGTGCTTCTGTTCCTCTTTCCCCCCTTTCCAACCCTCCAAGCCTGAGCGCTGTTTACTGGCACTACTCAAGAGAGCCGCTCATCCAGAAGAAGCTTACTAACACCCCTGCACACCAATACAACCTCCAACACCCCTCCAAACACACACACACACACACACACACATACGCTCACGCACACAGTCGCCCACACACACACAGTCGCCCACGCACACACAGTCGCACAGGCACACACACACACACACACACAGACACACACACACACACACACAGACACACACACACACACATATCCCCTTCAGTGAACCAAAAACCCCTGCTAAATCTGGACTGTCAACATGTTTGGCTTCCACGCCTCGCTCAGACAGCAGGCTAATCCACTGAAGAATGCACGCTCCAGCGACTTCAAGGAATTATTATATTTCTGTCTAAAAAAATGGCAAGGGGGGGACCTGGATCTGTAGCCATCCCACCCCCCCCCCCCCACATACACACACACACACACAATCTCACACACACTCAATCTCACACACACACACACACACACACACACACAATCTCACCACACACACACACACACACACACACACACACACACACACACACACACAACCCCCCCTGGTTGAGTGAATGGTGGCGGGGTCCAGCGGACTGGGCTGCGCGGGCTGCCTGCTGCTCCAGCCTCCATTGTTGTGCAGCAGCTCCTCTGGTCTCATCTGTGTGGCAGGCAGCAGTAGCAGCAGCCGCAGGGAGCCAAGGGCAGAGACGGGAGCCCAGAGGATGGAGGAACGGAGGGGGGAAGACACGAGGGGGTCTACATCCAGAATTCTCTCATTCTCTTTCACTCTCACACAAGCGCTCTCTCTTTTCTTTCCCTCTGTTTTCTCTCAGTCTGTATCCCTCTCTCTCTGTCTCTCTCACCCTCTTTCAGTATGTTGCTATATCTTCTCACTATTTTCTCTTTCTGTCTCTCATTATCTTTTTCACTCCTCTCCCTGTTCTTCCCTTGTTCTCTCTTTCTCTCGTTCTCTTTTTCTCCCTTCTCCCTGTCCATCCGTTGTTCTCTCTTCCCCCCTCTCCCTTTCTCCTCATCTCTCCTGGCTCCTGTACTGCCAGTTTATTCCCTCTTTCACCTTCTAGCTTTTCTTCATTGTATCCATGTTTTGCTCTGTCCCTCTTTCCATGCTGTTTCTCCTTTCTTTGAGAGCAGGGGTCGGTTGTGAGTGTGGGGGGGTCGTGGGGGTGTGTGTATCAGGGCCTGTTCCAGTCAGCAGAATTAGGCCTGGAAAAAGGCTCATCCTCATCTAATCCTTATCACAGATCAAGACACACTGACACAATGTGCTGTTTGTCTCTCCCCTGTGGTGCTGGCACCCACACCACCACACAGCATACTGTACACATGCTGGACACACACACACACACACACACACACACACACACATTAATTCTCTCCCCCCCCCCCCCCCCCCCCCCAGCCAGTTTGCAAAAACAGATGTCTTAAAGCCTTGACATTGTGTGTGTGTTTTCCAGTTCCCAAATAAAACCGTGGCCCTGGTTGCTTCAGATATTCTGCACCTGCTCATCAACTATGTGGATCATCTGCAGAAATTCCCCCCCGACACCCCAAAGAAAATAGTTGAGGTCAGTAAAACGACGGAGAGGTGAATGTATCTCGTGTAATGTAAACGTATAAACCACAAAAACCTTGAGAACTGAGTTTAATGACGAACAAACATGAATGCAGATGTATAATAGAGATACAGTGCCTTGCATAAGTATTCACCCCCTTGGATGTTTTACCCTTTTATTGCTTTTATAAATCAGTCATGGTCAATATAAGTTGGCTTTTTGGACAAATAAATTCACAAAAAAGCCTTCTTTAATGTCAAAGTGAAAACAGATTTCTACACAGTTATGTAAATTAAATAAAAAATATGTAATGAAAATAAGTGATTGCATAAGTATTCACCCCCTTTATATAGACTGACCTAATTCAACAGAGGTCCAGCCAATTGGTGCTAGAAGTCTCACAATTAGTGAAATGGGGATCAGTGTGCAGTAAATGTGTCTCAAGTGATTGTAGTATAACACCTGTGTCTGGAAGGTCCATTCACTGGTCAGTATTCAGTAATCAGTATTCCTGGCTATTGTTAACCTGACCATGAAAACATCCAAGGGGGTGAATACTTATGCAAGGTACTGTACGTGTGGAAATACGTATGTTGTATGTTGTATGTTATACTACAACCTTTGTCCTTCAGCAGGAGTTAAAGAGGCAACTGTAAATGTGTAAGATGAGAATGTGTGTGTCTGTTGCAGATCCTCATAGCCACCATCACCTACCTGCTCCCTACCACGGAGTCCTCACCCCACGAGCTAGACAAGAGGGTATGCGCACACACAGACACAGAACATACATGTGTACACAGACATGCATACGAATACTTTCTTTCTCCCTCTTCCACTCTTTCTCACTCTCTCTCACACACACACACACACACACACTATACTAGACATACTTTAAATATTTAGTTTTCAGGCTGTTTCTTACTGATGATCAGGGTCAGATCCATGTGCCGTTCATCGTGCCATTCGTCATGCCCGTCTGCCTGTCTGTCCCCTGTGTGTGTGTGAGTGTGTGTGTGTGTGTGTGTGTGTGTGTGTGTGTGTGTGTGTGTGTGTGTGTGTGTGTGTGTGTGTGTGTAGCTGGTGGTGTCCCTGCTGCTATGCCTGCTAGACTGGGTGATGGCGCTGCCCCCCAAGACCCTCCTGCAGCCCATCCAGACCCTCACACCGGACAAGGACCCCGGAGAGAAGTCCGTCCTCAGCTGCATCTATAAGGTACACCGGCCTTAGACTCAGGACTTCGTCTGCGGTAGGATTGCAGGCTGAAAAGACACGCAAACAATAGTTCACACTCCCACCGGGATTAATCATTGTTATTTAGTTCTTGTTTTTTACTCTGCTGTGCTTGAAGAGCATACACACACACACACACACACACACATCTCCCACATGTGCGCACACACGCCTATCCTCCTTTGCACACATATGCACTCAGACAGATTTGTTTAGTCCTCATGGTGTCCTGTTCGATCGTGTCCATTGCAGCGTTTCCATCAGCCAAGCCCAGAGAAACACTAACTGGCGTAGCTTTGTGTGCGTTTGTTCTCATCACCTGCGCTAAGGTCTGAATATGAATGCCCTCCACTAACCTCCTTGTGTCCCCGCTGATGCGTCTGTCCATTAACTATGCTATGTCTTTGTCTTTGAGGACGGAGTCTGCATCTCGTCCACTTTACCGCCCCCCCCCCCCCCCCCCCCACCCTATCCTCCACAAAGCAGCCATCTCCAATTAGTCCCCTCTTAGCCATTCACAGTCGCCATAGCGACACTGTCTTCAATGGGCAGATAATTGGATCATGAGTATATGTATTTTTGAGTCATTACCATTTTTTACACAGTGTTCCTGCCAAACAGTAGAGGTGACAGACCTCTCTCTTTCCTGCTCAGTCTTTTACCAGTTCTTGCTTTCCTCTCTTCTCCCCACTCTCCTTTTCTTTACCTCCTCTCTTCTCCATCTCACCATCTACTAGTATTATCTACTACCTTGTTATTCATCTCCCTCTATTGTTTTGCTTTTTTTCCCTCCTTCCTTTCTTCGCTTTTACTTTCACTCCATCTCTCTTATTTCAATTGTTCTGCTCCCACCCCTTCCTTTGCACGCTTGTTGTAAACAGGTGATAAAAAGTGTTCATTGGTATTTTAATTTTGTGTTGAATTTTTTTTAAGGGTTTTAAAGGTAGAATCTGCAATTCTAAGCTCATACGCTTTTAGTCAAAATCAGCAAATTGATCCTCACAGTCCTTTTAGCTGGCCTGTGGATGAACTGGGGTTCAGACACAGTCCTGCACTGTAAATGGGAAACAAAGTGGCTCAGAACAAGCCATAAACAGTCCCAGCCAATCAACACAGTACTTCAGGAGTACAGAAGGGAAGGGTCTAATTTGTTTGGCTGTTAGGCACAAATATCAACGATCTGTCACTGAAACCAAATCACTGACTGCATCTCTCTCTCTCTCTCTCTCTCGCTCTCTCTCCAGGTTCTGCACGGGTGTGTGTACGGGGCGCAGAGCTTCAGTAACCCTCGCTATTTCCCCATCAACCTGTCTGACCTCAGTAGCCCCGACTACGACCCCTTCCTGCTGCTGGAGAGCTTGAAGGAGCCCGAGCCCCTGCACTCGCCCGACTCGGAGCGCTCGTCCAAGATGCAGCCCGTCGCTGAGGGTACGGCTCACCTGCACAGCCAGACATTAGAATGTACAGTGCCACTTGTAAGTATGTGAACCCCTTGAGCACGAGTTTTCTGTTGTTGATTTTTAATTTTTTTCATCACCAATTTTCCATAGATGAATTGTCAGGTTTATGTTTATCATTTGCATGTACTTGTTTAGAGGGAATTGTTTGAGTAGCCAAACAGCTACATGAAACACGGAATTAGTGTATTTTCAAAAGTAAGTGAACCCCCAGCTGAATTGGTAAAGTCAAGCAGGTAACAGATTCGGTGAAACATATTTGGGTGCTTAATTAGTCAATTAAGCAAACCAATCAACCGAGACGTCCTTAGGAAAAGGGTTGGGCAACACAGATTAAAAGAGAGAGTAAACCAACCAAACTACTGCAGTGCCAAGGTGTACCCACACAGATCAACAATGCCGAGAGGAAACGAGATATCCGAGAACATCAGGAATGGAGTTGATTGGTTTGCTTAATTGACTAATTAAGCACCCAAATATGTTTCACCGAATCTGTTACCTGCTTGACTTTACCAATGCAGCTGGGGGTTCACTTACTTTTGAAAATACACTAATTCCATGTTTCATGTAGTTTTTTGGCTACTCAAACAATTCCCTCTAAACAAGTACATGCAAATGATAAACATAAACCTGACAATTCATCTATGGAAAATTGGTGATGAAAAAAATTAAAAATCATGGTAAAACAACAGAAAAAGTGCTCAAGGGGTTCACATACTTTCAAGTTGCCCTGTATATACGTGGATTCAATACATTATATATATATATAGAAATGACCACTACATAAGTAAATTGTGACTGTCCCATTTAAGAGCTGTGTGTGTGTGTGTGTGTGTGTGTGTGTGTGTGTGTGTGTGTGTGTGTGTGTGTGTGTGTGTGTGTGTGTGTGTGTGTGTGTGTTTAGTTTAGAGTGTTGAGTGGTTAACAGGGTCTGTGTGGTGGAGTGTGTGGGTTTAGACTGCTGAGTGGTTATTAGGGTGTGTGTGTGTCTGTGTGTGTGTGTGTGTTTTAGTTTAGAGGATTCAGAGTGGTTATCAGGGTCTGTGTTCTGGTCCTGTGCTTTAGCCTCACTTCCGCTCGCCCTAATCTCTCTCTTCCACATCGCTCCTCTGGCAACCACCCGCAGGAGAAACACACAATGCTGCGGCAATAAGCGCAACACTGGCCTTAGCTGGCCCTCTCTTTTTTTCTCTCTTTTTCTCTCTTCCCCTCTTTTGGCGGCTGTTTTCTTTCCATCCCTGTGGCTGTTTAAGGGTATTAATGTAGTCTCCCCCTTTCTCCCAGTGTGTGTGTGTGTTTGAACATGCACGCGCACACACACATACACACGCACATATTCCTCCCCTCCCCTCCCGCAAACGCACACACACACACACGTGTGCAAATATACATGCTTATACATGTTCTTTCCTTTCAACACACATGTACTGTTTACCCTGTAGCTCACACTCACACACACACACACACACACACACACACACACACACACACACACACACACACACTTCTCCCGACCAGTGTAGAAAGTGGGTAATTATGGCAGGTTTGTGTGAGGCATGCTTCTTGCCTGGCCTGACGAGACAGCAGGCGACTCCATTGCGCTTTCATTTAGCTGCTTATCGAGGCCTCCAGGCCAGCAGGGGGGCCGCTGAGCCCACGTGTCACATTGCAGCGCTCTGCCAGGTCTCCCATTGATCAGACCCTCAAATTCCTCAATTTTACAGAGTGTGTGTGTGTGTGTGTGTGTGTGTGTGTGTGTGTGTGTGTGTGTGTAAGACAGACTTGTGCCTGAGCTGGTGGTGGAGTCTCAAATAGGTTGAAGTGGAGGGAATGCT
>NC_137911.1:10101024-10156024 GCF_963457725.1 Sprattus sprattus
GATCAGAATCATATAATGTAGGCCCTACTTGTACTGAAATTTTCTTTAGGTGACACCATCTGCTAAATGTTTTTCTCCCAGTGTTTTCACTGTCAGTGTGGGTTTATTGCATTTGAGTCAGTGTTTTTTTTTTTTTTCTGACACGCTCTCTGTCCCACAGGAGTAGCTTCCACCTGCTGAAGAAGAACGAGAAGCTGTTGAGAGAGCTGAAGAACCTGGACTCCAGACAGTGGTAGGAGCTCCACTACCTCAATGTGTTCAGCCTCTAATCAGTACCACTTTCAGCATCATGCTCACGAGTCAAAATCGCCTCGTCTCCTTGCTTGTTCTCTTACCCCTCTGAAAATCTCCCCTTCTCTCGTCTTTCTCTGCCCCCCCCCCCCCCCCCCTCGCTTCTCTCTTCCTCTCCCCCTCTCAGCCGTGAGACGCATAAGATCGCAGTGTTCTACGTGGCGGAGGGGCAGGAGGATAAGCACTCCATCCTGTCCAACACCAGTGGCAGCCAGGCCTACGAGGACTTTGTTTCTGGCCTGGGCTGGGAGGTATGGAGCGGTCACTTCACTTCTATTTATAATGCAGATTTAAAAACAAACCCAGACGACCCAGTTGACTCAGGCAGCTAGCATTGAATACATGGAGAGCTCCTACTATGGCGGCTCTGAAGGAACTGCATGTAACTGGAACTGCTTGTGTACGTGACTGCACCACTCTTAATGAATGTGTGTGTGTGTGTGTGTGTGTGTGTGCAGGTGAACCTGACGAGTCACTGTGGCTTCATGGGTGGCCTGCAGAGAAACCGGAGCACGGGTCAGACCATGCCCTACTTCGCCACCTCCACCGTGGAGGTCATGTTCCACGTGTCCACACGCATGCCCCCCGACTCAGACGACTCACTCACCAAGAAGGTACGTTCTCTCTGTGTGTGTGTCTGTGTGTCTGTGTGTCTGTGTCTGTGTGTGTGTGTCTGTGTGTGTGAGAGAGAGGGTGGGTGTCATCGGATCGCTTCAAAATGAGAAGTGATGTTTGGATCAGAAAAACAATGCACTCTAAGCCGTGTCATGCGCGTGTGAGCGAGAGAAAAGGTTCACGTGGGCTTTTAGCCTGTATTGAGAAATCAGAAGACACACCTGTTAAGTTAAATAGTTCAGAGTGGTAGATAGCATCAAGGTTAGCAGTAGCATAACAATGACCAGTAAATGAGTAGTTCAGTAACATATTCTAATTGCATTCATAGACAGGCAGATATGATCATATAAACATCCGGCAGTACTTTGCCCAAAAAGCTAGAGCATCATTATTAGATGAGATTGATGCATGTCTGTGGGTTGCATGCAATTTTGTCTTTCAATGTTCAATGGCCCAGGATCTCTAGAGAATCATCTCTGCGACTGTAAATGATCTCTGTCTCAATCCCAGTGTAAGAGCAGGGGGATGCCTGAAGCAGGGGCAATAGTTTAAACATGGCGCTCCTGCTCCTGCTCCTGCTCCTGCTCCTGCTCCTGCTCCTGCTCCTGCTCCTGCTCCTGCTCCTGCTCCTGCTCCTGCTCCTGCTCCTGCTCCTGCTCCTGCTCCTCACTGTAACACAGAGCTCAGTGTAGATGTGAGTGGTGCTGGTCAGGGGGCAGAGAGGCCAGGTCCTCGGGGGGAGTCTTGGGCAGTTTGTCTGTCTGTCTGTCTGCCTGTCTGTCTGTCCGTGACCTCCTCTCTGTCCAGTGACCCCGTGCAGAGGTCAGCTGGAGGCCTTTCAGCTGCCATCGATCTCCTCCTCTGCCCAAGAGTACCGCAGTTGGCTCACCTCTGCACTTCTCCTCCTCTCCACCTCTCCTCCTCTCTATTCTCTCTGGCTTCTCTCAGCTCCCTCGCTTGCTCTCTCCATGGGTTCCAGTGTATCTCTTTCTTTCTCATTCTCCTTCGCTCGCTTTCTGTCTCTGTTTGCTGCCCCTAGGGTTCCACTGTTACCGCCACTCTCCATTCTCCTCACTGTCCAGTCAGCTGTACCATTACTCTCTCTCTCTCTCTCTCTCTCTCTCTCTCTCGTTCTCTCTCTCAGGACATAGTGAACACCATTATAAAGCACTGCTCACCACGCTTCTTTTCTGTTGCTCCCATTCAGCCTCTTTGTCGTTATTCTTTACTCCCTACCCATCTCCCTTTCACTGACTCTGTCACCTCTATCTGTGTGTTTCTCTCTCTTTCTCTCTCTTTCTCTCTCTCTCTCTCTCTCACCTGCCTCTCACGTAATCCCTCAGCCCCACTGTATTATTTTTTTTTACCCCATCTTTTTTTTTTTTTACCCATGGTTCCGTGGGGGTGAAGTGGGCCCACAATGGCAGCGTGACCCATGTGTTACCCCTCCATTATGGACCCATTATCCCGGGCTGGACTCCATGCCGAGAGAGCCCATTGTGCCGCGGCGCTCTGTGCCGGGCCTCACTGCCCCGTCAGCACCGACACATTTTCCACCGCCGGAGAATAAAGCGGGGACATGAACACGCTGTTTGCCACCGTAGTCCCCATGTGCCACTGTGTCCCCTTCCACCGCTGTCTCAGTGCCGTATTGCCTTTGTTCCCCTCTGCCAGTGCACCTGTTTTGTCTTGGAGAGAGAGAAGATCGCAGTCCTTTATCTTCCCTGATGAGAGGGTGGCTGGTGGTGTGTTTCAACTCCTCTGACTAGCTGTCTGATCTCATCTGATCTGATCTGATCTGTGTGTGTGTGTGTGTGTGTGTATCCAATTGCCTTCTTATCTCCCCGGCGCTGTTTACGTTGTACATCTCTCACTCTCATTTCCCTCAGAGGTAAAGACTTCTCTCTCTCTTTGACTCACTCTCGCTCTCTATCTCTCTCTCTCTTTCTCTCTCTTTCTCTCCCTCACTGTCATTCCATACGTCTCTCTGTTCCAGCCTCCAGAAGTAGTTGTTCTCTCTCTCGCTCCCTGTCGCTCTTTGTCATGTCACCTTAGCTCCGAGCTGCTGGCCTGGCTCCTGTGCTCTGTCTGCATTGGTATGTTTTCCTCTTCCTCCGCTCAACCCAAACCTAATAACCGGCCCAAATTACCCATAAACACCCTGGCTGCGGGGCTGTGCCGATATCGCTTTTTTTTCTCCCCCCATCTCTTGTATCTCTCTTTTTTTTTTTTTGTCTGTGGAGGTCGAGGGAGCGCAGAATGAAGGATGGAACATCATTAGTGCTGTTCCCATTTTGCGTCTCAGCCCTTACGCGCGCACACACACACACACACACACACACACACACACACACACACACATATACACACACACACACACACATACACACACACACACACACATACACACACACACACACACACAATCTGTCAGCAAAGGGGGCACGGGTGATGAGGTGCAAAGACACCCAGAGCAGTTCTAAATGAACGCTGACTGGAATGTAATATTGAAGGGACGAATGGAGAATAGAGGCGAGGTGTGTGTGTGTGTGTGTGTGTTTGTGTGTGTGTGTGTGTGTGTGTGAGAGAGACCGAAGGGCCAACTGACCTCACAGTGAAGTTAAGGATTGAGGTGGGGTTTGTAATTAGATTACAGACCCCAGCACATCACACAGAATACAACCCCACCACCACCACCTTGCCCCCCCCCCCACCCCCCTGGTAAAAACCATTAGTTATACACAGCTTTCTCTTTCTCTCTCTCCCTGTCATTATGTATTACCCCCTTCTACCGTTGTCTTGTCTTTATCCCTTGTTTTTGTATCCTCTTTCTATTCCTCTCTCCTTTCATTTGTCTTTGTTTTAGAGGTTTTGTTATCTCTCTTCCTCTGCCTTTCCCTCTTTTTTTTCCCTTCTGCGCCATCAGAATGAGGGAGGAGGGAGATTGTGAGGTGATTTGAGGCGCGGACGCTGTGGTGTCTCGCAGACGCGGGCCCTAATTACCTGTAATAAGCAGACAGATCGTTAGCTGTGAGCTTTAATTTCCGAGTCATTGTTCTGCGAAAGAAGCGAAGGACACAGAGAGATGGAGGGAGAGGGAGAGATGGAGGGAGAGGGAGAGAGAAAGAGAGATGGGGATAGAGAGAGAGAGAGATGGAGAAGAAGGGAGGGAGGGAGGTAGAGAGAGAGATGGAGAGAGAGAGAAATGGAAAGAGAGGGAGGGAGGGAGGGAGGTAGGTAGAGTGAGAGAGAGAGATGAAGCCCCTGGTGTTTATCAGTGAGTGATTTTTGTGTGGAGGAGAGGAGAGGTGTAATAAGAAGCGTGATATGGCCCGTCTGCATCCTGCCCATACGCAAGCTGCTGCCGCTTCTCGTTAATGGAGGGCTCCAGACAAAAAGTCCAGCACCCTCCCTCCATCAGATAGAGATGCCACCCAGAAAATGCTCATTAGGAATGAGTGGTGTGTGTGTGTGTGTGTGTGTGTGTGTCTGTGTGTCTGTGTGTGTGATTGTATGTGTGTGTGTGTGTGTTTGTGTGTGTCTGTGTGTGTGTGTGTGTGTGTGTGTGTGTGTGTGTGTGTGTGTGATGGTCAAAGAAAGGGTAGATGCTGAGGAGCACACAGGTGTTTTTGCATGTATGAGGCCTGGCGTCTGACTAGCCATGTGGGAGGGCTTGTGTTGCTCTCATCCTGGTTCCTAGAGAGCATTCTGTGATTTACCGCATATGGGCCAGATGAGACCCAGGTCCACTCCAGAGCCCATTCACACCCCATACTGGATGTGATGTAGGAACCTCTGCCTAGTACAGCCTCATCGTACATGGAGCTCGCATCACCTCTGGCCATATGGCCTCTGTGACATTGCTCTATACTACTGCTATACAGACTTGTTGAGGCTTCAAGGAAGTCTGTAGAAAATGTGACTGTGTTCAGCCATCCTGCAGGGTTCTGACTTAAGAACAACATGTCGGCTCTCCCTTAAACACAGACGCCCATTGCGGATCTGTGACTACCTCCGCTGCTGCCTTCATGGCGGACCAACGATGCCCCCCCCATCCTTCCTGTTTAAAAAGGGGGCTTTAGATTACAGATATAACCAGATCTCTGCTGTCTTAGAGCCTCAGCCTAACCCTCAAAGGTGAGAGAGCAACAATGGGCCTCCCTTAACAGCCTTCACTCTTCAGCACCTCTCTGTGGACAGCGCCCGGGCCACTCCTCGTCAGTGATCAAGCGGAACGGGGTGGTAACATGATCAGAGGGGATCCCATCGCTCACCAGACGCCCCTCTGTGTCTTTCTCTCTCTCCCTGCCCACCACTGGCAGCGCATGGCAGCCACACCGTCCTTCATGAGCCGGAACTCATCGTCATGGTTGAAGCGTTCAACTGTTTGTTAGACAGGAGAGAGTAGTGTTGGGTGCATTGTGTGTTTGTGTATAAGAAAGATGAAGACAGAAATTAATAGTTGTGTGTTTGTTTATGTTTGTGTATTTTATGTTTATATGTGTGTGTGTCTTACAAACAGGAATATTTCAACCCCCAAGGGTGTTGAGCAATCACTGAAGGAATATACTAAAAATCTCCCCCCTTTACACACACACATACACACACACACACACCTCTCCCTCCCTCCACCTATGCTGCTGGTGGCGTGGTCATATTGTGCCCAAATTGGATTGGAGCTGTCCCCGTGTTTGCGGCGTGCTCTGGACTCGGGGGCCTGAATTGGATTAGCGTTGGCACGACGGCAGCAGGCCAGAGAGCGAAGGGCCCGATAGCGCCGCTAAACCATGTTAACCAGACACTAACGCGTGTCAGCACGGCCATCGCCAGACCAGCCCCAACGCACCGCACCCCCCAACGCACCGAGCCGCACTAGGCTTTATTTATCTGTTTGTTTCAGTTCCACCCCCCTCCTTCCCCTTTTACAGCTGCTGACACCCTTGCTTCCTCTATCTACCTCCCCCCCTCCCCCTGTCTGCTGTCCATCCACTCCTGGTCTCTCATGCTTTCTCACAGCACAGAGTTATTCTGAGAGGGCTTTGAAGGTGGTTTGCTTTGGGGAAGGTGAAAAAATGGAGAGCTGCACATAGGTGCCGGACAAACCGTGGAAATCCTGCCAAAAAGAACACAGACATGCATGAACTTAGTTAACTACTGGCACTTGTGTTTATAACCTGACTTTTTTAAGGGGGAATACATTCAAGCATCCAATCTTGGCATGAAAAAACACACATTCTGTAGCCCGTCGACTTTGACTGTTCATGCTTTTGTGGGGAGTACAAGGTGATTGTGAGGCAGTGCTGTGTCACTGGTGCATGTGTTTTGGTATGAGCGGATAGTGTAGGTGCGACGGCGTCTCTTGAACACAACCTTTGGCACCGTAATGGATGGCGGCTATCGGGGACAGCCAAGGGTCATGTGCACCTTAGAGTCGCTGTGATTGGCTAAAGTCAGATGTGTGAATTGAGGGCCGGGGCCATGTGTTGATAGCCCCTCTCAGCAGTGATGGAGTGAGATGAGGGAAAGATTGAGTGCGCCCGAAAAGATGGATGAGAGAGAGAGAAGGAGAGAGTGTGTGTGTGTTGGGGGTGGCAACTGTGCAGGGGCTCCTCTCTCTGCTTCTCTCTTTCTTGATGCTCGTCTTAATCTTGCTCTGTCTTGTTCTTTCTTCTTTTGTCAGCACTGCTACACTCTTATCTTTTGTCTGTCTTTGGGGTCCTTTTTCTCTCTCCTTTTCTCTCTTTCTTTCTCTCTCTATTTCTACTATCTCTCTTTCTCTCTCTCTCTTTCTCTCTGTGTGTCTCTCTCTTTCTCTGTGTCCCTCTGTCACTCTCTTTCCTCTCAATTTCAATTTCAAATGGCTTTATTGGCATGAATGCGCGATACATTGTTGCCAAAGCACTCAATACAACAATATTAACAGCAGATAGCAGCAACATTAGTGATAATACTGATAACAACACACACACACACACACACACGCACACACACACACACACACACACACACACACACACAGAGATCAGCATTAAGGGAAAGAAAAAAAAGAAAAATAATAATAATGATAAAAGATAAAAGTAAATGAATAAATAAAACAAAACAAGGAAGTAAATACATAACCAGAAAATTATGTCTCGTGGCTGTCATGACAAGCTTTTACGTATTTCGCAGATACATATATTAAATCTGGGTGTTTACCCAATATATATTTAATTTTTTTATTTTTGTCAAGTTGATTAAAATTTGGGATTATATTTTCAAATTTTGGGAAGAAGATTGATCTAATTGGTTCAAATTTTTTACAATCCAGGTAACAATTTTTTACAATCCTCTCTCTCTCTCTCACTCTTTCTTTTCTGACCTCCCTGTTTGTGATTTTCTTCTCCTCTTTCACAGCCCTTGTTCTCCCCCCCCCCCCCCTCTTTCACTCACAAACACATACACACACACACACACACACACACTCACTCTCTCTTCGCCTCTCTAAGAGTACTTCACAAGGTCAGGGTCAGGCACACAGACGCAAAGAGGGCTCTCAGAGATCCTAGATACACATTTAGGGGAAAAACTAGCAACAGGACCTCTTCATTTGCCTCGTTTTCTGGCCATTGGAGTTTGTTTTTCTGTCTTTTATTTGTAACAAACAGGGAATATGACATTGTGGAAAGCTTTAATGGAATAATGCCTCAAACAGAGGTGTTTTTGAGAATGTCTCCTGTGGAGAGAGGAGAACACTCATGGACTCAAAGTCCTGGGTCTTTAATAGGTCAATCATGCTGTTAACAATCATGCTGTTATACTGACTCAAGGGGCTGGACTAGTTCAGCCATGTGTCAAATAAAGTGAAGGTTTGTCTTGCTAATTTCTTGGTGTCGCTTTGGTTTGGATGGGTGTTGTTGTGGATTCCTCAGACACATTGTGGGGAAGAGGCCTTTTGTAATCGCTCTAAGAGATCTGATTGATTTCTGAAGATATATTCCATTCACTTCCTGTGACTAACTGGCCCTCTTGTGTTTGCAGCTGAGGCACCTGGGTAATGACGAAGTGCATATTGTGTGGTCGGAGCACTCTCGAGACTACCGGAGAGGCATCATCCCCACCGAGTTTGGAGACGTCCTCATCATCATCTACCCCATGAAGAACCACATGTACAGCATCCAGATCATCAAGAAGCCAGAGGTGGGGAACGTTCACACCGATCATACATCTGCACAGACAGTCAATACCTGACCCTGTGTTCGGTATATTTAATGAATTCACAAAGGTCCTCTGTTTCGATGTCTAACCAAGTCTCTACTGCAAATCCCAATCAATATACATTGCATATACATATGTATACCCATACAATATACATCCACTTATATGTTACTTTATAGCACCGTAAAGCAACAGCACATAACTGTGCTTTTTACAAGAACAATTTAAAATGATGTGCTCAACTAAACTACGTATTTTGTAGCTGTTATGCCAACCACAGATGTTTAAATCTGATCAGCTAAAACTAGGAATTTGACTGAAAAAAAAAAAAAAACGGGATAAGACTCCTCTCTTTAACGAGGATTTATGATTTGTGACAATTCATATGGAGTGCCATCATTAAGACATCCCTTAGTCACTGCCATCAATCACTTGTCTCCTTGCCATGTATTAACATCCTTGAGCTGAGCCTGTGGTTCACCTGAGCGGATCAGGGCAGCCTCCCTTTGATCGAAAAGCTCTAATTTCGCACTCAACCACAAATGTCAGGGGCTCAGGGGAGGGGAGGGGCGGGAGGGGGGGGGACTCTATAAACACAAATGTCCCTGTCGGAGCACTCGGCCTCACTTCCTGCTCAGTTATGTCCCGCGTAATCCGATTCTCGGCATTCTCAGAATTAAATTCCGGCGTGGAGATGGATCTGAAGACCACGGCTCTCCGTCCTGGGCCACGGGAGTCTGAGGAAATGCAGAAAGATGAGCAGATAAGGAGAGAGAGAGGAGAGGGCCTGGCTTTTATGAAAGTCAATTTAAACGGGCCGTCCAGTGCATCAGTGCTGCTGGGTGTATTTCTCTGTTTTGTTTCAGGATTTTGTTTCTGTTTTTTTTTTTTTTTCTGCGCTCCATGCCTCAGGCCCCGGGGCGAGGAGGCTGGACTCTGTCATCCATTTAGAAATACTCAAAAGGAATGTTCTGGACTCAAACGCCAGCCCTTCTGCCCTTGTGGTTCAGGGTTGAAACACCAGAAGGGATTGTGATGTCATGAGGACCAGCAGAGTTAAATGCCATGGTGCACATTCATGGGCTGTTGTGTGTTTGTTTTGTTAGTGTTAATACTCATTGGTTGTTGTATTTTTTGGGGGGTGGGGCTGTTTTTGACCCTCAAAGCAAGAGGTCCCAAATGTTCCAGGCAGAGGTGAAAGCGTATCTTTCTAAACACACTGTTTAGCCAGTCCAAGAGCCTGGACTCAAATGTGTAATGTGACGGTGACTCACATCAGTCCGATGTGATTATGTCAAAGCGAGTCATCTCTAGTCAGTAGCTTGAATGACCCTCAATAGTGCACCTCATCTCAGCCAAGTCTGAGACGTTGGGTGGGCTTTCTACTCCGCCTCAAACCTGCTCTGATCTTATAATGTGTTTGAGTGTGAAGAGCTGTCATGGATCTGCGTTGTTCTGTCCTCAGGTGCCGTTCTTTGGGCCCCTGTTTGACGGGGCCATAGTGGACAGCAAGATCCTGCCAGCGGTAGTGAGGGCCACGGCCATCAACGCCAGCCGAGCCCTCAAGTCCCTCATCCCGCTCTACCAGAACTTGTATCCTTTCAGCTACCCGCAACACACACACACACACACACACACACACACACACACACACACACACACACACACACACACACACACACACAGAGAGTGTATTCAGAAAGTATTTAGACCCACTTTTTTCACACTTCATGTTGCAAGAGTCTGAATCATTATGTCAGTGTGACATTTCAGCTTTCCACACATTTTATAAATCATTGCCATTGTGGGATAGTGAGTGTAGAATTAAGCCTTAAATAGAAAAGTGGTCTGACACTAACACTATAGTTAGAACATTTGGTGTGTGTGTGTGTGTGTGTGTGTGTGTGTGTGTGTGTGTGTGTGTGTGTGTCCTTGAGCGTACCGGTGTCATATTTGTGTATTTGCCCACCTTGTCGTAACACCACAACCCCAAGCTCCGCCACTCAAAGTTGCCCCCTCTGTAATGTAAACATGTTATCTGAGCGTTGACATGTGAGCAGCCATGCATGTCGGCCATCCATCCATACGTGTGAGATGAGATGAGATGAGATGAAATGATGTAAGATATGACTCCCAGGCCTCCGTCCCTCCCGTCTGTCCAGGTCTGTCGCACGCTATCGATGAACCACCTCCTCCTCGGGTCTGGGCTTAGGAGGTGCAGGATGCTGAGCGTCGCTCCTTCACTCTTTCTCTTGCGCTCCCTCGGTCACTCTCTCGTTCTTGTTCTCTCTCTCGCTATCTCTCTCTCTCTCTCTCTCTCTCCGTTCGATAGTTATTGACGTCTCACTCTTTCGCCCCGAATGAAAGTGAGCGGGGCTTGTGCATCGGTGGCGTGCAGGTGATGGAATCGCTCTGATCACCTGCAAAACACACACACACTGGCGCACACACACACACACACACTGGCGCACACACACACACACACACCATCACCATCGGCCACTAACCACACTCGAAATAGCTTTCAGAATAGTTCAGTGACTATCTTTTTCTTTTTTTTGTCTGTCCCTTTTTCTTCTCATCTGTCTCCTTCACTCATTGCCCACTTTGACCAACACTTCTCTCTCCCCTCCCTCTCCCTCTCTCCCCTCCATCTCCCTCTCTCCCCTCCATCTCCCTCTCTCCCCACCCTCCCTGTCTCCCACGTCTCCTCTCTCCAGTAATTCGGAGAGCGACAGAGCAAACAGGAGGTGTGTAATTAGACGTTTGCTCCTGTCAAGATGATGTGAAGGCTTGCACTCTCTGAGTTAGTCAGGTACGCGTGGAGAGTCTGTCTGGCAAGAATGTCTGTCTAAAAATAATCCCTTTCCATAAAGGACACATACACACACTCCCACTCACTTGCTCACACACATACTCATATAGGTACACGTATGTACTGTATATTACTGTGCGAGGGAAAGGTAGCATGCTGTTTTATAATTGCTGGAATTTTGCTCACCCCATCACACACACACACACACAAACACACACCCCTTCCTCCTCTCTCTTCTATGTATTTTTAACTAGGTAGCAATCTAAAAAAAAGTCTGTTGTATTTATATGTTTGTTTATTTTTTATTTATTTTCAGTAATAGTATTCATATTATGGCCACTCGTATGTAACAAAGAGGCAACCCCCCCCCACACACACACACACACACACACACACACACACACACTCAGACTCACACTCTCCCCTCTCTCTCAGTACTCTAGCCTGTGACCTCTGTTTAAAGCTGGCCCTATTTCTTTTAGAAAAGACCGAGATGCTCACAGCCCGAAAACAAAGCGAGGCGACAGAGAGCGGGAAAGAGAGAGGTGGATGAGAGGCGGGGGTGGAGGGGCAATGGAGGGGAAAAAAAGAAAAGAAAGGGGGGGGTAAAGAGGAGACAGCTCAGAGGGGGAAAAGCCGTTCTCATCTGCCATGTGCTGCGAGCGGCTGAGATTGTTGGGCCCAGCTTGAGTCTCTCGCCTTCAGCAATCTCGCCCATCTGTGTGTCTGCGCCGGGGCTCGATACTGGACTGAGCTATTGATTGGCGTGAGTTGCACAGGTCGATGGTCCTGACAGCCAGAATTACAGTAATCTGTCATTATCGACGGATGTCTCTCCAAAACCCATTCTGTCTCTCTATCCCTCTCACCCCCCCTCCCTCTCTCTCTCGCTCTCTCTCTGACATTCTCTCTCTGTCTCCCTTTCTCATGTTTGTCGTGTCTTGTTGTGGCTCTCTTTTTTTTTTTTTTCTCTCTCTTCCTCCATCTTCCTTTTTTCTCGCCTCTTCCTCCCTTGACACTCTTGATTCTCTGTCTTTTCACCAAGTTTTTGACTTCCTTTTATCTTGTCTTTCATTTCTTTGCTGCCTTCTGTTTTCCAGACTCCCGACTTACCATTCCATTACTTCAGTACCCCCTCCCCCAAAATGTCCCCCATCCCTTATCAGCCTCCATGTTCAACGTGTTGAAACAGGGGCTTGTTGGACAGTGATGAACAGCCTTTTCTGAATCCCTGCATTTATCGCAGTCTGAAGACTGACGCTCCTGCATACAGGAACGAGTGTGTGCGCGTGTGTTTGCGCGTGCGTGTGTGTGTGTGTGTGTGTGTGTGTGTGTGTGTGTGTGTGTGTGTGTGTGTGCGTGCGTAAACGTGTGTTCGCGGGCTTGAGTGAGTGAGAGAAAGCGTGACAGACTCTATTAAGGAACCCCTCCCTCCTCCACCCCTCTTCTCTGTCTTGCTCACCTGTTGACAGTGCTAAGCCAGTACTAATGGCATCTTTCCTGGGTGGTTGCCTCAGTGCATGAGAAGGGGCCCCGGTTTCAGTCTGTTGTGCTACTGTTACTAGTGCGAAATCTAGAAGCTCTGATGGGGTCCGTAATTGGAATTTCAGAGATGGTCTTGATGGGACACACACACACACACACACACACACACAGACTCAGACACTGGCTCACACTTGAATTTTTCCGGTCTATGTATGAGCGTTCACTCCGTGACAGCACTGCACGTTACCAGGTCATTATGGAGTCTTGGGCACGAAATGGCACGGGTTGTGCTGGTAGCACTATTGTGAGCAGTCCATCTGGAGGGATCTGGAGTAAGGCCGTGAGATGCGGGTGGCCTTGAGACAGGCAGGCTCGAGTACATCCCCCCCTGACACGGACACACTGAGCTCACAGGCACAGCCATGCAGTCCGCCATTAGAGCTCAGAAGCCTAGTGCTCCTCTGTTCTGTCTTCGGTTTCCTCTCTTCTCCGTAAAGGACCGTGCTGGAGTCTTTTGTGAGACACATCAAAAGATCCTCTCTCATCTCCTTCCTCTTTCCCTTGTTCTTTCTCTTCCTCCCTCTCTCCCTCAATCTCCCTCCTCCCTTTTTCCCCCTCGTGTGCTGCAGGACACCTTCCTCATTGAGGACAACTCCAGGGGATTAAGATGGTCATTGTTGCCAGTGCGATGTGAAGATGTTGCTACATACCTTCTTTTATTTGTTCTTCACATCTCTCCCTCTTAACTCCCCTTCTCTCTTTTATCCCTCTCTGTGTGTGTTTGTGTGTGTGTGTGTGTGTGTATGTGTGTGTGTGTGTGTGTGTGAGATGACTTCCGTCCTTGTGTGCTGGGCTTGGAGATCCAGTTCTGTGGGTCTTGGCCTGCAGGCTCATCCATCTGCCTCCTCCTCTCCTCACTGATCCTTTGCTTGCCATGACTGTGAAATCGGCTGCTTGGAACGGAGAAAAAAGGAGTCTCTCTTTCTCTATTTCTTTCTTTCTCTCCCACTCTTTCTGTGTGTCTTTCTCTCTCTCTCTTTCTCTCTCTCTCTCTCTCTTTCTTTCTCTCTCTCTCTCTCTCTCTCTCTCTCTCTCTCTCTCTCTCTCTCTCTCTCTCTCTCTCTCTCTCTCTGGTCATCATGTCTTGGATGGAAAAATGAAAACCATGGCAGATATAGTCGGTGTACAAGGCTTGAGGCTTTTAGTGCCTACACACACACACACACACACACACACACACACACACACACACACACACACACACACACACACACACACACACACACACACACACACACACACACACAGCTGAGAAGACCCTCAGTTAGCTGATATCATTCAGCAGAATAGGGTCCAGTCTTTACACGCAGGCTTCAAGGGTCCAGTCAACACACACACAAGCAAACCAAAACATAAGCACAATTAACACAACACACACCCACACACGTCAAAGCAGATGCTCTTAAAAATGATGAATGAGTACATATTAACACACATATTAGACAACAACAATTAGCACACCAGACTGTCCCACAGGACCCCTCTAACAATAACCCCACTCTCAGTGTGTGTGTGTTTCCATGATTGAAGGCTTCTGTCGGTGTGTGAAGTGTTTGTATGTGAGGGAGTGAATCAGTGAGGCCCAAGTTCATAATTAAATTCTTGTGGTAGAGTGTGTGTGTGTGTGTGTGTGTGTGTGTGTGTGTGTGTGTGTGTGTGTGTGTGTGTGTGTGTGTGTGTGTGTGTGTGTGTGTGTGTGTGTGTGTGTGTGTGTGTGTGCGTATGCATAGCACCAGTAGGCATATGCGCCAGTGGCGTGGACACGCAGAGGCCGATGCGCTCCAGCCCGCCAGGAGGATTAGGAGCCGCTTGACCTCCTGTGTCCTTAGGCCAGGGGGTCAAGACCCGGGAGTGCGAGGGGGGATTTAGGACTCGTTGCCACAGCTGGTGGAGTGTGTGTTTACAAGCTGTGCAGCAGACCCACTCCTACTCTCCTCAACACTTAATACAACATGAGAGGAGAGGGAAGAACGTTCCTGAAAGCTGCTAATACACCCCAGCATTTTGAAATGCAGGGGCTGGGAAAAGTTCCCATTATGCCAGTTTGATGTGTTTCTTCACATGCTCTGTGGTTCTACAGTGTTTGATGCATTTCTTTGCATTCTCTGTGGTTGTACTAAGACTCAATTCATCTGCAGCTGAAAGCACCCTGTCGGTGCATGTGTGTGTTTAGACAGTATGTTTTAATTTATCAAAGAGCAATTTCTGCCTCCCCTGGACCTCAATGTCAAAGACATTGGTCAGCAAATCAAACTAGTTTAATTTAAGTAACATTTAAAAGACCAACTGGGGGCTTAACCTAGGAAATTAAATGAAGGTGTAAACCCCCGAATCAACTTGGCTTGGGATATCTCTCTCTCTGTCACACACTGATCCTCACATACACACACACACACACACACACACTCACTCACGCACACACACATGCAGAGACACATACAACCCAAGCCAAACTTGTCAGATATTCAAAATTATGTGTGTGTGTGTGCATGCGAAGGAACATTGAAGATGTCTGTTTTTGTCTGTGTGTGTGTGTGTGTGTGTGTGTGTATGAATTACTGTTGGTTTTGGTCGGGTGGGGGTGGTTCTAGTTGGCGTGGACTCTCAGTCAGAGTGAAATGGAACTGGCCTGAGAGGTGGGCATCTCCCATCTGTCCGCGGACGATTGCAGGGGCCAGGAAGTGTACCAGCCGAGGAGGAGGAGGAGGGGAGAGACGCTAAGCGGCTTCCCCATTGGCCGTGCCAGTCCAGTGGAGTGGATGGGAGGGGGAGGGGGAGGCTGCTGCCAGGGAGCGAGGGCCTCTGATTGGCAGAGATAAGCAGTGGGCTGCTGGGGTCAGCATATGGACTAGCCTGATAGTGAGAGAGAGAGAGAGAGAGAAAGAGAGAGAGGGTGAGCGAGAAAGAGAGAGAGGGTGTGATAGAGAGGAGGCTTTTCCTGACGCTCTCTGCCTCTCTCTCACACACACACACACACGTATGCACACAATCTTTGACTGTCTCTCTCTCCTTTCCTTTAAGTCTACTCCAAAGGCAACCAAGCTGATGACTGCTTTGGGCCTACTCGTGTGTGTGTGTGTGTGTGTGTGTGTGTGTGTGTGTGTGTGTGTGTGTGTGTGTGTGTGTGTGTGTGTGTGTGTGTGTGTGCACCCTGAATGTTTCACCAACCTACCCAATCTCCCCCCACCAATCTCACACACACACACACACTCACACAAACATAGCCAAACGCCTAACGGGCAGTGTAGCAGCTCCCTGCCAGACCCCACAATGGGCCCCATTGTGTCCCAGTAACGTCACGGCCTGCTGGTCTGTGTGTGTGTGTGTGTGTGTGTGTGTGTGTGTGTGTGTGTGTGTGTGTGTGTGTGTGTGTGAAGGGGGAGGGAAGTTGTGGGGCTCACTAATTGTCATCTGTCAGAGCTGACAATGTGGTGTTTGGGGGTGTTGCACGATGAAGACAGCAAGGCACGGTTACACAACCCCCCCCCCCCCCCCTCTCTCTCTCTGTCTTTCTCTCTCTCTCTCCCTCTCTCTCTCCCTCCCTCTCCCTCTGGTATTGGCGTTGTCTCTGCCTGTGATGTCTTGATACTGCACTGCATTAACAGTTTGTCCATTTTTGTTTTGAAAATAGCAATCATAATTTGGTACACTGCTAATGTGGTTTACATTGACTGTCCGCTTCGTGCAAAGCACATATCACATTTTGATGACGCATGACATTTTTCATTTTGTTCATTTGCCCTCGTCACACCCCAAAATAATCAATCATATCTGCATATCCCAGGATGTGGACAGTATGTATTCATGGCTTTTAGTGAAGTTCTCCATCTGTCCTGTTTAGGCTGATCAGTTTGTTTTCAGGGCCTCCCCCCCCCCCACACACACACACAAACACACTCAATGCAAAAAGCCCCCTCTGAAACTTTGCGCTGGAATAGGTGCGTGCCTCTGCTAGTGTACAGATGCTTGTCCCTGCCGGACCCCCTCCTGGGCTCACGGCGGCGGGAGGAACGTGGGGTGTGTGATTCTGGGAAGGTGGTTGGGGTCTGGACCTCGACTGACGAAGTGTTTAGGATGCACGGCGCTGCCTGTGATGAACCCCCTCGGAGTCAATCAGCAGCTCTAAACCTTTAGTGACCCACCTCACAAGACAGCCACATGTCTCTCTCTCTCTATCTGTCTCTCTCTCTCTGTGTCTCTATCTCTCCCTTTCTCTTTCTTTCACTTTTTGTCTCTCTCTCTCCCTCTCTTTGTCTCTCTGTCTCTCTCCCTCTCTCTTTTTCTTTCTTTCTCTGCCTCTGTCTCTCTCCCTCTCTCTTTCTCTTTCTCTCCCTCTCTTTTCCTCTTCCTGTCTCTCGCTCTTTTTCTATCTCTCTCTCTTTCTGTCTCTATCTTTCTGTCCTTCTCACTTTCTGTCTCTCTGAGACCAGCGAGCTCCACAAGCCTGCTCTCATCTCCTGATCACTCATACTCTCCCTGTTTGGTCATTTACAAGCTTAGGGAATACAACCCTGTGTTTTGCCCTAAGGGAAAATTCACCAGAAACTCAACAGTAACAGGAGGCAGAGAGTCTGTGTTTACAAAAGCGTGTTCGATAGTAACCCCAGTCCTCTTTTGAATAACTAATTACTGGAGGTTCTTGAAGGGACATAGTTTTGGTGCACAAATAGAATTTTTTAGAAATAAATAAAATAAATGTTTGTAGGCTTTTACTGGCTGGAAGCTTAGATGGATGTAGATATTTTACATAATTTTTCTTACCGCAAAATTCTGAGCATATTCTGACCCTGTGTTCCATTGTATACCTCTAAAACTCTTGGAATGAGCAGAAGATCAGAATGACTGATTATAGATCAATGGTTTAAGGGTGAACGTAACTGTTTTAAATCTTCATTCATCTTAAAGGTCATTTAACATGGCAAAATGCATTCTGATCAATGTTTCTACGTCACTGTGTGTATCTGTGTGTATCTGTGTGTCTCTCTGTGTGTGTCTGTTTGTGTGTGTGCATGTGTATCCCCCCCCCCTTCCCTTTAGCGCTCCCATAACATGCTTCTTCGCCCGTGTGCACCTCTGACATTAAATAAACGTTGCCTTTCGCGACAGTTTAGTGTACTCGCTCACACACACACACATTTCACCCCGGGCACCAAGGGTGCGATAAATAGGACACGAGGGGCCGTCACTGATCCTCGGAGGCCATCTTTCATTCACACAGGCTTCTCCCCCTCAATTGCATTTGGGCAGGTGATTAATAGGATGGCCCTGTGTCGGCGCAGGGAAGCAGGCGCCCAGATCGCTGGAGCTCCGCGGCCCCAGGCTACGGTGCATTAGCCCGGGCTATCTCCCCGCTCATCTGGGGGACATTGGCTAGTAATGACGGCTGGGCTAGGGTGGGGGGGACAGCCAGGCTCCGCAGCAGCGTCCCAGCTAATAAAATCACTGTTAGGGGGCCTTCGATATCGCAGCCATCAGATGGAGAAATAAAGCGATTAGCCTCCACTCCGGGGCACACATAGATTTCTGCAATTACAGCCTGTAAAACTCCTCAAATTCGATTATTTATGCGATGTTTCTTTATCCCCCCCCCTGCCTCCCTGCCAGCTCCTCCGCCTCCTCTCCTCTCTGTGCTCCATCGTCCTCTTTTCCTGGTGGTTCCATACAAGCGCTGGTTGCACAGAGCTGGGGCCATTGACCTCTGGAGTTTGGGCCTTTCTCTTCTCGGTTTTTTTTGCGTGTGGTCCATTGATCCTTCCAGATGATGAGACGCTTGTCCTAACACAGAGGTTTGTATCACAGTGAAGACTTCATGAAGGCCCTACAGATTGGGGGGGGGGGGGGGGGGGGGGTGTTGTGGGATCCAGAATCCTTTCTGGATTCTTTAGAAAATGTAAAGGGTTTACATACATTTTCCCCTTGTAGAGAGCAGAGAACATTTTCTTATCTTTTTATCTCTCATATTTTCACCTTTGCTGATTTAAACGATAATTGTAATGTAGATAAGTCTTCACACAGTTATATTACAAGTGAGAGACTCTTTGCTTGTCTGGACATCTTAAATCTTTCTTCAAGGCTTTGCTGAGAGGCATGGCAGAGGTCCGAGGCTCGTTCCGCTCGTCGCTTCATTTTTATTATTTTTAAAGTCAGGCCTCTGGGCAGCTCTGTGCAAACAGCCACTGTGCACTCTGCAGTGGTGTTATAATTGGCTCTGGTATAATTGGTGTTGTACAGCAGGATGCGGCGTGGAGAGGCTGTGTGTGTTTGTGTGTGTGTGTGTGTGTGTGTGTGTGTGTGTGTGTGTGTGTGTGTGTGATGAACACTCAAGTTAGGCCAGGGTTTTACCTCAGGGACAGATGTAGAGGAGCCTACATGCTAGCACCGGTGCTCTCCGCTCCTCCTGCGGTTTGGTTTTCAGGGCTGCCAGTGGCCTGCTCCTGAGGAATTCTCAGCGTACTGTAACAATGGAGACAGATGGACGGGGAGAAGGGTGCCGAGAATATGTGCAATTAGACAGCTTGGTCCCTGTGGCCCAGAGGTAAGGGTTTGTGTGCAGGCGCGTGAGTGTGTGTGTGTGTGTTTGCACGAGTGCAAGTGTGAGATTACAGTGTTGTTCCTCAACTGGGCTTTGACTCGCGCACACACACACACACACACACACACACACACACACACACACACACACACACACACACACACACACACACATGCCATTCTCATCTCCTGTGGCTGTGTTCTTCCAGACAAGAGCCTCCTGGTAATTGCTTCTGTAAATTGGCATTCAAGAATTAGCAGGCAGAGATATTGGCTGTTTTGGCTGTTATGGCTCAGACCGGTGTCTCTCCAAACTCCCAGAGCAACCTGCCTGAAACAGAATGCCTCCAATCAATATGCCTCATTCTTTCATATTCCACACATCCGTTCATTTGTCCAAATAGCGAAGGATTTCCTTACGTTTTAGGCCGTTAGGCTTAACTGCCCAGTCAGTCTTGGTTAGTTAAATTGTGATGACGTGTGTGTGTGTGTGTGTGTGTGTGTGTGTGTGTGTGTGTGTGTGTGTGTGTGTGTGTGTGTGTGTGTGTGTGTGTGTGTGTGTGTGTGTGTGTGTGTGTGTGTGTGTGTGTACACGCACACGCTTGTAGTTTTTCTCTGATTTTAATGCTCATTCAGATGTATTGTGCAATTGTGTGCATGATGGTGTCAGCGGGTGTTGCTGATCTTCACATTGATTTAAGTTTGTGTGTGAGAGTGAGAAAGGCAGTGTGTGTGTGTGTGTGTGTGTAACCACAGTGTTTATGTGAGCAGGCGCTCCCCTGTACATCAGAGGCCCTCCTTGGCCCCATGTCCTCTTCAAAGCAACTCATTCATTGCTGCACTTGTCCTCCAGAGAGGACTAGCATCCTTTTCTTCCTCTTCCTCCTCCTCCCTCCTCCTCTTCCAGAGACTGCTAGCACCCAGAGAACCTGTGAGAGAGGAAACGAGGTCACTAGATAGCATGGAAACAGAGAAGGGAGAGGGGAGCGCAGGAGTGATCAGTATGGAGGCTATCAGCGCTAGCATGTGGGCCACGGTGAATTAACACAACACAGGGGGAGTGTTCCGGGGCCCTGGCTGGTGCCTCCCCACCCCTCCACCCCCCCACCCCCATCCCCTCTCAGCCCCTCCATACACTCTGACACACACACCTCTGCAACACCACCCAACCCCCCACACCCCTAATGTGCTAACAAGCGTGCCCCGCTGTCGTTTCTTCAGTGGCAATTTCACCGGCTCCTCTGAAAAGCCCGGGAGACGAGTGCGGTGACAATGAAAAAGCTCTGCAGGAGCCAGCGGCGTTCTCCTCGGTGCGCCGCACGCAGCCCCCGCTCTCCCTCTCTCCACCTCTCTTCTCCTTTTCCACTCCTCTCTTCTCCTCTTCTGCAGAGATGAAAATGGAAATTTCGGCTCTTTTACCTCATTTCTCTCCATCAACCTCCCTTTATCCTCAGTTATGTTTGTTTTATTTCTTTGTTTCTTTCTCTTTTTGTTTCTTTCTTGTATCTTCTTTTCATCTACATACACTTGAAGTTATTCCCCTATTTTTTGTGCTCTTTCTCCCTCTCCCGCTATTTTTCCCGGAATCTTTTTCATTTAATCTCTCACTCAAATGTTTCCTTCTTTCACTGCCCCCTACAACATCTCCATTTTCTTATCTCTATCTAACACTCCTCTCTTTTCCCTCTCCATATCCTTTTCTCACTTCTAGGCCACCCTAAAACAACTCACATCTTTCTGAAAAGCCCCCCCCTCCAACCCCTCTTAACAAGCTGAGCAAAGCCACCCCATCAGGAAATTCAATTACAGTAGCCAGTAGGTAGTGGGTCTACAGACGGGGCCCCTATTTGCTTTTCGGCTTGTTAATGCAAAAAGACGTGTTGCAGTGATCGAGAGGTGGAAAGTAGGAGGGGGGGGGGGGGGGGTCTTTCTCCTTGCCTCTTTTCTTTTCTCCACCACACAAAGAGAGAACACGGAGTCAAGGGTGCAGGGGATTTGTCGTCTTGGTGACAGGGTGGCATTAGAAGCGTGTCGGGAGGCGGTGGGTCGCGCCGCGGGCCAGGCGCTGAAATTGCAGGGGAGAGTCAGCGGAAGGCGAAGCTCATCGGAAGAAGAGCTGCTGGCAGAAAAAAGGCAAAGGATCACCCGGCGTGCACTGCTGTCCCAGGGGTCCGCCTAGCATGACATCTCTGATGGGTTTCAGACAGCTAGCCCCTAATCAGAGGGATAAGACCCAGCCAGGCAGTTACCGCAGTTTCTGCTGACTTGCTTGTGTCTCGCCACATCTCAATTAATGTTTTTGAACGTCTGTTGGTTTGTCATTTTAGTCTTGCTGTTGCATCCCGTTTGACACCCACAACCCATCCCGTCCACTAGACAACTCAGTTTGTCATTGACGTTTTCCCAAAAAGTCCGCATCCACACGGACACTTAAAAACGAGTAAAAACGTTTCTTGCATAACCTATGCTACAAGTTATAGCCAACAACTACACAAGCTTATTATCAAAGCAATGGCACTATGAGATGTGTTAAAGATTGAAGTATTTTCTTGTTTTACATCCGCCAAACGTGATAAGGGCGAACAGAATTTCCCCAGTTAAGCTCTAAAGTTGCTAGCGTTTAGCATCACTGTAAAGCAAGCAACCCCAGAAAGGCTTTGGACGCTTTGGATGTTTCCAATAGTGTTCCTCCTCTTCTTAGCAATGGAACAAATTAGCTGATAATCATAATGTCTTCTGACAATCAAAAGTAGAATTTAAATTCATTGCCATTACATTGGAGGCTATGGAGGGCGGACCTCAAACTGAAGCTTCTTTGAGAATGAAATCTGATTGGATAAAGTCTCCACTCTGGAACCCGTTTTCAAAAGTTTTTGTTTACAGGCCCCCGAAAATGGTATTATCACGCAAAGCCAAAATTAATCAAAACTTCTCTCTTCTGACTTCACTTTCTTTGTCTGGACGAGCATGAAGATGCTAAAGCTCAATCCCTGAAGCTCTTCTCCTCTCGCTCTTTCTGGGCATTTGTGGAAATTACTCCTGTTGTCTTCTGTCAAGAGCTGCTCACTTTCTGACCTCAGCTGGCACATGTCCTGCAGGTATTTCTTCCCCATTTGTGTGTGATTGAGCTAATTGGTTCTGTGTCTGATTTCACGCACACAAGCTAATTAGAATGAACAGGATGAGGCGGGGCTGTGTAGGAGCCGATCTCCTCAGGACGTGACGGCACCCAGAGGAGGCAGGCTGGATGACTGCTTGAGATCCCTGCCTGCCCCCTCCACACTTCCTTTGGATTCCTTGTCGTGTGTGTATGTGCGTGGCGGGGTCTGTAGTCATCTCTGTGTGGGAGAGTGAGTGTGTGTGTTTCAAAGAGAGAGAGAGTGTGTGAGTGTGAAAGAGAGGTTGCTCTCTCTAGGCCCTCTTACCTGCAGGGCCCCAATCAGAGGCAGGGAGCCAGGCAGGAAGTGGCAGGCAGTGGGAGACCAGAAAAAGGCAAACGACACATCCGCTGGAGTCCACACACACATTTGACAGCTCACACTTCAGTGGTGCTCCTGACAGCCACGCTGTGTGTGTGTGTGTGTGTGTGTGTGTGTGTGTGTGTGTGTGTGTGTGTGTGTGTGTGTGTGTGTGTGTCTCCTCACCCACCATAACGTGGAAAGAGAAACACAGCCTGAAATATTCCTCTCTTCCTCAACCCAGCATGATGTTAACTGTTTCCCCTCTCTGTCCTTCCTCCTACAACCCTCTCTCCTTCTCCCCATCCCTCATTCCCTCCCCATGTTGCTCTCCCTCTCCCCATCCCTCTCTCCCTCCCTTTGTTTCTCTCCCTCTCCCCCCTCTATTATTGCCTCTGTCTCTATTCTCCCTCTGTCTTCATCAAGCTCCTCTCTAGGCCTGTCATCCACCCTGTGGATCTGCTGCTGCTGCAGGAGCCGTGCAGTATATTAATACGGCCTCCCAGCCCATATGCAACTTAATCCAATCCCCTCCATTTAGGGAATACCGTCGTTTTCAGGCCCATGTGCTCCAAAACATAATCCAATCCTGCCCATTAACACAAAACCATCATTTTTCTTAACTGAATAAGGCAGACAGTAAGATGGCCACTGTTGCCCAATGTCATCTTATGTAGAAGCAATGACAGGTCTGTAATACAGTTTGTGTATTATGGAATGGGAGCTTGAGTCCCTTGACTTTCCCATTCTTGAGTTACAGATGAGAGCAGGGATTGCAGTAAGTGTTTTTTTTCAGGTTTTTTTTCCCCCTTCTAAATGAAAAAAAGATGTTGTTTGTATGGATTAGGATGTTCATGGTTGTTAAACTGTCTTCGGAATTATTGCCTGTCATTGTTGTTGGAGTCTTTGTGTTTATTTGACAATCTGTTTTATGGCACTTTCTTCCATAGTTTAATGTTAATGCTGTGCTATTTTGAGTCAAAGTTTACCTTAACCCGTTGCCCTAGCTACGAGGAAAGAGCCCGTTACCTGGAAACCATTGTCCAGCATCACCTGGAGCCGACCACCTTTGAGGACTATGCAGCACGTGTCTTTTGCCCCGCTCCTTACCACCATCTCCCCTCCGAAGCAGGTAAGTTAGTCTGTCACCCCTCCCGTCCCCTTCCATCACCTTCAGCCAATCAGCAATCCTTGCCACCTGTCACTCAACCCTGGGGGAGGGTGGGCGACCTCTGCACATGTGACGCGTTTGGGGTGCATTGTGACACGTTTGGGGTGCATTGTGACACGTTTGGGGTGCATTGTGACACGAACTCGGAAGTGGAGGTGGTGTCTGAAGGCTTCCTCATGGTCATCACTGGGAGCACCCCACCCCTCAAGGGGTCATCACTACACACCACCCTCTCGCGACCCCACTGGATGTGTCATTCCCATCACCAACATTACTGCCGCACCGCATATGTTAACACAATCTCTCCCTGTCTCTTCTGCAGGCGGACACACTCACACACACACACTCACACAACACACACACACACTCACACACTCACACACTCACACAAACACACACATTCTCGAGTCTCTCATTCTCCTTCGCTTTCTTTCTTTCATTCTTGTTCTCACTCTGTCTTCTCTCGTTCTCACCCACACACACTAATGCCTACTCCCTGTCTGCCCATCTGTAGAGACCGAGGCAGAATTCTCACCTACGCTGGGTGGAAAGGTGTGAAGTGCTCTGGTTTTCACTGGTCTGCTAGCTACACACACACTCGGTTTCTCCGTTGCTCTCTCTCTCTCTCTCTCTCTCTCTCTCTCTCTCTCTCTCTTCTCGTTCTCTCTATCTCTCTCTCACTCTTTCTCTCTATCTCTCTCTTATCTTTCTCTCTATCTCTCTCTCACTCTTTCTCTCTCTTTCTCTCTATCTCTCTCTCTCTTTCTCTCACACACATACACACACAAAACATCCAGGTATCTCTTAATGAGACCCTCTGGTTTTCTATAAACCTCATCTTTTTTGTAATCACAAACACATGTGCATACATGCACGCACACACACACACACACAGGGAAGGAATTGACTGTCATGCCAAAACGGTCCCTATTACTTAATACAGCAACATTAACATGTCCTGACTTAAAATGCATTTCTCTTTGAAGTGGTTAAAATTAAGCTTTGAGAGATGTGACAAAATTAATTATTTATTTGTAAAATATTACATACACGTTTGTTCTGTAAAACTGAATCTCAGTGAGTGAGTGAGAGTGTGTGTGTGTGTGCGATTATCTCGTTTTCTATTGTTTCCATCAGTTGGGGGAAAAAAATAAATAATTTGATTTGGGATTGAAAAACACCAGTCACTGCAATGACTGCCTGTCCATGCGAGGCTGTTTTTCAGTGTCAAATGGCCTTTTATAAATTGAGTTCTTCTCTTTTGTTGGACTTTTTCTGCTCCTTCTAACACACCAAGTGATCCATTTTTTTCTTTTTTTTTCTTGTTGCTTTTGGTTTGTGTTTCCCATTTGATTCGATTTGATTTTTGTTTGTTTTGTTTTTGTTTGTTTGTTTGTGTTTTTCTTTATCTTCTGTTTCCCCCCTTTAGATCCTAATCTATCACTTGTGTATATGTAAAGGTAAGATAACCCTGGGAACGCCCCTAAGAACTGAGGCTGCCCCTCGTAGACTGTCTCCTCTCTTTTGCTTGTAACAAGATTACGAGGTATCCCTTATCTCTCTCTTTCTCTCTTAGACTCTCCTTCTCTCTCTCTCTCTACTACCTTTTCTTTACTCTCTCTGTTCCCCCCCTCTCCCACACGACATTCAGCCTTTCTCTTGTCTTCACCTCTTCTTCTGGAGAAGTCTGCATCCATCATTAACTCATCTCTACTGCATGCGGTCTGGCTAACACTCACACACATCTCAACTAACCTCAGTACAATTGAATGCTGTGTGCACACACACACACACACACACATCCACCTCGTTACTCTGCTCGTCATGTTCGCTTCATCGCTCAATATCCCCCCCCCTTCCGGCATGATCTATGGTAGTACTGCTTCCTCTTCCACATCATGTGTGTACATGTGTGTGCTGTGTCATGATGAACATCTATCCGTCTGCCGGTTTGAAGGAAAGTCGCCCAGATCCCTCAAATCCAGACTCGCCCTATTTAGCGTTAACCTGTGCGTAAACCAGAGCCTGACAGGTGTGGGTGAGTGTGTGGAGATAATGACCGCTGTACAGCACCGGCACACTTGCTTCTGTTAGCACTGGGGCCAGCAGACGCAGGTCAGCTTTGGGGTTTAACATTAAAGCACTTATCACGAGGGAACTTTGTTTCTCTCTGCTGATTAGCAGACAGGCTAGACACTGGTAAGTAAGGTCATACTGTTGCTGTGTGTTTGTATGTGTGTCTTTCTCTGTTTCTCTGTTTGTGTGTGTGTGTGTGTGTGTGTGTGTGTGCGTGTGTGCGTGTGTGCTGTGTGTGTGTGTGTGTGTTTTTTCTCTTGTGTGTTAACTCTTCTCTGTGCACCAGCTGTTGTGTCCCTCGGCTTGTTCACTGCTCACTCCTCTTTATCTTTTTATCTCTTTTTTATCTCTCCCTGTTTTTCCTTCCCTCCTCTCATCCTTGTTTTGGCGTTCCTATTCTCCCTGGCTCTTGTTTCCCCCCCCCCCGTCACACTCCGTTTCTGTCCTCCATCCTCCCCTCCCCCACCTTTTTTCGTCCTTCATCTTACTCCCACCCTATTTCACCTCATACCTCCTCCTCATCTCCTCCTGCCTCGGTGCTCCTCTCCTGTTCCTCCCCTCTGCTCCTGACTTCTCTTCCTCTCTCCCTCTCTCTTTCTCCTTTTCGTTATCCTCTGGTTTTCTCCTCTCTCGCTCTCACTTTCCTCCTCTGTCCTCTTCTCTTCTCTCTATTCCTATCTTTCTTTGCATCTGCTCTTCTCTCCATCCTTTCCTTTACCGTCCACTCCTCTCTTGTCCTGTCCCTCTCCTCTCTTCTTCTACCTGTCTGTCACCTCCTCCACCACCCAAGAGAGAAATGCTGTGGTGTTTCTCCTCCTCCCCAACCCTCCCCTAGAAAGCATTGGGCTCATCAAGGTAAAGGGCAAAGGCTTGAAAAGGAAGGTGTTTCACGCTAGCTGTGAATGGTATGCTCAAAACTCAACCAACGGCAAAGTACTTTTCTTTCTTTTTCCTCCTCTCTAACTCTTTCTTTTTCTCTCTCTCTCGCTCTCTCTCTCTCTCGCTCTTTCTCTGGCTTTTCTTTCCCTTTCTTGTTCTGCCTCATCCTCTGTCTCTGTCCATCTTTCAGTTTAGTTCTGTTTTGTTCTTCCTCCTCTGTTGGAATGACGTACTCCTCTCGTCTCCCCACGACCTGTGATCTCCATCTCTCTCCGATGGATTAGGTGTCATGTCTCTCAGTGTTGATTAGTGACAGCATCCTGTGTGATGAAGTTCCTTTTATTTATTTATTTATTTATTTATATTCTGTCTTGTTTAGCTGTGTGAAATTCACCCAGAATAATGGTAATTACAAACTGCAAACCCATCCCCTAAGGAAATCTACTCTTTAGGCAAAGTCCACATTTTTTACTGATTTGGCTTACGATGGTATAAGTTGGAAAGTAGTAACAGGATTCAAGTTCAGTTGATAACTATGCAGTCCCTCTTCGGGGATTTAAAGATCATTTGAGTGAAATTCACACCGAACCACGACTGCGGTCAAGGATGAAACGGATCACTAGTGGTCACATCCTTCTCACTCCCATCCTGTCTCTCTAAACCATGACTCTGACAGCCTCGGAACGAACATAATTCCTGCTCACCGTAGCACTAAATGCATGTGCAGGCTGCCTGCCTAGAGACTGACTAGTGTCCCCTCCGGGCCCCTGTAGACGATCAGTGATGTTGTTTTAACTCTTCCCTGATTGACTAGTCAGTGACCTCTCAGCCAGCCCCAGTCTTTCACCTGTTGCCTCATGTCTCATGTTGATGATGTTGACTGTGATGATGTGTGTGTGTGTGTGCGGGGGGGCGTCTGACTGTTCTTCTCTCCCATCCTCTCAACACCCCCTCCCCTCCCCCACCCCGCCCCTCCATCTCCTCCCTCAGGCTCATGCCACGAGACTCAGTCAGCCGAAAGCCCAGCAGCAATGGCGGCGGTAGCAGGAGACGGGAACGACTCAGCCTCGCCAATGTCCCCTCGTGCTAGCAAGAGCCGCATGTCCATGAAACTGCGGCGCTCCTCCGGCTCGGCCAATAAGACTTGACCTGACCTTGACCTCCCCCCGCCGCCTACATGTGCTCATCTAGGTCCGGCCGTCGCCGCCCACGTTACATCACGCCCCTCCTTTCGCACATCCGTCTCCGTCTACACGGAGGCGACGCCTGGCTACTGGACACCGTTGTCAATTTGTTTCTCCTCCTTTTCTTTGTCCTATTGGGCTTCTGGTCCTACCCCCCCAAATACCAAACACAAACACCTACTTGCCTGTGATCTTCGTAGAGCTTGGACCACTGCACCATGCCACAACAATGCCACCTGCTAGGACATGTATGAAGGCTTTCTGCTGCCAGATTCTCTCACACACACACACACAAACACACAGATAACCATACCCATGCCACGGATACTGCTGCACTTGAGGACTGTGATACAGGGGGATTGTGAGAGGACAGTGCTTAGACTTTGCTTGTGCCCATGCCAAAAAATAATAATTACAAACAAACAGACACACACGTTAATAAGAACTACTCTTGAACTTTTTGGAAGCAGTGTCCTGCATGGAAGAGGAAAAAAAAACACCTTACAAATGATAACGATCCAGGCCTCCAGCACATAGACCTTCAAGTGCGGTGGAAAAGAAAAAGAAAACGAGGTGATTTAGATGTCTACTTTTGTCTTCATCACTCCATCACTCAGTCACGGTTTCCAGGAGCTCTACGATCCTTTGACCCTGTGCTGTCATTCCTACTGTGAGTGAGAGAAGTGAAGCACTCCGTACAATTAGCCATGATGCCAGGAAAGGTAACAAGAAATGGAAAAAAAAAAAATACTAAGAAACACACGTTTCCTCTATGGCTAGAAATCCACTTATGTGTATACTTATATATATATATATATATTTGTACTGTAGAATTGAAGCTTGCTTTGTTTACAGTTTGCAGAGATGCTGGCCAATGTTTGGCAGTAGAGCCTTTCTTTATTTTTGGCTGAAGAAAATTGTGTTATGCCCTGAGGTAATGTTAGTGGATGGAAAAAGAAAGCACTTCTTCCTGTTACATTTATTTCATGTTTTGTTTTTTTCCACACCAGTTGTAGAGCTGATATTTTTTATTTGAATTGTTTTCACTACCGTTCACATATGCTTATGATCAAGATTGTTCGGTCAGTTTTCACCTGATTTAGAATGTTACTGAAATATTACATAATCTGTTTCAACCACAACACCACTTTTCACCAGTAACAGTACACGTGTATATATTATAAATATAAATATATACATATTTAATGTATGTGTATAGTGTATGAACAGTATCTGGTCTGTGTATATAGTTAACGATATTTAAAACAGCCAAAAATGAGAAAAAAACTCTGACTTGGAGCCGTTCAGAACATCGTCCGAGTGTTTTTTTTTTTTTTTTTTTTTTTTCATAAAAGCTGTCGGAGTCGGCGATTGTCAGACCTTGTTGCCATGCAATCTGTTGCTGAAGTTACCGTCCCCTGTGCTCTCCCTGTCCGTTAGTTTAGGATGCATTAACGGCATCATGAGTGTCGTTAATAACCAGCCAAGGCAAACACGCATTTTTAAAATGAGGAGCGCTCTTGAAGTCAACACACCTTCCCAACAGTCTTTATATGTAAATGACCATTTAGTGATGCCTGAACGACGGGTTGTCCAAAGAGTTTCTTCATTGTGTAATGTAAAGCCAAACTTACACGAACGAAACTAGAATGTTCTGATTCTCACATATGTAGATTTTCCAGGTCAGCCTAAGTAAGGAAAAGCGCACAGCAAAGACGTAGCCTAACCCTTTTTTCTCAATGTGATTGGCCGGACAGTGAAAGCGTATGGGATCCATTGTTTTATACCTGTTAACGATGACGCCCTGTCGCCAAATACGCCGCGTTCAGCCAACACTGCATTCATTTGTCTTTTTATTACGACCGTAGCATTACTTTGATGCTTATGTCTTTGCCAAGTTATAGGTGTTTTGATGGACAAGAAAGGGACTGTTTTAATGACCGTATTTAGGCAGGGGTGTGTTGCTGTTATGTTACTCTTAAAACAGCAACTGGCATGTTTGTGGTCAACTCCATGCAAATCATACTCCGCTTTTGTTTTGTTGTCTTTCACTGAATAGGTCAAAACGTACATGAGGTCAATCAGTTTGCTTGGAATTTATTCAGAGTATTGTATTTTCAGACGACGAACTATGCGAAAATGTAGGACTTCACAGTGAGGCCCAATCGAGAACTCTCTGTACTGGAGCGCGACCTACCCTTTGCACGAGTGACTGAGACTGGTGCCTGAGGTGAAACTTAGCGCGAAAACAGAAATACCTTTGAAGGTTATGATGTATGTTACTACTGACCAAAGGCTGCATGACGCCAGTACTAACTGCATGTGTTGACATAACAGCTTCACAACACAAGCTGCACACACACACACGCACATACGCCAATCTGTAATATTGTCATACTTGTAGTATCTATACAGTAATGGTTATGAAAGATGGAGACTCGGATGTGCAATTGAACATGAAAATAAAGGTGTTCATATCACAGACAATACTCTGTGTCGTTTTTGTGTGTTTTTCCTGTTTTGTGTTTAGAGTAACCAGAATTGCATGTTAGGCTAAATATAAATAAAGGCTTGTGCACGACAAAATGTAATTTATTTACAGATTATTTTTTAAAACATTGCGACAGAGTTCTTGAGGTGAGATGGGAAGTTCAAGGCCAGGTGGTCGATGGAAATGAATGATCGATTAAGCCTTCTTGTGCGTCCCACGTTTTATTGACTTTACGTTGCAGTTGGTCACAACAGTTGGTAATGCAATACTTTCTCGTACATATGAAAATATAAATATATAGAAAGTATACTTTGTTGTTACATATAGGCCAAGATAATTTATGTAGGCAATTCTCGGCTAATAATCATATGGATGTTGATACATTTTTATCACAATCACCGCTTTGCACATTCACAAGTATAATGCATATGAAAATACGTCTTGATAGATTATTTAGAACAGCTAGACTATTTAACAACAAATTGAATTTCCATAGGAACTACGTTTAAGTGGAGAATAGTCTATTCTTGTAATTGTTACATGTAACTGAAACTTAATTGTACACCCATGCTAAAACTTAAATGGGTTGTAAACACTTGCTTGGTTATATTAGCCCACTTCTTGGGGTCTAGTTTCCCAGCACCCTTGAGGATATTCTCACAAAAATGACTTGTTGCAGTAAGTGTCCTGTATACGCACACACTAAAACCAGACAGAATTACTTGACAGATGTGTATGGTGCCGGTGCAAAAGCATAGTGGCATGAACAAGAGTCGGATAAAACAAAGCTCCAAACGATTATCATTATGTTGCTTTGACATGGAAAACGTTAAATTCACAATGTTGGATGATTTACTTAAGAAGATTTTTTTTTCCGCGTCCAAATTAGATGTCTTTTGTAGATTTGGAGGTGACCCGCTCCTCATCTGCTAGTTAGCAGCCAGGCCTCACAGCCATTTGCAAGAGCATGACCTGTCTATTCTCCGTGGGGTGAGACTTGTTGATATGCCTTGTCAGTCCCGGGGAGCTGAAAAACGTGGACGGACAGTGTTTACACGTGAAGATCTGCTGTTCGCCGTGCGTGAGGTCCGGTCTAACCAGCGCACTTGCGCTCTTCACTGGGTTCAGGAATAGGTCCTCCCTCACGACGTGCCACAGTCTGTGCTTGTCCCGGATCTCTAAAGAGGGGAAGTGGGCCCCGCAGAGGTGACAGGGGAAAGTGATCTGTTCATTCATGAACTGGCTGTACGGCGAAGGCTTGATTGTCTCATGAGCCGCCAGGTGTTTTCTCAGGTATGCTTGTCTTCGGAACTTCTTACCGCAGTAACAACACTCGTACACCTCCTCACCGCAACCCGGAGACGGCAGACACGAAACAGCAGTGGGGTCCAATGGATCAGCGCAGTGCAACAAGCTGTCGTTGTCGCTGGTTCTTATATGCAGGTCGAAGCATTTCTCAGGGGGCATGTACTGCTGTTGCAGCGATGGTGGACTCTCCGGTGCTGCTCTGCGCATCTCTTGCCCGTGCGCATAGTCAGCTGCCCTGTGGCACTGAGAGCTTTCCAGCGAGATGTGGTGCTGATTATTCACCCGCAGCTTGCTCGCGTTTTCTTTTCCCTCCGCGGATAGCTTTTCCAGTACCTGGACCTCCATAGATGGCTTCTTTCCGCCTTGTGACTCGCCATTGTTCACTGTGCGAGGCTTGTGCCACCTACGATGCGAGGCCAAGTTGGCGGGACAGCTGAAAACTTTGTCGCACTCGGGACAGCGGTACTCGATGCGCACGATCCTTGAACATTTGTGCTGTGCGAGCGAGAACGGGTCCTGGTACTCCTCTTTACACAGTTGACAGATGAACTCGCCCAAAGGTTTCTTTCTCCCAGTGGAGGACGATGAGGGTTTAGTTTCAGGACACTCTTTCTTAATTTTTAGTCCTAGCACTGGCGAGGTAGTCACCTCGTCCTCGAAGTTGAGTTTCCTCATAACTTTGGGCTTCTTTGCTGGAGGCTTTGCTTTGCGCTCGGTGTCAGCGCTGGACCGCTTTAGACTCTGATGGAATGACGAGTACAGCTGAACCGGCGTGTCGAATTTCATCTCCCCGTGGTTCATGAGCAGCCGCTCGATGGAGGATACGGGTGTGCTCAAAGGGAACGACTCCGCTGTGGCCGGTGAGCTCAGACATCTGTCAAAAAACGACTCCTTCAGCTCTGTGCTGACGGGTTTAATCGGACTGTACACCGCATCAGCCCGACCGGGCGACCCTCTGGGCGCTGCATCGCATCTGTGTTGCGGTGACAGGTCCGTTACAAGTTCTGCATTTCTTGGGCTTTCGGGTAGTTGGGCTTGCTCTGTTTCAGTCGGCACGCTGGTCCATGTTTCTCGAAGATCCTCAGTTTGCGGTGCACTTGAGTGCGTAACTAAGACGCTTGTCGGTCCATCTGGTATCTGCGCCGGGAGGTGCGCTTTGGGAAGCTCGCTGACCTCTTGGCGCGCTCTGTAGGATGCTGGAGAACCCCGTTTACTCCTTTTCACAAGAAAACCTCGTGGCATCCTCTTAGCCTTGTGGGTCCTTCAAAGACAATTGCCAGAGACTGCAAAGACGCGGAGTTGTCACTTGCTACAGAACAGGTGCAACAGACTCAGCCAAGTGGGGAAGCAGTGCACTGTCACGTCGATACGCATGGCTTGTTTTTTATCTTCGGGCTCGCACTCTGCTTTTGTGAAGTCACCGTCAGTGTCAACGCTTTGCCCAATCAGTGGCGACACTAAAGAGGGAGGGCTTGTAACATTAATGAGGGTATCCAGTTACAGATTGATTGCTAATGGGCACCAGATTGCATTTTCTCACATCCGTATGATTATTGCAGCCGCTTGGTGGATAAGGCTATACTTTAATTTCACAGCCTTTTTTTGTGTTACGGATGCTTGTGAAGTCTAAGTGATTTGTGTTCCATATCAAATTCTATCACAATTACAGGCACTGTTTTGGTAATGACATTATACCTACTTGTTCATTTTCTTGATTAAATCGTATATTATAGAACCGTCTGAATGACAAAGAGGAATAACACTTCGTTGCACCTCAGTTTAGGCCTATTACTGCATAATGATAATTCTTAAAACATAATTATTGTGTAACTGATTGCAGTTTTAACGCCCGACGTCATGTCTAAATCGTTTGCTAAAAAAACTATAATATTTTCACCTTCATAAATGTATAATAATATTTATGCAATCGTCTTAAATCATTTTAGATGTTGTATGTGAAATAGTGAATTACTGCAGCCCATTAGCCAATCTCGGGCCTTAATATGACCGGGCATGATGAAAAAACTTCTCATCGTGTCAGTGAATAAATGAAACAACATGTGGTTGTGCCCAAATAAATGGTTTTAAACCAACTGCCTCCCCCTATTTAATAAAGGAATGTTTCCTAATGACTAGAAGCGCACAGGCAGCGCGTCCACACCGCCCATTAATGAGAGCGAGCCTATGCACTCCGGCGCTCGCTAGTTAACCTTTTCCTGAATTCCGGCTTAGGGTTTAAACGCTTCCTGTTGTTGCTAACAGAAAAAGACTATTAAGATGCGGGGTCTTTTTGCCTCTGTGTCTCGTTGGCATGCCGCATAATTTGGCACTGGGAGCGAGTCAGTATGGGGCCCTTAATAAATCAATGTTTTGCACTTTACCTGTTACCTGATATGTATCTAGGATACAGTCTGGCAGATTTAACCTGTAATTAAGCTGTTTAATTTGAGCCGCAGCACCGCTGAGCACAACATTCAATCAGCCCAGAGCATGTAAATTGCGCTGCAGCAATTTCTGCATCTTAAATCTTATTTAGAGGAGACCAAAGACGTGGACAAAGCAAGATAGGCCTAACGACGCGTGTAAATGTAATCCAAGGATTATATTGAAGTGAACTCATTTAATTTGGGTTTTAATATTTCATGAAATAAATCAAAGAGCTAAGTAGAACATTTTGTAAATAGCAGTTTTATTGTTGTCGTTAGGGATGTGATTAGTTTGTTTTTATTGCTGGCAGATGCTCAAAATGTTATCTTGCACAACGGTTAGATCTTTTATTACACTCTCGCAATCACATCTGGGCTCATGTGTTGGCCTCAGATAAGAAAGATGCTATCAGTCGCAAGGATGTAAATTGCCAAGCGGTTTTCACTGAGCCGGGGAACCCAAAGCATCCCTCCTGCATTCACTGGCTTTGTGGCATTAACGATGGGAAGATTTCCCCTTCCTTTTCCCATGCGAGGGCATCACGCTATCTCCCAGCAGAAGGGGCAGCGATGCTCAGGGCAGTGACAGGACTGCGTTGGGGGCTGTCCAATTCGCCTATAACTTGCCAGCGGGAACGGGACACACTCTCTCTCTCTCTTTATCCCGGAGCTGGGAGCAGTGATAAGGGATCGGAGTGCCTAATGTCTTTTCATTTTGGTGGAGGGGGAGGAGGCGATACGCCGACCTCCCAGGATCACATTATGCTCGACTGTGGTTAGCGGTTAGAGAGGGGCGTCCCGGACCATTAATCAGAACAAATGGGAGTCAGAGTAGGGTAGTAGGCTAGTTGGGACGCTTTCCTGAAAAAGGGCTAACTACCTTGGGAATTAGAGGCATTTGATGTCAAGACACTGTGGGAAATCCAACTGATCCTTTGACAGTAGCCCACAGGACAGCAACATAACGGGTTTGGCTATGCAAACAATTTGAGCAGAAATCAACGGCACGATAAAAACAGTCTGTCAATAGGCCTATGTAAATGTACAGCATAATTAATTTCAACTGACAATTATATATATAAAACATTTTTTACATAGTTTCTTTTTTGTTATTTGTGCAATTGGTCCTGGTAATACTGCGAACTCATGTATTGTGTCCACACACTGAATTTATGTCCTTGACCTTCATCAAGCCAAGTAGACGGGAGGATTAAGGTTGCTGAAGCGGAATGTCCTTTCTGTGTGAGCCGTCCCTCCCAAAAATCCCACAGACCTCGTTATTGATCTGCCATTTTTCAACTGTCTCAAAGTCTCAGCTCAAATCTGGCAACACGTCCCACGCCATGTGGCGAAGCGGCAACGCAGATGTAGGAATTCACTTTAATCGTTTACAACGAGAGGCAATTAGTCTTGTGCTGATGCACTGGGTATTTATTTAATCGCCGTTTGAGGCCGAGGATGATTGAGCATTATATGATGATTAAGTGCAGTGCTGGATCCACGCTTGGCTTCACTGAAATCTTTCAGCACCGCGGGAGGCGGACAGCTCCAGCTCCGGCTGTAGCCTCCTCGCTCTGGCAGCGTCGAGGTCGGCAGATTGATTCATTATTTTTTAATCGTTCTTAATTAGCAGTCACGCCCACGGCCCGGACTTGTGAGGATACAACATAACCTCACCAATTCTTACGAGGTCATTACATTGCTGGGCTGGAAGAAATGTCTGCTGTTGTGAGTGTGTGAGTGACCTTTTCGCCCTCTCCGCAGATTTTGAAAACGTTACTACAAACATCACTGTACCACATTGCTTCGTTTTTATATTGACACACACCTCAAATAATAATAATACAAAAATTGTGACTAAGTGGTGATTTCAGGGCTGCATACACATGCAACATCTTAAGGACGACGTTTTAGTGTCTCCTGTAGTTAAAACAGTCGACAGGCGTAAACTTTCACTAAGTTCGAAGGTACGGCATCCTTGAGATTTTGTCGCCATCTACTGGTGAGTAGGCGTGACTGTTTTAAGTCTCTTTGACACCAGCGGGCGATATGTCAATCAGCTTGCCATGCATCGAATGATGTTCCCAATTCCAATGGGAAATCCCAATTATACTCTCTAGTTGGCACCTTGTTGATTACTAATTTCGAAGCACTTTGTCATAATGTCTCAACTTTGCATAGGAAGTTTTGTGCCTGTGATCCGTCATTAGGGATACATGCTGGTACATGTTGAAGGTGCAACATGTAGTGCAGTATGTAGATTAAATGCTAATTACCCTTACATTGAGACCACAGTGTTTTTTGTTCTCTGAGAAACTTTTACAGTACCTTTCCCCCGCATTATTAAAATGGATGACAAAATCGTGAGAGGGGAAAGTACATTTTTTATCAGTGGGGGGTACCGAAACTTTTACAAGAGATGCAAAAGTATTCTTTATAAAATCCCACCTTGGACTTTTTTGACACCATTCTTTCATGAATATTACAGGTCTGCTTTCCTTTTCTGTTTCTTAAAGGCCCTTTACACCCGGGGGCCACCAGCCCTGTGCTGTCTGAAACAACTCAGTCAGCAACTCCAAGCAACTGCTGGTATAAACCTGACTTGTGCAAGAAAGTTCAGTTAAAAAGCTTTGTCGACAAGTCACTCTTGAATGATACTCTGGGAAAAAAAGATTTGATTAGGTAAAGCTGATCGCTTGAAATTAGAATGGCAAATCCTAAAGTGAAGTTGTGCTTACAACCTACAACATCTTTAGTTCTATGTACTCTAGTGGCCTCATCCCATTGGATAAACATGGTGCCACCTCCAATAAATAAAATGAAGTGTTCCCACAAGGTGATGACTGTGGGCATTGCCAGCATTGTCTTCAGCAAAAACTAATACTGGTTTCTGTACAACTTTAAAACTAATCTCACTTGTCACCACACCCAGTCCCATAGTGCAGGTATAGGCTTTTTCAGAGTTGGACTAGATGTCTTAAAATGTCAGAGGGTTTCATGTAAAGGGCACCACTAATAAGGAGAGAAAAAGAAAAATGCTTCTGCACTTATGTCTCCCCCCTAATAGACACTAAGTCGCTCAGACACCCCACACAGCACTCCAGGCAGACTGAGTTAAGCTCCCAAAATATTTGCGGTCAATCCAATGTATAGCACAGGTCTCAGCATGAGGAGGCCTGTTGGTTGTTGCATGGTAACCGTCTGTGGGAGAGTTGCAATACAGTCTGTGTTTTCCACACAGAGGAGTGTACGTTTGTACGTTATACCACAAGTGTTTAGGGGACATTGCACATTTGAACTTGGGGAATCTTGACAGACATTCTGCCACGTGAACATTTTAGTTCCCCAACTGGTTGTGGGAAAAAGCGACCTAGAAAGGGAAAAACTAATAATTTCACCACTGGAGAGTACCAAGTAACAATGACTAAAGAGAAAAGAGGACTGGTCATCATTGCAAGAGCTATTTCCTTGTTTAAGTTATTTCCTTGAATTTCTTCATTAGTGTTTGCTTTGTGGTTTCCCACTTTTAAACAGTATGACACACACTGTTAATGAGACCAACACCCGACTATCATGTTTTATTTTCTGAATCCACATGTGAAAATCTTGCCAGAGTATGTTTTTTTTCTGGAAAAATGCAATGCCTGACATACACAGATAAATCTCTTGACAGAAAAGTTTGAAATATTAAGGGAACATAGACCCCTGAGTGCTGGTCAATAATATATCATTCCATTTCCCTCTTTGATAACACAGCAAAAGGACCCAACCATCTTCCATTTTGTCTTCCCCTGAATGCATTTATGGTGAGGAGGACATACAGCACTTCAGCTTAGGGTGGAGATGCAGAGGAGAAACATTCCTCCATTCTCCCTTGCTTATAAAATGCTGCCATACTACAGGTGCGACTGGAAGGAGAGCACATTCCTCACATTCCCCGTGGTAGATTGCAGGGACAGAGGGAGGGGGTGATTCATACGCAGGATTCCCCCAACACGCCCCCACCTTGTACAGAGTTGAGGAACGTCGCACAGCCACTCAAGGGGCCAGAAACTGGCATCCTTGGGAAAATCCGGCAGGACTGAAGTGCCAGTGTACCATGGTGATGATTCACGCTCGGTTAACTCCCCAGAACACACCTTTGTGTGTGGCCTTTGAGATAGTCACCTAATGACAGGGCTACTTCAGACTAAAGGTCGTGTCTAAGAGCACAAGGTTTTGTTTTCTAGGAAGAAAAAGATAAAAAAAGAAAATTAGAAACTAACAATCAGGCCCAAACATAACAGAAATGGTCAATCTCTCCATGCTAAATCGGCACTGTTTTTAAAAACCAGGGTCTGTTTTAAATAACTTGGTGGTAGTTATATATAAAGGTGCGGGGACAAGAGTGTGTTTGGTGCCAGCTTGTCTTTGAGTCTCTGAGTCAACATGAGTCACAAGTAGTCTGTTTATGTGTGGAGACTAAAAAAAAAACACCCAGCGAGTGCAGTGGGCAGACATGTCCAGCCTTGTACAGACCACATCTCAGGAAAAATAAATAACTCCACTTCATTATCTTACGTCACGATAACCTTCCCTATTATTTCTGGAGCTGCCTGAAAATGGGATATGGGATAATAACTGAGGGAATTCTCCAGTCTAACATTGGTAGTACCAGAAGTGCCCTATGTGCGGTATAGACACATAGGGGATTGCTGGAGTTATAGGGATATCCCAGTAACTCAACTCCCTTCACTATTCCCCTCCCTGACATCAATGTGTGGAGTGTGTTTGTGTTTTGGGTGGAGGGTGGGGGGGTTGGAGGGGCTTTCGTGTTAGTGCGTCTTAAAATTCCCATAGTCATCCTCAAATCTGGACATGTGAGTCAGGGCGGTGAATTTCTACATCGGGGGTCTTCTCTGAGTGAAACATGGAATGTTTGTAGGCGTCTAGTGATGTCTGAGCATCTGGTCTGGATCACTCAGAGTTTCTTTGTCTAAGAATCATAAAGCAACATTAACATTGTGACAAATCTGTGTTTTTGTAATAGACGCTGGAGTGTTTACGAGACTGCTTCAACAGGAGTGCTGTGAACGAAGGGCCAGTGTCTGAATTGTAGTGTCTGGAAAAGGTCATCAGTATACATATTAGTCTCTGTATCTCTCTCTCTTTCTCACAAACACACACACACACACACACACAGTTGTGAAACTCCCATTCCCAGTCCCCCCCATCAACATCCTCCTCATGTGCCGTAAGGCCAAGCCACAGTTGTGTGTACATGTTGTGTTTTCCCTGACAGAGTACTCTATGTGCCAGGCTGGGCGTACCTCAAGATGTTCCTATTACTTCCTGTGTTCATGCCACCAAAAAAAAAAAAAAAAAAAACTGCAGCCTGGCACACCGCCATGTTACATGCCACTAGTGTTGTTTCCCATTCAAGCAGACGTCGCGTGTACATCCTCATTCACCACCACATTCTTCACATGCTCACTGTATGAACTTAGGTTACACTAGACTGTGTTCAACTTTAACATACAGCTTAGGGAGGAGATACTACTGAGACATACACTTGCTTTGCCGTTTTAATTATTCTATGTTTTTTGATTAAAAGATGTCTGGTGCATTAAAATGAGTGGTTTCAGAAAGCACCAGGTGGATTTTTATTACAACCTGTCATTTTGTCTCTACATCTCTGGAGGAGGAAACCCAGACGTAGTTCTTCAGGGATATCCCTCTCAGGCACTGGAATTGCCCCTTACATATATCACAGGCCTTTGAGAGAGGCTAGGAGATTCTGGCCTATTCAAAGACCTTTCCTACCACACCCACAGATGGGCATATTTACTTTTCATTATTACAACACAACTCAGCAGCTTGTGTATTGAGCACCTGGTTACTGTTGCTAAGCTGTGCCTTTCTGAGGAAGAACTGGGCGCAAACAGAAAGAGTCCACGGAACAGAAAGCCCAGGAGGGTTTCTCACGTGTAAATGTCAGGCTAGGGGATGATGAGTCGACTGACTGACAGTCAGGAGGACAAACCTGTATTACAGCATACAGCAGGAGATGCTGGAGACTCAAGGATCAGCATTTGACTCATCTGGATTAGCATATTACCAGTTTTTGGCACAAGTGCACCAATCTGTGTGCTGGTCATTTGTATGATAAAAATGAATTCAGTCACATGAAGTCAACTCCTTGCAAGACAAAGGAATGCATTGATTGATTTTTGTACAGTCTATGACACAGCAGAAACTAGCAGTAAACTGGCTTTGCTCTAAATTGTTAATACTTCAGTTAGACCTGCTTTTACACCTGTGGTTTATTAGCAGATTAAAGCCTCTTGGCCATGTGCTTGTCCCCTAACTGCATCATAAAAAGCCATAAATAATGGAAGTAATGCAACAATATTACTTTATATCCAGTATGTAGCAGCAATAAGTAAAGGAAGGAGTACTTGTAAATGCATTGCAACTGTGGGTTAACTGTGGGTTTACTGTGGGCATGCTTTAAGCAAGACGACACACTGTGCCAGCCTACAATTAATTCAAGGAAAAGTCGGTGAAGCACAAGAAGCTGCCACAAGACTGTATTGACTTGCAGTGCAGGAAGCCTGCATAATTTGCTTTTCGCTGGGTAACCTAAGTTAGTTGGTAAGTATGTGGAATAGGCTATACATTTTCAGAATCAGAATCAGCTTTTTACACATACGGTGCAAAACCTTGTATGGCACAATACTTTTCAATTTTCCAAATGCGGGTTTTCACTTTTAATTCACTTCACTCGTTTGGAGGGAGAAATTCCCCGATAATGTCCTAAATAAATTCCCTTCTGCTGCAGCGGCATCAGTCAGAGCAGTGGAAATCCCCCTCCCAAGCCACTTCAAGCTCCGCCCTCCACTGACTGTTTAAACGCTCCTGTAGAAGAGAAGTCAAGAGCACAGTGACAAGGCATCCGTCCAGGGTTAAGCACACAATGGATTTCTACCAGACATACAGACACAACCAAATGGATCATAACGCCGAGAGTCGAGATTCCAAGCTGGGGAAAGGGCTTCAGAACATCGACGACCGTGTTGATAGCGGTGTGGATTCGCTTAGAGAGGATGTAGTTGCTGAACTGGAGCGAGTGCGTTTGGATTGCGTACCAGCTCCCCGGATACCCGAAAACTGCTGTGAACCATGGAGGAAAGAAGTGACCGAGGACGGAGACACGTAAGTGTTGAAAGTTATTTTACTAAAGCTGCCCGAACGTGATCGTGTATGTGTGGGATAGATTTATTTTGTTTTAGTTGTTTTCGATTAAAATAGATAACTACCAAAAAAACTGCAGCGCAAAGCTTTAATTAAAAGGTAGTCTACCGCAGTTTTTGCGGTCGTTAGCAGAAAACATTATTCATTTCCGCATGCAATGCTTAGTGCTTAAAATAACTTTAAAATCGAAGAAGCCGAATTCTTGGTGCTTGTGCAAAAGTGTAAAGATCAGCTGCACACGTAGCCTAGACCGCAGTGATTACAATAATGGATTTTACGTAAACAAAAAGTCTACATTGGGACGGACTGTACTTTGGCGTGGCGTCAATGTGGGCGGCGCTGCTACTCTGCCCAAGCTTGGAAAGTCCCGGGCGGCGTGCCAGGAATACGACTAGTCGTTAACACGCCAATGTGTCAAACCACTACTCCTGGAAATAACAGAACTTCCCCTGCTATTTGTAGTTGTCCACACATTTCACACGTTTAACACCTGACTGGTTTTGGAAGCTTTGATGTTAATGTGTTTGTCCCTTTCTTTTTGTAGCCTCCTGCATCTGGCAATCATTCATGAAGCCAAAGATCATGCCATGAAAATGATTGACCTGTCAGTCAATCACTCCTTCCTCAACACACAGAACTATCAAAGACAGGTACGTTTTGACGCATAATATCCTGTGAAAACATATGAAAAGGCATAAATAAATTGACAAATGAACATTCGAAAACAAAAGTAAAAGTTTGAAACAAAAGAGGGGAAATAGAAAACAAACACAACAAAAGCACAAAGGTTCCACTGTGATGTTAACATTCAACCCTCCCTCTCCCCCCAGACTCCCCTGCACTTGGCAGTAATCATAGAGCAGCCGGCAGTGGTAGCCCAATTGATGCGTGCTGGCTGTGACCCCCAGCTGGTGGACAACAGCGGTAACACGGCCCTGCACATAGCCTGCAAGAAGGGCTCTGTCACCTGCTTCAGCGTGCTCACCCAGGCCTGTTCCAGCTCTCACCTCACCGCAATGCTCACCACGCTCAACTACAGTGGTAAGGAACACCCCCCTCCCCCACCCCTCTCGGGTTAGATTCATCTCTGGAGTCTGGAGTCCCCTACTGCTGCTGCTGCTGCCTACACAGTTCTCAGATCTGATGTATTTTTGTGTGTGTGCTTTTTTTTCAGGTCAAAACTGTTTACACTTGGTTTCCATTCATGGATACCTTGCGCTGGTTGAGAGACTGGTTGAGCTGGGAGCTGATATCAATGCACAGGTAATTATCAGGATTTATTGATTACACAAAACACCCTGGGTTTACTCTTTGATAAGCTGCTCAATAGCAAAAATAAGAAGATGATCATCTCCTACCATCTAGTCAAGGAATCTGGACTGACTTTACATTAAATCCTAGAATTAATAGTTATGTTCTACTGTGTAGAGTTTGGTGAAAAGCTTTCGTCTCTGATGGATCCCGTCTTCTTTTCTCTCGCAGGAGCAGTGCAATGGCCGGTCTCCCCTTCACCTGGCAGTAGACCTCCAGAACCAGGGCCTGGTGCACCTTCTGATCAGCAGAGGGGCCGACGTCAACAGCCTAACGTACGGAGGCCACACACCGTACCACCTGACCTACGGCCGCCCCAACACGGCCATCCAGAAGGAGCTGTACGAGCTGACCGCCCTGCACCTGCGCGAGCTGCCCGACAGTGAATCAGAGGACAGCGAGGAGGACGACGAGGACCAATCAGATGAAGAGGTGTGTACTCCGGGACCTCTCAAACAGCAGTTAGTGCTTAGCCTGTAGCCTTAGTGCTTAATCTTTGCCATGTCTAATCTAATCTTGTGTGTCTCTTTTTTGTCTTTGCAGATATATGATGATATTCAGCTGATGGGATAGAAAATCAACTCCGTCATATGTACGTGGCCTTAATAACACAGTATATTCGAGTGAGCTAGAAAGACTATAAATGGGCGACAGAGAGGGAGAGAGAGATGGGGCTGGTCTACTGCAAAGGCCGTGGAGCATCATGGGACTGGACTAGCGACAGCGCTAGGTTGATGAGGTGGTTTGAAGTCCCAGGAAATGCCCAGAAGCAGAAGAGCGACCAGCAGGCCCCCATGAACTGAAGGCTACCTGAAAGTGTTGGGACAGAGAAGCCAGTGAAGTTCACCGCGACAGAGTGAGGGACGTGACATGATTCTTTTTCTCACGTCACACAGCAATGAGGACAGTTTTCATCCACAAACTTCCGAGTACGGTGTATAATGTTGTAAATTGTGTAAAGAAACAGATTTATTTTTTATAAATATGGATGTATATGTGTATAAAGTTCCTTTGGAAAAAAAATGTAAGATGTTCTGTGAAGAGTACCTACCACACTCCCGTAAATTAAAAAAAAAAAAGCAACAAACTGTCTGGCGCCATGTTATGTCTAAATTTACACTGTTGTAGGCTGAAGAGGGCAGAAGTGGGGGTGGCGGCTTGGTTAAGTCTTGGCGCTTTGTCACCATGGGGAAATGTCTGTCACAGACTGGATTCTGACAACCGTCAGCTGAGTACACTGGTATTTCCTGTTAGGGGACTGGGTGGGATCAGTGCTGGCAGAAACGAAAAAATCCCCCTCCTAGTCAGACCTTCCAGTCACACAGTACATCATACGCGCTTCCAGATCAGTCGATTATGAAATGAACCCATCGCAGTGTTGATTAATTACTCATCCACGTTACACAATAACACAAACACAAAGAAATCAAACCGCTTTTGACAAATATCTTTTGCCGCACAATTTTACCCAAATATGGTTGAAAAACACTTTCATTTTTATGATGGCTACATCATGCTAAAAATCCTCATGAGTTAACATTGTGTGACATTGTCATCTAGCTGGGTGCTCCCTTGGAAAGGCTGAATGTCAGGGGGAAGTTGGTCAACATCACATTCTGAGATGTGAGATGTCTTCCTAGTTTAGCCTGTCAACACAGCACATGATGTCAATCTGGACAGTCAGGAAACTGGACGCCTGCCGCAAGAAACAAACACAGGCACATAACACCCAGCATAAAATAGACTATTCCAAAATAACCAGGTCGTTAAAACTGAATGCATACACTCAAAGTAGCGCCAGCAAAAAAAAACTCCTTTGAGCACAACCACACTCAACACCTACACATCCCCACCTATGCTTAAAAACATCTGAAAGTGTCCGTACATATTTCACGTCACATGCTGGTTGAGCTTATTCATCACAAATCTACTAATCTTTTATTCATGAATTCCTCTTCCAGTAAGTGAAGCACTTAGGTGAGTGTGTGCGGTTTCGCTCATTTGAATAGAGACTTGAAAGTCTCCAGGGGGCTCTACCTCCGACGGCACTCGTCTCCCCGGTCGGATGAGACACCAGGGCTATCCTACCATTTCTACTTTTAAGTGGTTTGGAACCCACAGTCCCTATGAGAGGCTGTGATGCAAATTATCTAGTCATAACCTGTTAGCTCGCTGCCCCCCCTCCCCAGAGAAGATCAGGAGTGGCGGCCAGGGACAGGTTGAGGGACCTGGGCCCGTCTCACAAGCCCTATGGGGGGGCATAAAGAGCTCGGAATGATTCACAAGATCCGAAATGACGGGCCCGATCTGTCGGAAAATCCAAGTCTGCCTCCTTTAGAGAACGGGCCAAAAAAGATAAAGCCTCCCTATGCAAATGAGAGCCATGCAGCTGGAGTCAGTCCAGGAGTGGGGCTGTCTGTCATTTGCATGTGAAGCTCTCTCTCTCTCTCTCTCTCTCTCAAGCGTCATTTATGTTCGTCTATTTACAGGGACACGGAGAGCACTCTCCGAGGTGGCAAACCCTCTCCGAGCACCTCTCCATGGCCTGACGTGCACCTCCCAATTTTTGTAGCTATCCGTTTCCGTCAACCCATCAATACATGCAGACGTTAGATAGCTGGCTCAGACACCTCGCACCTCGTTTTTACATTGCAGTGTCTATTTCTCGGTAACTTTAAAAAATTTGAAGCAAAAAAAGAGTCAAACAAACAACTTTTATGTTCAAATACGACCATCTACAGAGTTTGGTCCGCTGCCATCTTTAAAAAAAAAAACACCCACAACCGACGGAGAACCATGAATGAAAAATGAATCCGTCGAGGCAACTGCGTGACTATGAAGTAACAGTCGTAGAAGTATATTTTGGCCTTTACTGTTTACCTTGAGTTAGCTCTGGCAGAGGTAGCACTGCATGGCTTTGCTGCTTTAGACACACAGAAGGTGTATTGCTAGAAGTATAGCCCAGTTTTTTATGTACTGAGTAAAAGTCAGATCTCCCTATTGATTTTCCAGCAGGCTCAATGATATTGCATATCCAGTTTTTGAACACAAATTGAGAAGGTAATTGCGCTCATCAATCAGTTGAAAAAGTTGCTGTGAAAAATACAAACTTCACTCAAGTACCAAAGGAGTTTATTTTTCTCCAAAACAGTATTTATTGAACCAGAAATTGAAAAAGCTAAATAAACAGCAAAAAAGGGGGAAGGGGGGGGGGGTGACTGATCCATGCTAAACCAGCCAGATGAGCATGTGTTGTAGTGCTTCCTGGGTTGGGTCAGGGCAGGGCAGGGCAGGGGGTGGTTACAGCACTTCCCTGCTCAGGGCTGAGCTTAGTGCGACACCACTCCTGGGGGACAACCTTTCCTCTTCAATCCCTCTCAGACAGGGATACAAGATGGGTGTCAATCTCCGCCTCAGTAAGAATCCTAATCAGGAGAACACACACACACACACACACACACACACACACACACACACACACACACATACACACGAAAACTAAATACAACAAACATTTTGGCTGCAATTTGTGTGGACTCCACTGTTAGATAGCTACACTACAAGTTCATTAAGGAAGCTGAATCTGCATTTAACCAAGCACTGAGAGGCACTCTAAAGCAGCACTCTAAAGCAGCACTTACAACGCTTTAACACTTGCAACAGGGAGAAACCTGATTTGCACAGTAAAACCTGATATCATTTCCCCTTTCTTCTCTCTTGCGGTGCATTCACTAGCCTACACCTGAGCTTCTCCTGTCACCCAAGCTCTCGCTCTGTGCACAGCGACTTCCTGTTTTCTTTGAGAGAGACAGAGAGCGCCTTAGCGTGCTCGTACAACGTGACACAGTTCCCACGGCCACCAACCTGAATTTGGGCTCATCCTTCGTAATGACGCCGATCTCGACCTCTGAGGGCTTAAAGTCGATTGACAGCACCGTGGACAGACACGTTATTGCAGTCTGCAGGAGGACAAACGTAAAGTAGTCATACAGAGAGAACCACCACAGGGGAGGACACATCATGTACAATGAGCTGGCAAGCAAATCCCAAGTTAACGCAAAACCAGACGCTCATTCCGAATCTGGAACATTATTTTCATTTCAAGTCATAACGTAAAGAAACTAAGTTGACGAATTTCTTGTTCTTGTTAAATTACGATTCCAAGAACTGTAGTCTTGCACGTGCTTTTTGCATTTGTGCACTGAACCATTTTTACCCTGACAACACTACAACAGACCGACTCAGCAACTATGTGTTCCTGAGCATTCAAGCACTGTTCTTTATCTTTATTTAAATTGATCTGTATCTGTACTTGAACATTGAATACAGGACAGACACAAACACATGTGTGGGAATAGGGGAACTAAACCGCCTTGAAATAATTTCATATCAACGTTCAAATACTTGCCAAACTAAAACACCTACATAAAAAAACAAGTATGTACATAAAGGAATCAGCTAACAAGATACCCACAACCTGTCCACCATCAAATAAAAAATACTTATTACTAGACTTTATTAACAAAGCCTAATTGTACAAAGATACATTGTTGGTCGTATTGTATTATGTGGTCAATTTGGTTCTGACCTAGTATCCATTTCCTAGAATGACACAACTGGCCGTGGCCATAAAATCTTTACTGGTAATACAGCAAATAACCTCAAACGTAAATGTCGAACAACACTGATTCGGCCTCCTGAGGTTTAGGTGTGAGTATGACCACAGGGAGAGACATACAGAACGCCACTATTACGCAAAATCTAACACACATTACAATTATGCAATACTTGACAGGAAATTCACTTTCCAGGATGTCGGTGAAATTACCCTGACTCCCATATTGTATTGTAGTTAATGGCAGAATGGAGCACTATGTAAGTGTTTGAGATTCCTTACATGATAACACCCCTCTGGGTCCCAGTCCAACGAAGTACACATTCACACTTTGTTGTACTTTGAACACACACACACACACACACACACACACCTCAACTGTTTCCTTGAAAGTCCAGTCCAGTTTCTTCTTGACTTTCTTCTCCAGGAAGCTGGTGGCTTCCGTCTGCTTGACCCCGGCTGAGGTGGCCTTAAAGCCACAGTAGTACCCTGCAGGGTCGCACTTATACAGTTGAGGCCCCAACTCCTCATCCATACCGATGACGATCATACCTGGAGAAGACAAACCACAGTGTCGCTACCTGACAACCTTGCACACACAACCTGTTGGAGCAACTGACAAGTGATGACCATAGGTCCATTGCTGCTTCCATTGACTCGTACATGTGATGCCTGAACGCAGTGTTATTTCACGGGCAATGTAGTTTGTTGTGAAGGTGTAAAACCAAATGCCTGGTTGCATGACTGTCAAATGAGTTAGTGATAATACGATGTGCAAACTGGCATTCAGAAGCTGTTTCAGGGCTACTGTTCAAAGCACTGAGCACAAATACAGTCAAAATTATTCACTTGCTAGTAGACATCCTGTACAAGAGAATGTTTGGCAGATAAGCAAACATGAGTAATAGTTTTTTCTGCTAATACACTTAAAGGTTGATGTCATCATACGTGACATTTGCACTAGCCTCATCCACAGGCACTATCAGTCATGTTCGTGAAGTTCATGCTTTGTCACAAGGCTTTGACTGACTGCTACTTACAGCAGCCCAGCGGCCTCATCTCAGCGTTCTGCGTGTACACCTGAGAGATGTCTGCGATCCGCTTGCACAGCATGTCCACGGGGATCTCGTAGCCATACTTGTACTGCCAGTTAGCTGCCTCGTAACGGGCCCTCTGCACCTGGGATCTGCTGTCGGCTGCAGGAGACAAGTGATAAAGATGAGGGAATGTTGTGTTGTCTGTTATGTTCTGAATAAATGTTAAGTGGCGCTGTCGTGGTCCACTCTTGTGCTAACCTGTCATTCCTGACATGACGCAGCCGATGCTTTCTGTTATTCTGAACAGGTGGGTGACGGTAGAGGAATCAAGGAGCTTGTCCTGAGAGAGAGGTATGTAAAAACGCTTAACAACATGAAGTCTATAAAACATCTATTTTAACCATTCCCAATGAACAGTGGCAGTGGCAGGTTGAGTGCATCTCCCAGTTAAGTCGGCATAGTAGACAGTAATGTTTTAGGTGGGCTTGTTTTGGTAACAGGCCAGGAAAGGCTAGATCTATAACTTACCGGGACTTTTCTCTGCGTGATGACAACAGCACAGTCTTTACCCCGAACAGCAACTGATGTAAGGCCACCTTGATTGATGGCTTTAAATGCATATTCTGTAGAAGTATGAACAGTGGTTACATTCACTTACATCCACACTTACTGTCTAACAAATGGCTATGTTGGCTAAAGCTAGCTAACAAGTGTAGCTAAAGTTGTTAGCCAGAGTCGTCATCAATGGTAATAATGGCATGTGAGTGGAGAAACAAATGACAAGCAAAGAAAATCTACAAACACCTAAAAACAACACATGCTGCCATGAGAAAGAACACGTTTAGTAGATAAAGAAAAGTCAGTTGTGGCACAATGACAGAGCACTTAACGTTGGCTAGCTAGCTAACTAGCCAGCCCAGGTTCCACAATGAAATAAAATTCATCACTCACCGACTTGATATAATCTGCCCTCCGGTGAGAATATGGTAATGTGACGGTCGAATCCTGCACTTGACCCACGGGACATTTTGTTGAATACTCTGAAGAACCCGTAGAAGTGAAAAGACCGCAATTTGTAAACACTGCACAACCGAAACTAAATGCTTCCCGGAAGTAGTATTAAGTTGCAGAGTCGAAATCCGGGTCACATGGTGATCACCATAGGTGAAGACTGTCTTTTTGGTCGTAGACATATATCTTATATAAGGTTATATATGTATATGTTTTTGTTGTTGGTGATTAAGTCAGTTGCCTAAGAAGGTGGTCGTTTTCTGGTTGAACATTAACACTCTAAAAGTGCAGTGTGTACTGAAGATCAAATGTCATTGTTGCAGAATTTGATATGTTATATTAAACCAAAGATCTCCGATCTACTGCATCATGCCCCAGTTTTTGAAGTTTGTCTTTGCTCTTGCAACACTACTTTCATACAAGATATCAGCAAAACAGCCCAACAGCCTATCAGAATAACCATTTTAAAGCATAGTCAAAGCAAAGATGGCTGGCAGAAAAATATCCAGAATTTATTGTAGTCATACATTCAATGAAAAAACAAAAACAACACAAAGCCGATTACAGAAGTGCATTTGTCAGTTTGATGTGGTAAGGCATAGCCACTTCTCTGGGACTTCATATGTACATCTCTCTACTCCCACTGCATCGTAGGGAATATGCCAGGACTTTGTGTTGGTCTGAATAATGGTGTCATAACTTTGTATCCTCTGAAAAAAAAAAGAAGAAAAAATCAGTTCATCATTATCAGTTGATATTCCTGATTAGTATCTGTACCCATCAAATTTCATTATGATGTTATTAAAACATCATATGCCATGTATCATGCGGCTGGTTAAATGTGTTTACATGTGATTGTGACTGATATTTCAGTTCCTCACACAAGTAAGGATTAACTGCTAAAATAACCCACAGTTACAAACCTTCAGGTCTGTGTTAAAATCATACCCAAATGTATGGGTAATGGTTCCATGATGACTGCTTTGATTTTGAAATATAAAGGCGCGACCTCTCACCTGAAAGCGGACCATCTTCCCAGGAATAAAGCTGCTGAGGACCAGTTGGTGTCCACGCTGCCACTTGAAGAAAAGGCGCTTGGTCCGCCCGTCGGGCAGGCAGGCCTTGTGGTCCCGCATGAGGTCACGGCTCACAAAGTTACAGTGGTTCCCAGAGTGCAGTGTGGCGTAGAGGAGGAACGGGTCATCCTCAGATCTGTAAACAAAAGATTAGAACAATGGACAATTTTTCTCAAAAAAAAAAAAAAACACCCACACTCTTTCTAGTGAATGATTTTCACCCTCAACTCCAGTAAATGTTCACGCCCAGGAAGTGAGAACGTGATGGAACACAAACGAGCGGAAGCTGGCTCGGGCAACTCACATGTTCTCTGTGAAAAAGCAGTGTGCCTTCTGCTGGATCTGCTTCATGTGGTGACGGTTCCAGCTCCGGGTGGAATACAACATGTGCTTCCTGCCCAGTACCAGGATGGAGAGACCTTGCTGACTAAACTCTGAGACCACGGCCAGCAGCTGTGTAGGGAGACATATGAAAACATACTGTGACGCACGGGCCATGGCTAAACTGCTTTTATGCAGGAATTAGAGATGATCTGACTGGCACGTGTGGTGTTGGGAGGGTCATTTGATGGCGGATGTGTTTTTTCTTTAAACTGTAGCGTTTCACTGACATTTTTTGTGACAAAAGGTTAAAACTACAAGATGTAGATTTTGAACCTACAGAATTAGATAGATACATATTTCCAACAAGAAGTTAATAGCTTCAGCGGAAAGCCACTTATTTAGACTAGTAGATAACTAGTGTTTCACAGACACTGCCTTGTGCCCTGAGCATACGTCAGGGTGTTTTTGAAGACAATTGCATAATTCATACCTGTCGCACAATTCATAGGAAACCACACCACTAGTTTGGAAAAATATACACTCAAAAATGTCTAAAACCTTTATGAACATCCTTTATACCCTTTATGGAAATCACAACATTGTAACATAGCTAGATTTGGTTTATATCTTTATGTTACCAATAACTACTGCACTACTCTAGCTTTTCATGAGTAAGAATAAAGCTCTTTGAAGTTGTTTTGTTGTTTAAATGACATTATAATACATTTCCAGTATTTTTATGTTACCCACAGTTTAACAGTCATTCAGCATGAAACAGTGAGAGACAACAAGAGACAGGATGGACTTTTTCATGAATGAGCGCCTAAGAACCTCCACCAGTCTTGTTAGTCAGTGGTCTCTGGTGTCTGGGAGGAATTTCCCTCCACATGCAGTCTTCAGTGTCAAGTCAATGGGGGAGTGTGATGGTGGAGGGCCACTCAACAAATCAGACGCAAGGAATCTATTCATAATCACTGTGTTTTAGCCCACCCTACCAAAGAGGTCGCAGGGAGTTTCCTGCCGCCTAGGATGTGGTGTCTTCTCGTTTTGTGACACAACAAAGGGGGGCTGTGGTGGAAGGAAATACTTTGTTGGGTTGGAGGTCCAAATTTAGCAACCACTCCATTTTCTTAAGAATATGTCAAGAATTTAGGGGCTGGGAGAAATTAACTCATGTTTCATTCATTGGTAATCTCAATGGACATTGCCTAATGGAAAAATTACGACACAACCTGTTTCACAGGAACACTGTGTTGATTGACATAAACAACGTGTTAGTAACCGTTTTTAATGCTGGTAATTGTAACTACCAAGAATTTCACTGTACTCTGTACCCTATCTTATATCTTATCTTTCTTATATTATCTAACTTCACGTAAATATCAAACTATATAGCATACAACACACCCCAGGCTGACGACAGTATAATAGATCACCCATCTAGCACCCATAATGTGAAATTATAATACGTATATACATATTTTTCCCCCAATTGATTATAGGACCACAAAAAGGTCTTCTAAGGGAAACAGCCGAGTGAGTGAGGATGTGTTACAGGAAACAAATTCTGTTTTCTTGATAAGGAAGTGCTGGCGTTGCGACAGGTGTGGACGTTTTTCTGCTGAATCACACAGAAGGAAGTGGCCCACATTAGCCAGGTGGAAAGCACCGCTCGCTAGCTTGCTAAGGGTCACTCAGTGTCCTGCTTGAGGCTACTGTGCTCTGAACACACACCATTGTCACCACCACCCGTCATGCCTCTCCACAAACAATGTCTCGGGAGTTTTCCCCCCTCATCCGGCTAGTAATTCTTGAATAAAGAAGAGCTCATGTGACGCAAATTACTACTTTAGTTCACTAGGTCGCATGGGGAACTTTGAGTTACATCCGCATGTCTTACTGAGCTGGTTCCGCAGATTGTGGGCCTCTGTCTCACACACATTCTCACACACATACTCACACACATACTCACGCACACACTCACACTTGTATAATGCCAAAGTTTGGGTTTCAATTCAATATAGGACTACGCATTATATTGACTTCCAATCCACTCTAATCAAATACACTAAAGCAAAAAATAAGATGTAATGTGTGAATTAATATCATATCAATCCACTGAGTCTCTCGAAACTTGTTCTTTCAAGAGATTGATTGAACAGGGGATTTGTTGGGGTATTACCAGAGCATGCACTCCTTACAAGTACATTTCTTCCTCCTTCCTTCTTCCCCATCAACTATCTTTCTTGAAGTTAGGTAAGGAAAAGCATCCCTTACTTAGATGGTCTATCATATAGTTCTGTTAATGCATGACACCTGAACTTCACTGAACTTTTGGAACCCAAGGCACCAAAACCCACCTGACCCTCGCCTCTCAGAGGTATGGTGGAGCCACGTTTTCTGAGCCAGGCTAGAAGTGCAGACGTGTGGGAGGATCTCACAGTGACTGACTGCGAGTCCCACGACCGAAAGTGGGACAAAAGTGACTACTGCAAATAAACTCCACCACAGAGGCCCTTTTTATCTGCCACCGAAAAGTTAGTAAAATTAGTCAGACTAGAAAATCCCCCTTGCTATTACAGATAGAGGTCTGGCTGCCTCTGTGTGAATACTAACCAAGACGCTATGTAAAGAGTGTGTGTGAGAGAGAGAGAGAGAGAAACAGAGAGAGAGAGAGAGAGAGAGAGAGAGAGAGAAAGAGGGAGAGAGAGAGAGACTCTTGTGTAGGCCTGTAGGTGTGTGTGTGTTTGCTTAAAAATTGTCCTTGAGTATGTTTAAAATTGTAAAGACAGCAATATTGGTAGCATGTGCTTACCAAACATGCCTTGCCTCTCTGGTCACTGTAAACTGGTCATATATCAGTGCCACAGGTAAGGACTCCTAAGACAAAAATGACAGTGTGACCTCGGTCATCGTGGCACTGAGAGGGAAGTGAGAGTAACTGAAACAGACGTATCTTGGTGGAGGGCTGTGCTTGAAGCCTTGGAAAACCACGATCACTCATAAGATAATCATAACCACCAGAGTCCGAAGACACAACATGTTGTCTCCTCAACAGTCTCTGAATGAGGCCTGAATCTTCAAGCATTAGATGTGGTCAAATATCTCCATTCACCAACAAGTAGGGACTCTGAAAAAATCTTCAAACATTAGATGTGGTCAAATATCTCCATACAAGTAGGGACTCTGAAAGATCATCATAGCTGACTCCTAAGTACTTCACTTGGGAGTGAGATAATTACCATAAAAAACAAAGCTGCTGGTTTTTCTCATCATCTTATGAGTATTACTTCAGCGAAGCACCATGCTTCAAGGCAAATTCATATAGTTAACATGTCCACCATTATTATGGCTTTGAATTGCCACAACATACACACCCATGTTACATCAAATACATGGTGTGGGATCTGATTTTCATGGCACTTGTTAGATGTGTAACTACACATTGTTTATCTGGAATTTGTGGACGACCTGTTCTGACCTCCGCAGTGTTGTTGAAGGGCTGCCTGATAGCCTGATGTACCATTGATAAAAAGCTCCTGCTAAGAGCTGAGCCGCATGTTGAGCCGCCAAATGTGGGTGAAAGAGGTGGGGAGAGGGGGGGGGGAGAAGGAAACTAAAAATACCTGCTGCTTTATGGCTAAAGTCCTCTTTGGGAAGGATTTAACCAAAGGAAAAGTTGATGCAAAACAGCTGGAGTTCAAAGCAAAGCAAAGCACAGCACGGGCCTGAAAAGGGCTATGGGCTATTTCGGCTAGTCTTCCGCCATCTTTGTCTTTGTCTCTCTCCAACTGCCATTCTGTTCTTCTCTCGCTGCAGCTTTTCCCCCCTCCACAGCTTCTCTCTTTTCAAGGTGAAGTGCAACTCGCAGCAGCAGTGCACGTGTGATCTTGTCTGGGGTCTAATGCCTTTCAGCCCCACATTATTCATTCGGGGTGTTAAAAAAGTGGGCTTGTGCTTTCACATAGCGGACATTTTATGCGGCTACCTAAGGCAAATCTGTTTGAATATCAGGTGTTCCCCACCGGTTGAAATGCAGCAGCGAAAGGTCTTGGTCTTGAAAGCAAGTGGGCTGTCTCGGTAATGTCTTGCGGGGGGGGGGTCTTCAGCAGAGTGGAAAATGTGAGCGTTTAGGGGGGTTGATTTCAGTGGTGAGTGTGTTAACCACAGGTTGAAAAGGCCTTCAATCTGCTCTATATCACCTCTTGGTGGCCAAACTCAGACTAGAGCTTCAAGAAAGAAACAAAACAGAAGCAAAACTTTACTTAATCACTTTCCATATCTAGTCTCCAAAGATGATCGCTTAATTTCCTGTTTTCCTGTCATCTCTGATAATAGGTATTTGTCCAAGCCTCCATAGCTAATTCTGAGTAGAAATTATGAGTCATGTGAAGTGTGACACGCTG
>NC_137911.1:10161024-10246903 GCF_963457725.1 Sprattus sprattus
ATACATTTGATACGAATTTGATAGGTTGGTTAGGGTTAAAGCAACACTATGCAACAATTTGACACTTTTTTTAAGGTATGGTTTTATAGGCAACTAGTTTTGGAACCATCCTCAAATTCATTTTGACAGCATATGGTCATGTGAAGGACAGATAAACAATTGTGTCTTTTCCACTAGCCATCCACCCTATGTAGCCATACACCCTATGTAGTACTGTGTTCAGGGCTTGAACACCTTGCAAAAATGGAAGAAAAGCTTTCACAGGATGACATTGCCAGCTTTACTGCCAAAAGACACCTGTTAGTGTGTTGGCAAGCTTCTATTAGTGTCAACTAAGCTGTTGGTGGTGTTTGCAGGGTTTTTGCATGCCTTTTAGGTATTAAGCTTGCTAGCTTGGAACAGAACTCCTTATTGAGTTTAAAGATAAAGTTCAAACCAACACTGCCACCTAGTGATGAAAAATGAATCTGCAGCTTAACGTTTTCACATCTAAAAGAGTACATTTAGCACTACACAACCGCACTACATTTTTTATTTTATGCATCTTAGTGTATTGTCTTGACTTGCATCTCATGTAGACAAACAGACATTTTAAGAAGCTTCGATAGATGAAAAGATGCAAACCTCAGGGGTGGTCTTCTTGAACACGTCTATGCCCTTAATCACGTTCTTCATGACACTGTCCTTCAGGTCAGCATAGTCTTCATCAGTCAGCTGTATGGACTCCAGCTCAGAGCCACAACTCCGACACACTCCACTTCAGGACATAGGGCAGAGGTCAAATGGGGTCAAACATCCAGCACTGTGAAGGGCTCACCATTAAAAGTTATTATAAAAAATAACACACATAATGTTCGCGGACCATAACATAAATGGGTTTAATCTGTTGAGGGGAAATGATGTTAATAATAACCTGTTACAGGCAATAGCTGGTTCATTTGAATACACTGCAGTGTTTCATTTTGTGTGTGCTAATTTTGACATGCTTGAACTGCATTTTCTCATGATGGGTGTTTCTTTTCATCATTTAATTTAATTTCAATGATGAAGATTGCATTTCTGCTACACCATCCATTCTTTTCAGCTTCTTTTTTTCTTGGCTGTGGTGCAGGGCTGCATTGTTTAGGGTGCTGCTTTTCATTCCCCAGAAAGTACTCTGGTAATGCAAGATCTATATTATTTACCTTGGGTTCACAATGGAGATACCTCCAATCCACTTCTGGTCCGGACGACTGAGGGAAACAGAGACAAATGTGTCATTGCATTGCAACATACAAGAACATTCAATACAATTATTTTATTATAAGACAGCTGCAGTCATATTTACCTTTCGAACCACTTTCTTATTGTGTTAGCCAGAAGCTCGTCTGGATATATCTGGTTGTCTCTCATATGCTGTAATATGGATAACAGCTCATCGTCGTATTTGTGGTCAGAAACACCGCCCTCAAACAGATACCTCCAGGTATCCTGGTTAGGACTAATGCCCTTCTCCAAGAGCTGGTTATACAGTGTCCAACCGGTGGCAGAACTGCCGTGTTTCATTGCAGCAGCGATGGCATTGGCGTAATTCCGAGGAGAGGGCGTGATGATCTTGTTGATGTTCTCAAGGAGAACCAAGGTCTCTTTCCAGCGTTCTGTCTTACTAAAGCCTTTGACCAATAAACTGTACGCACCCGTATCCAGCGAACGGAACCGACTCTTCATGATGTCGTACACATCATACATTTCATCCCAGTGTCCATCGTTGACACACAAAGTGAGGTATCGCAAGAGCAACTCATAAGGCACTGTGCCAGTATCCACAGCGACATATGCCAGGAGGGATTTAGCTATGTTTATATCTGCACTAGCCGACAACATCCCCTCCATCATCCGAAGCACAAAGCGATCTGGTCGCTCGCTACCTTCTTTCATTCTTTTCCACTCTGAAGAGGTTAGCGGGCGGTCTGGTATCTCCGCGGCATGTCTTTTCCTACTGTAGTCTGATGGCTCGTCTGTGTCTGAAAAACCAGCTTTCTTTTTCATAAGCTCAGCAGTCCGCCTAGCAGTTCCAGCTGCAAACACCGACTTGGGAAAAACAGGTCTTTCCTTGATGGCGAAGTCTCTTGATTTGAAAGCTTTCCTCTTATCGACTGCATGATTGTTTATGTTCTTGGTACAAAAGGTGTTTACACCTCCGACCTTAAAACACTGTGACACATTCTTGTGTGAGAGATTCAATACATTTCTTCTTGATAGAACTGGGAGAAAATGTTGCAAGCAAACCCTTAGGTTGGGCATCAGCAAGGGGCCCATGACCTGCCCAAACTATTGCTTTCAGGTAGTGTAGCAACAAAACAATAGCTTTACCAAGTCCAAAAACTGACAGGACAATGCCGAAGTTATCATTCACGGAAAAAACCCACAAATGCATGTATTTATTTGACACGACAGCATAACATTCATCTAGCTACTTTACTGTACTAGCTGTTACTGTTTTACAGACTTTAGGTAGCTAGCAGCTAAAGTTTACGTGCTCTCCTCACTTAAATGTAGTGCCAACATCACTTCGCTGATGTACTAATAATGATGTGCTGTAAACCTGTCTAATATTGGTTATATATAACGGCATTCTCCATTTAATGATTTGAATCTACGAAGGAATCTATAATTTAAAAAGGAGTTAGCTCACCGCGAAGGGTCTTGTGAAAGCACGCACGGTTACGTCTGGCATTTGTGACGTGACATCTGACAGGTGGCGCAGTCAGAAGACGTCAGTAAAAACACTCCGCAAAAGCAAAACCAACACAACCTACGTTAACGTCCAACGTCAAGCCAAAACGTCTCTGGTCATGCAGACATGTCGAATGATAAACTTGCGCACTGGAAGGATCTCTTAAGAAAAAGGCTAGATAATTCAAAGAAAGGTAACACAACTGATATTATCACTGGTCATTCACATGCACGTTTAAAGTAATGTTCTAAATACTGTAGTGAAGCAAGCTATCTAGCTAGCTAGTAATGCTGTATCACTTCTGCAAGCTAGCTAATGCTAAGTTAATGTTATCCATTTACCAGATAACTTTGTGTTTCACCGGTAAGTAAGTATATAACACACACACTAAAACACAATGCAGCAACGTTAACAGATCATCTCCTAAAATTATTACATAGCTTTATCATAGTTATATGGCTATTCCATAGGCTACGGTTAAATGCTATGCAACATGCCATCATAGCTAGCTCTGTTGGGTGGTACGTTAACAATGTTTTATTTATCGACTCAGTAATATAAGGGTCTCTTGGGATGCTATAGGGTCTGGTATGCATTGTGAATGCAGAAGTGGCTTGATTGCTTGTGTTTTTTCTTGTAGATGAAAAGACTGAAGAGGAGAAGAAGGCAGAAGAAACAGAACTGTTCACTAAGTATTACACCGAATGGAGAGGAGGAGGGGAACGAGACCGCTCCTATAAGACCATTCCGCGCTTCTATTACAGGGTAGGCAAACACTACATTAAAATCGTAGCGACACCATCATGACAGAATTTAGATAACGAGCATATTGATGACAAGGACAAAATCGTTGTATGTTTAACTGCAGTGAAAGACTCCACATTCAATGACCATAAGGACTTAACCCACCATTTCTCGTAGCTTCCCGCTGAAGATGAGGTTCTGCTGCAAAAATTGAGAGAGGAGTCCAGAGCAGTCTTTCTACAGAGGAAGAGTCGAGAACTGCTGGATAATGAGGAGTTACAGGTGAGTTCTTAAACTTAGTTAGAAGTTCACATGGTAGTTAGAGAAGTTGTGACGTCTATACAAAAAGTATTTCTGATTTCATTAGCTCTTAAATAGGGTAATGGGGGATTAGAATAATACAAATAAAGTTTTTATTTGGTTTAATTTTATCCACAACAAATGTCTAAGACGTCACTCCATGACATGATATTAGTTTTAATGCTGTGCATATCTGTGAAATTGCTTCCCCAGAACCTCTGGTTTCTGTTGGACAAACACCAGGTGCCCCCAGCAACAGGAGATGAAGCTATGATCACCTATGAGAGCTTTCTCAAAGTTGGAGAGAAGGCCGGAGTCAAGTGCAAGTAAGCTCTTACTTAGTCAATAAAATGTGTGTGTGCGTGTGTGTGTGTGTGTGTGTATATATATATTTTGAGGTAAGACTAAAATGGGACGGGCTGAATGGATAGATAGCATGATCCCACTGATTTGTAGGTGATGACGACGATGGTTATTACTACTACTACTGCTACTGCTACAGATGATGAGTGAGCTCCTCTTTTTTTCTGTACAGACAATTCTTCACTGCTAGAGTGTATGCCAAACTCCTTCACAATGATCCATATGGAAGGATCTCAATTATGCAGTTCTTTAACTACGTCATGAGAAAAGGTATTGTATTGGCATACAATCGTATCACATGTCCAGTAGTAATAATACTATAGATCCGCTCATGAATTCCACATATTACAGGATTCTAGAAGATTGTTTGCTCATGTTATGGTTCAAGTCACTATTTGTATCTTGCAGTTTGGTTGCATCAGACAAGGATCGGCTTAAGTCTGTATGATGTGGCAGGGCAGGGATACTTGCGTGAGTCTGTACGTACCGAACACTTGGTTGTTTGTATCTCATCTCTTCTCTTGTCTCTCTGGTTGATTAATTAATGGAATACATTTAAATCCATCATGGACTATTAAAGACTCAATAGATCTTAAGATAACACATAGAATACTTGATATACTGAAGTTATACTGCATCAACCTCACCAAAATACAGCCATATTTTGTTATAGTTATAGCTTGTTGATTTACCTGGATTAGCAGAGCTTGCATGTCTGTCCATCAGTTATTTGTTCTTAAACAGCTCATTCAGAGTGGTTGATTTACACAAAGTACTCTGATACTACTGACACATTGACACATTGACACTGTCTCCTCGTGGTTGCATGTAAGGACTTGGAGAACTATATCCTTGAGCTGATTCCCACCCTGCCCCAGCTGGATGGTCTGGAGAAGTCTTTCTACTCCTTTTATGTCTGCACGGCTGTCCGCAAGTTCTTCTTTTTCCTAGACCCACTCCGCACAGGTATGTGTTTCCTCATTTGAGCCCTATTAATGTCTCTTAGGTCTTGGTGCATCTGCTTTGGATTCGATGCTCTGTGTTAATTTGATAGAAGGTGAAGGATTTCCCTTGTGCCAAGAATGACTTATCATGCTCCAATCAAAAGCTTTAGTTTTTAGTTTCAGGACATTTGCATGTCCAGCTCTCAATCTTTTGTCTCTGAATATCACTTTCCTGATTATCAGGACAGAAAATAAACTTTGTCCTGAACTGTGTGTAGAGGGAGATGTTCCAGCTCATTTGCACAGACTGACCAAACTTAAATAGACAAAGTTGTGTCGCTTGAGTTCACTCTTATAGGTCATTTAGTTTCTATTCCTTTTTTGTTTTACTCCCTTTTGAATGTTCTTTCAGTGAATATTTCTGTCTAATTCTGAATTGTAGGTAAAATAAAGATACAGGATATTCTGGCTTGCAGTTTCCTGGATGACCTTCTTGAGGTACTGAATGAAAACATTTAGGTTAGTGCTGAAATTGTCTTAACACTACAAAGTCATGACACTATTGTCATGTTTGTTGTGTTTTATTATTTATTGCAGCTGAGGGATGAGGAGTTGTCCAAGGAAAGTCAGGAGGCAAACTGGTTTTCAGCACCCTCTGCTCTCCGAGTATATGGTAAGCTTTGAAAAGAAAGGCACTAGTAGCACCAAAGGTGCTATTTGTTGTTAAAACTTACAACAAAAAAAAATCATAATTGTGTTCCCACATGACGCATACTGACTGGTTGCCATGAACTTCCAAATCTCAAGTTTGTATGTGAATACCTGTTCATGTTGGCGTCAATGTAGAATTTAAATGAAAATAACATTCGTTGTCTTTCTTTTTCTCAGGTCAGTATCTGAACCTAGATAAAGATCACAATGGTATGTTAAGCAAAGAAGAACTTTCTCGCTATGGTACTGGGACACTAACCAGTGTCTTCCTTGATCGTGTGTACCAAGAATGCCTGACTTATGATGGGGAGATGGTAAGTACACACACACATACACCCCTTTTAAACACATTGCAAACAACACTAAAAAATGACAATGTTACAGGACAAAGTTACAATATATTTGTGAAATATGCCCAAAGATTGCATGGACCTTTAACATTTTTGAAAGTTGACGTTCTCCAATTTGTGCTTTTCTGTACGGTTAGACATTCTGAACAGTGCTGTTTACTTCTGGTGTTTTTCTAACTTCATCTCAGGACTACAAAACATACCTGGACTTTGTGTTGGCTCTGGAGAACCGGAAAGAACCTGCGGCACTGCAGTATATCTTCAAGCTGCTGGACATGGACAACAAAGGCTACCTCAATGTGTTCGCTCTCAACTACTTTTTCAGAGTAAGGAGTGACACACCCCCACACCCCTCTGTACTCTTCTCAATGTGTGACCAAAATAAGATAACAAATATTGTTGAACTACATAATTGATCTTTGTTTATTTTATCCAAAGGCTATCCAAGAACAGATGAAAATACATGGACAAGAGGCGGTGTCCTTCCAGGATGTCAAGGTAGATACAACTGTGTTTTTGTTTTTACTAGAATGGTATACTCCATGCTTCCTAAACACAAATAAGTATATACCCTTAAAGATTGTTCCCATATATCTGAGATGAATGAATATTTTAAAGCACAAAGTGTTTTGACCATAAAAATTTCCTCCCTGTGACTAACTGCAGGATGAGATCTTTGACATGGTAAAACCCAAGGATCCATACAAGATCACCCTACAGGACCTGGTGAACAGCGGTCAGGGTGATACTGTGAGCAGCATTCTCATTGACCTCAATGGCTTTTGGACCTATGAGAATAGGGAAGTTTTGGTGGCCAATGATGGTGAAAGTAACACTGGCGATATGGATGACACATGACCCCTATCAACAAGCATAGCAGGCCTGCATTGGGGAACATATTGAAACCGTTGTCTTATTTTTCATATAACATGACAGAAAAGGAACTCCTGTAAATTGTTTATCCTGGTGTGTGTGTATACAAACTTTTCCTTTGTTGTGAATGCAAACAAAAAATTAATGTATTTCTATTGAATTTACAAAAATGTTTTATTAACATAAATAAAAGCAACTTTTTTTTACTTACAATTGCAGTAATGCGTCGTGATTACATCAATAAGCAAAGGATTTTTCATGTCAGTGACAAATTCATTCCTTCAGTTGAAAATCTCAGGTGATAATACTGCTAACAGTCAAGGCATCCTATACTCTTCCAGTCCAAATCCAGACTGAGATTCAGATCCAAATAATAATTTTGTCTGAGTAAATTAAAGGAAACAGAAACAAACAGGCTACCTACAGATACCTCGTATTTCATAAGGTTACATGACCTAATCAGAACATCTGATATATTCAACAACTGACAGTCCAGAAATTACATGAAGATTGACTTATGTATAAAAGGCAACATGGTAGAGTTGCTGTTAGTACAACCATGGCTTCAACATATTTTAAGTGTTCTCAAATTATCTGAACATGCCCTTGGATAGGAAACGGCAATTTCGGCCATGCAAATCTTTACAGTTTATGAAGTTTATTTTCTCAAACTCTGCACTTTAAACTGATTCAGCCTATTTTGACAGAGATACAAATGAATGAAATGTAGGTCAACCATAAGTACCTTTAGAACTGACCAAAAGTCAACACTTTCATACAAACCAATAATCATATTTGCCATGCATCAACAAAGCATCATACATACAAATATATTACAGTACTTGCATAGAAAAACTTGTAAAAAAAAAAAAAAAAAAAGCCAGAGTAGACAGTAATTACACTATATAACTACAGCTTGCCGCTCACAACATTACCGAATCTCTTCGCAGTGCCGTTCATAGCACATTAACATTATTTTCCTGGACAGGAAGCTACATCTTCAGTACACCGCTGCACTACACTTCACTCCTAAACTGGATTATGTTCAGAACAAATCCACAAATCTACAAACAACAAACAAACAAAACATAAACTAAAAGAATGTCATCTGTTTAATAGAGGATCTTAAGAGGGGAGGGGGGCTGGGACATGCACAGCATCAGGTGCTGAATGAGGCTCCTGCTCCAGCTCAAATGCGACGTTCACAAACATGGCGCTGGTCTCCGGCTGCTCCATCCTGGGCAGCTGACCCTCCTGGCTCACCTGCCCATTGAAGTGCCTCTCTGCCTCCTCTGAAAGCTGGTTCTCTTCTTCCTCCTCCTCCTCCTGAGAATTACAATTAACAGTGAGGACTTTGAATATACCATGAGCCTGAACAACAAGTGGGGGGATGGCAGTATTTCATTTTCCTATTGGCCAACCAACTTAATTAAAGACAGGTGTATGAAGTAGTGATATGTTTTGTGAGTCAAGCTTGACCATGGTTCACTACAATTGAATTACTGCTCACCTCCTTTTTCATTCTATAGTATTCATCGATGGCATACTGATATTTCGGTGATGTTATGCCCAAGATCGAAGCCAGTCTCTCACCAAGGTAATCACACACTGTAACCCACAAATACCAAGAAAACACTTGTCAGATAAAGCATCATGTTCCTCTTGAACCAAAAACATATTAAGGAGAAAGTATTTAAAAACAACATTTGAATAATCAATTAGAAAGGAAGGGAAAAGCAATGCATAGATGGAGCACCATAACAGTTAGGTCGACTGTGATTGGTTACAAATGGGCCTACCTGAAACTGTTGAAGTAGCCATTCTCCACATTTGCAACCACACATACGGGCCCCATGTCAGTGTTGACTGTAATAAAAAACGCATTTAACTTTCCATTAAAACGTACAGCTTCACGTAGTGTGGTTGTCGCAAGAACAAACGCAAACATAACTCACAGGGTCAATTATAGTCATGGTGTTCTTTTTCTCAGGCTCTTCCTCCTCCTCTTCATCAGTACTGTATTCCTCCATCGTCTCCCCACTGGCAAAGTATATAGTTCTGCGGGGAACCTTCTGCTTTTTCAGGCCCAAATCACCAAGCTCCACATTCTCAAAATCCTTTCCCACATTGGGAGTCTAAACAAAAACAAACGTATTTCATTAAACTGAGCAAACCTGTCTTGCCTCACCACGAAAGCGATCTTATACGTAAAGTGTGAGTACATATACTTATTGTAAAACTGTCTTAATAACCGCACACACTAACCGCAAACACACACTACAACCTCAGATGTTCCCACGGAAAAGTTAGCGACCAACAGGTTGTCATCCTGTGACGCGTTGCCTGTTGGCGCTATGCAAACAATACAGTAAAACACCAGCTAGCTATCTCACCAATAATGTAGCTAAAATTAAATGGAAACAGCCCGTCTCTGAATGGAAGCACGAAAGATATCACATATACTAGGTATAATAAATTGACAAGCACCAATATCCCATCATCGTCTTCCAAAGGATGTAGTGGACTACACATATTTCTGAAATTATTGTTTCTAAAGGCTAGCAGAGACAAGGAAATAGCCTGCAAGCTAGCTGGCTAGCTACTGTTAGAAACAGCCGAACAGCAAGGTAGATTGTTTTATGTATCTTCATATGTAAATACTAAGTGGAAAAACAAACGACAAATTACCTTCTCTTTGTCCATAGTTTGGCCCACGGATACGTTAATGTTTGTAAGATAAAGTGACAATTCGGCCATCTCCACTTCCTCTTCCACAACCACTCTAAACTCTACCGATGGTAACAGTAAGCTAGCTAGGTTTGCTACCTTCAGAAAAAAACCGGGGGGAGGTAGCCGTGTTGGAAGTGACGTCTGTGACATGACAAGTCTTGTTTAAAAAGTCGCTCTGGCTCAGCTTTGATTCAGATCATATTTGATTCACTGGATATTGCAAGTCAAATGACTATTGTATTGAGACAGCGGAGGACATTTATGATTTAAGAACGGTGTTTTAAACCCGCCTCATGCTATGATCAAGCAATTGTGTCATTGGGTGAGGAGGAGTGATTCACAATTTTCAGAGAGTGTGCATTTGATTTCACATTAGGGTGACGACTTGCTATTCTCAGAGCCGTAATTTGAATAGTAAAAGGAAAAGAGGTAAAGACATACAAGCTTTATGACAGTGCCACGCCCCCTCTACGAAATGAATGGATCGAAAAGAATACGGCCGTTTCTAAGACATTTCAAATCAATTTGTGTACATCAAATGTACATAAAAGGCACATCAAGTAGAGTGCATAACACTGTAGTTTACGGACAACTGTTCTGAAACAAGAAATAGCTTTGCCTCAGTTAACGGGGAACTGCACTTTGCAAGCACCCCTACCGGTCTTCAACGGTATGGCAAAAATAAGAGCGCAGTGGATTAAACCATTACATGAATATTCCAAAACACTGGACCAACATAAAAATTGTGACAGGGCGAAATAGATTATTTGCTAGAAAGTTATCTCCTGACAATGAAAAACAAAACCGTAATTATTTCACCGTGTCCAAATCATATTGTTAATTCGTCTCATAGTCACTCATCCCTTAAAAGTGGGATGGTCCAATAGTATTGAAAGCAAAGCTGCTGAACGCTGTTTGTTTTCTCCATACACGACCAGTAGGGTGAGAGATCTGCACCGTTTGGCTCGTCGTGAAGTCTCGTAGCTAACGGTGCAACGGTTAATTTTTCACCCTTGTCTGAGTTGTTGTAGTCTTGAAGCCAACAGCCATGGCTCTGTGCGGGGGTGTCGGAGCCTTGGCTTTACCCAGTGAGCTTATTGTTCACATATTTTCCTTTCTGTCAGATCGAGACAAGCTTCGGGCCTCGGCCGTATGTTCTCGCTGGAGGGAGTGCCTATTTTACCCAGCGTTGTGGACAGAGCTAAAGTTGCGTGTCGGTGGAGGGACGAATGGAGGTGGCTCTGGGTCTGAGGAGACCCCCAGATTAGAATTCCTCATGCGCAAGTTTGGTTCCTTTGTGCGTGAGTTGCAGCTGGAGTTTGCCCCAGTGGATGGGTACCTAAGCCCATTGCAAGCAATGGAGGGCAGAATGGAACCTGTGGAGAGCGACCCACAGTTTTCTGACCGCTGGAAAGATGCAATGGTCACTTATTTGGATCAGGTGTTATGTGTGCTTCGTAGTCTTCGTTACAACAGGTAATATATTTATCCATACTACTACGTCACTTAATATTATGATGACTGTCAGTTGAGCAACGCCATTTTCTCAATGATGGCATAGCAAGCTTGCTACCAGCTAGTTAGCCAGGAAGCTACGCTAGCTAGCTAGCTATAAACAAACCCATGTCATTACGTAACCAAGCTATGCCTCTGATAGCTACAGCTTTCAGTGACGCCGCTTAGTTCGGCATTAACATTACAAGGACAATGTAATGCAAGGACATCACTGTACGACCCCATCACAATAAACTGTAATGTGGTTAAATTGCATTGTTCACCGTTAGCAATGAAACGGCATTTTCACAATGAATGTCATTCCTCTCTGAAAGTGCGCAGACTTCCAGAACGCACGACAGCCTAAGAAAAAATCTTGTAAGCGGTAGAAGCTTTTGTTTTCAAGAAGAATCTCACGTAACGATTGCTTTTGTGTTGAAGGGAAAGCTTTGTTTGGCAAAAAGTATCGGTATTATTGTACTGTTACCGTGGCTGTGAGATGAAATGTCTTTTCCTGAAAGTTCCCTTGTCACAGCCACATGATATTCTAGTGTTATGTCCAGGCCTGCCTTTTAGTTATGTGAAGTAAGTTCCACATATGCTGTTTACGCAGGTTTGGAGAGAAAGTTCCCGTTTTTTATATTTACTGAGTAGAGGCACTTTATTGAAATTTGATTATACCATTCACATAAACATAACGTCAATATCTTGCTGGTTGTCATACCAAAAAAGTGGCCTAATATTTTACCAATTGAATTGGCTTAACTATTTTTTATGAATATGTGTGTGTTCTATTTTGTGTCTTTCTGCTCTTCTCAAGAAATCTACACAGGTTGAGTCTCTACGGTGATACCTGCATTCTTCAGGATGAGGGTATATTGGACAGCTCCTATCTCCACCAAGTTGACCATGGAAGCAAAAAAATCAAAGAGTAAGTGTATTGTTAACATTATCCTATTTTCATGGTATATGTCAGTTAAGTTACCCTTTAGTTTCAGCATGGTGGTGTTTCTCTCTTTGTTCCATCTGCCATCTCTCATTCCGGTCTCTCTCTCTCCTCACTTCTGTTTTTAAGGATCCAGCTGCTTTTTGAGGAGATCCTGTCCAACAGCAGACAAATGAAGTGGCTTTCCTCCGCCTTCATGCTGGGCGTGGTGACTCCCTGCTCCTTGGTCTCCCTCTCCAACCCCAGTGCCAGTTCCCTGGAGCACCTCAGCCTGCTGGACAACCAGCTGCCCAGCCTTCTGGCCCCCGTGGAGCTGGAGCGCCTGGTGCACCTGCGCTCGCTGGCGCTCGACTTCAGCGATTTCTCCTCCGACATGTGCTGCCTCCTGGCAGGCCAGGACCGGGCCCCGCTGCACCGCATCTCGCTCTTGCTCAACGGCGCTGCCCTGGAGGCCAAACCGCTGGACGGCACCGTCAGCGAGGACGACTGGAAGGCGCTGGTGCGGCGCAGCAGCAACCTGCGCGTCTACATGATGGCGCTGGACGTGTGCAGCCAGGACCTCCTGCGTGTGCTCAAGCCCAGCATGCCCCTGGAGCGCATCCACCTGGACAGCTACAGCATGCCGGTGACAGATGGCACCGTGGAGCTCATCTCCCAGCAGTACCACAAGACGCTCAGCCACTTCGTGCTGATGCGCGACGACTCCGGCTTCCCCGACCTCAGCGTCAACCACAATGAGGATCCGCTTGTGCTCTTAGCCTGGCGCTGTGTTCATCTGGCCGTTCTTATCATCCATGGTAAGATGGACATTCATTTATTTTAAATTTGTTTGAACGAGGCCTTGGCCTGCTTTCTTAACTGTTTTAGTCCGCCCATCATTACTCTCCCTCACACACTTCACACCCAAAAAGAAAAGAAACTTTCAGGTGCGTAGTATTTATTAGCTACAGTGTTCGCCTACCACTAGAGCAATACTCTCTAACATGTCACCCCTGCATCTTAAGTCTTGGCCAGCCTCTCCTGCTCACATCATAAATGGGCTTGAGCTCTCCTGCTCACATTATAAATGGAGGTAGCAGTGTCAGCTGAAAATTTTAAATGTTAAGACGAAAATCTTTGCAGCCAGATGGCTTGAAGTGATCTACATGTAAATGCATGTAATACCATGATCGCTGAACTGACAGGGAACTGCTTTCTATGTTGGTGAAATCACATTCCATACAGCTTAGACTGATTAACTTTGTAGGTCTTGTGTAGAAACCCGGCTTGTTTTATTCCCCCAACAACGCAATGGAGCTGCCGTTCAAGCAGATTTTTTTGTTAATTTTCCACTGGCCTTGAAGCACAAAATGGCTTTACTTTAGAGGACTGGAAAGATAATCCCTCATTAACATGTTTCCTAGTTTTTCTCCCCTCATTGTGAAGTAGAAAGAAGTGAGCAGTGAAACTTCGAAGTTGAGTTCTACTTTGGTGTGTTTGTATTCTGGAATGAGGTTTTGAAACTGATGTTTGCCCAGGTGTGCTCCATAGTTCGTAATGGACAACGGTCTGATCTAGGTATGGGAAGGGTAATAGAGAAACCTTTTGGTATCACCTTATCAACACACACAAATTACAACACCCTCATTCCCTAAATGACTTTCTGTGTCATTAAATCACTAACTCACTTACTCACGCTGTCCTTTCTTTCTTTTTCTTTCTTTCTCTCTCTCTCTCTCTCTGTCTCTTTGTCGTTAGGCTACACGGTGTGGTCCCACAACCTGGTTGCCATCTCACGTTTGCGCGGCTCCAACCTGAAGGTGCTGGCCGTGTCAGAGGAGAGCATCGACTTCGACCCGGACCAGTCGGTGTTCATCGAAGGCGACCCCGTCCACAACCTGGTGAAGGAGGTCTCCCTGGGCCTGGGCCGCGTGTGGCATCCTTCCCTCGACACCAGCGTGGTCCTCAGCGAGCCCACCCAGCACTTCCACCGCGAGATGCAGAGCTTCAGCGAGGGCATGTGAATGCACCCACCCACCTACGCACGTACGCTTGTGCGCTAGCCTGCAAGTCCCGCCTATTCCCGTTTCTCTCTCTCTCTCTATCCCACTCTCTCTTCTTCCTCCTTCCTCCTCCATCATTCCCCCTCTCTCACACAACACCCAACTACCCTACCCTAACCCCATGCCCTGTACTTGATGGTATACCTTTCACCTTTATTCAGTCCTGTTACCTTTGATGTACTTTTTTCCTCCTTTGTTTTACTTGTGGGTTTCTTCTCATTTTATTATTATGATTTTTTTTCTCTCTCCTATAGTGTGACAAATAATCCTTTATATGTGCTGTGTTTATTCAGTATTAGCACTATATTAATATCTCTCTGTATATCCTGCTCATTAATAGGAGAGTATAGTTGGGTATCGATTTAGTAGCTAATTGAGTGCATGGTGATGAGGGGCTTTATGTTGTGTGGTTTTTTTTTGTTTTTTTTTTTATCCTTTTTTTTTGGATATGCCTAGCTTACGATCGATCGTACAGTGACCGGTTTTTGTTTTGTACTTTCTCTATTTTGCTTTAGTCATCTGTCTTCTTTGATTTTCTTTTCTTTACTTTTTGTCGAAGTTTGGTGTTACCATACAGACAGTGAACAGAACCATCACTTTTTAAATTTATCTTGGCTCATTTTGCAAAGAAAGGATCCTGTGATCCTATTCACATCCCCTCCTTGCTTTCTTTTAAAGGGAGATAAGTCTTCCGGGCCAAGGGTCAGTACCGATGAATTGTTGCAAAGCTCTTTGCAGCCTTCCTTTCTGTTCATCTGTCGTTTTTGTAAGTGTGTCTTTCTTCCTTATTTTGTTTTCCTTCTAGAAGTTATGATGATGATGATGATGACATTGATGTTATTGTTGTAGTAGTAATAGTTGTTGTCTTTATTGGCTACATTCGGGACTTAAGATCCTGCTGGTTTTTCCCTCAGCCTGGAAGTACAGTAGATACACAGGTATGCTGGTGAAAGAAAGAAAAAAACGCACACGCACACCCACACACACACACACACTCGCAAGATAGTGGAGGGTTTCAAACTCCTGCGTGCCGCGAGTCCTTCCCAGCACTTTATCTATGGGGGCTAAGCGTTAGCAAAGAACTAGCTGCAGGTGTTTTGCTCTCAAACAACAACAACTTAAAGAATAAATCCTCTGTCCGTCTCAGGTAGGCACAAACAGGACGATGACGAAGATCTAGATGATGAAGATGAATGAAACAAACAATCAGCTACTCTTGTCAGTTTTATCTGTTCTTTTTAAAGTCACAGTTGCCTTGGAACGCCCCCCCCCCCCTCCCCTTGTTTTCTTTATCAGAGTTTCTACTCTTGGATTCAATCAATTCAAAAATGTCACTTTTGCCCGTTTCTCTCTCCTCAGACCAGTCATAGGGTAGACATTAGTGTGTTGCACAACAGTGTAGATGCATACTCAGTAGAGTAATCCTGTCTTGGTCGTTGCTGAGGGCAAAATCGTGCATGTGCTGGGTTGAATCCAGGCCTGTGTTACATCTTTTGTGCGTGTATATGTGTGTGTGTGTGTGTGTGTGTGTGTGTGTGTGTGTGTGTGTGTGTGGTGGCTAGAGGCGTTTGTTTGCTTGTTCCATATCTCAGGATTCCTGCACTGCGATACTTTTGTTTTTCTGTAATGGCTTTTGTGAAGGCTGGTGGTTGAGGGAGCGCGGTTGATCTAGAGATGTCCGAAACGCGAGACGTGTTAAGGAATTGTGAGGTGGTAGGATAGCAAAGGAGGGAAAAATACAAAGCTCTTCCAAAAGAGTGCTCTTCAGGGGGATGTTTTGTTTTTCTCTAAAGAGGAGAACGTTCTCTGTCCCTCACTTTGTTTCTCTGCTCACTACTTCTCAGTTTACTACTTTGTTATTATTTTTTTTTTTACAAAGTTGTCATCTTCATTGTTGTATGTGCTCAGCGCTTTTACCTGAGATGTGTTATCTCTTGCGCATATATATATATTTCTTTTTAACGAGAAGTTAATAGTGTTGGGAACTAGTAGTTGCTTGCCTAGCATTAGAAAGTGAATGTGAAGCTCAAGCCTTTATTTTAAAAGAAGTGGAAACCTCTTGCTCTGCAGAGGAGAGTTCTTGACCCTTCCACACCGCAGCCCACTCCTCCCGGTCTTTTGATGAACGCATACCTCCAGTCCTTGCCAGAGCGAATCCAATTCGGCGCAGGGCAGAGTGTTTTTCAAGGGAGAGGTTTAGCTTGGTGCTTTGGTTTAGAGGATGCCTTGAGGTCTATGGCCTTTTTAAGTGGTGGGGGCCGATGCTGCCTCGGCTCTCCTGCACTTGAAGATCGTGTGTGAAAGAAATGGCCGGAATTACCAAAGCGAGTACTTCCATAAAGAAGGAAGGGTATGAAACTTGTATGCAGGTATGTGAGGTGAGGGGAAAGAGAAGTCCGTCTTCCCTAAGAACCTCTAGCGGCATGAGAACGTGGTTAGTGTATGGCCAGCTGCGAAATGACGCAGGCAGTAAGAGACGACTCGACACTGCAGTCATCCAGTGAGCTTACCCTCACCTGTGTCACTAATGAGGAAATGAGGCAAAGTGCAAATATCCCTCTCCGGACGAACTTGCATTTTATGTTCTTTGCCTGAGATCTAGAAAAGGTTCAATTTAAGAAAAAAATAAATGCATGCAGAGAGAAATACAGAGTATGTTTATTTGAAAGCCCTGTTTCTATTTCAGTACCACACCAAAAAAGGTCAATTCATTGAGATTTCTATATTTTGATCAGGATATTATATTTTGGTCATCGCTGATGAAGAGTGGCTATAGACTGAATATTGAGGGATGAGACTGTGTCTGTCAGTTGTTACAATATGTGAACTGCTAATGCATAAACTGCAACTCCATGCTGTGCCTAAAACCCAGAATAGCTTTCATTTCAACTTCACGAGTTCTCAAAGGTTTGTTAGTGGAGTCAAAGTCTACAACAAGTGTTGGACTATCGTTACAACGGCAAAAGCTTGTCAAAGCATCAGTGAATTTATTTTTTGTGCTCTTTTTGAAGATTTCTTCTTGGTGTGCATTTGTGTGTGTGTTTTATTGTAAAATGATTCAAAAAGTGTGTAGATCAAGCGGTGAGCGTGTGTTTGTACGAGTGTATGCGCGTGTGCGACTATATAACAAAAACAAGGCGTACCACTTTCTCAGCAGTGAACAGGAATCAGTTTTTCTCAGGGTAACTGTCCAGCAAGGAGCAGAGCGGAGGGGTGGTTTTCAAAAGCTCAGGCCTCTAACTACGAGAGAGGAAAAAGTTACGAGAAAAAGTCAAACAAAAACAACAAAAAAAAACTCAAAGCTTCTCAAAGTCACTGGATTTTAAAGAAATATTCTGTCAGCATGACTGCGTCCGCTGCCAAAGATTACGGTGATGCATAGAAAAACCTACATAAAGTGCCCACCTGCAGGCACAAGGGCCGGGGCCGACAGCTTCTCTGGGCCGAGACGTACTACTATACTACTACTTATACCACATCTACTTTTAGAGTTTGATAACGTGCTGAAGTGAGGAGCAAAAGTTGGGCCATGTGTCGGTTGTCGCAGCTGTGCTGCGACTTTTTGGGTCAACAACAAGTAGATCTCTTAACAATGCACCTGTTTCACTGTGAAGAGTGAATGTAACTTAAGATTTAAACAAGAACTTATTGATGAATTTCAAATCAAGGGTTGGTTCTATCAGACCCACAAGCTGCTATGAGACGTGTGAGGAACATTCCACTGGGGAGTTTAAAAACAAACGAAACATGGCCAAATGTCTGCATGAAATGACTTATTTTTTTACTATTTTATTATTTTTTTTCTCTCTTTTGTTGGTTTTGCTTTCATTTTTGTTGGGGTGGGATTGCAATGGGATCCATTAGTAAATGACTGGTCTGCAAGGATAAAACTGTTGGAGTGTGAAGTTTCTGAGACCTGGTTTGTTGTATCGATCCCTGCCTGCCTGTCACCATGTGCCGAGGGCATTTTAAGAGGGATTGCGTGTTACTCGGGAAAAGATTTTGGACCAGTTGATTGTTACAACTCCATTGGATCCCCGAGTTATTTTCATGAGGTGTTTCTTTTCCTTTTTTGTTCATTTTTTTTCTTTTTTTCAAATTTATTTTAAGCAGAAGATGTTTGTATGCATTTACAATCCAAATCTCTCTCTCTCTCTTCATCTCTATTGTCACAAAGGAGAAAGCTGTAAAAAAAAAAAAACCCACAGTGGGCTGCTCGGAAGCCATCTTTGAGAGTCAACTCAAAAACTGTTGCCTGTAAAAGCTCCATCGAGCGCCAATAGCTACCTTACTGTTATGAAAATGACCTCATGCCAGCCTTAAGAAGTGAGTGGAGAGAAAACACATAAGTATAATAAGCTTGCAGTCCAGGTTGTGACCATGCATCTCAGTGGAGGTGACTGTAAAGAGTCTCGTCTTCTTGGTTGATTTTTTTTTTTTTTTTTCGACAACCGGTTAACCCTTGAGTCACCTTAGACAGCTCCACTGTTGGTCCAAGACATCAAGCTTGCCATAATCTCCTCTCCAGCAGGCTGGCTAGCATGTACAGCAAAGTCAATAACTATGCAAGTGGAATGCATATAATTCAGTGGCTCTTAACTCTTCTTCTTCTTCTTTTCTTTTTTTTCTTTTTTGGTTTTGTTTTGACTGTCACTCATAAATGGAAGTAACTTACTGCAGTGATACTTGGCCTTATTATTATTGCTATTATTATTATTATTTTAAGATCTTGATTCTTCGGAAGCCAACTCCGTTTCAAGGGCGACCGTGGGTACAGACATGGTCTCCATGAGACCGGCCAGCCGGCCCCAGTTCTAAGAGGTACGAATGTTGTGCATTTGTTTAAAATCAGGACAGTTTGCAATAAAGCAGTGGCCAACCGTGGGTGCACTAGCAGTGCTGAGACCTGGCTGCTACCTTATAAACTTTTCGGGGTGAGGAAGTTTGAAGAAAAAAATTACGTAAGGAAACTTTACAGTGCATAAGAAGGTGTGTGTGCATGTATATGTATATGTATATATATATATATATATATATATATATATATATATATATATATATATATCAATGTATGTTTATATACATCTACACCTCTATGCTACATCTGTCCGGGTTCTATTTATGAACATGACAAGAAGTTTATAAGCGTTGTTGTTTTGCAAAAATGGTTTTACCATCTTAAATGTTTAATATTAGGGCAGGTGTGTGCTGTCTTTTTTGTCTCCAGTGAGCACATAGCATTGGATTTTATATGTACATCTGCAAATGGGGAAAAACCAATTCACCGGCACAGGTGTGAAAATGCCAGGTGTGGAGAGATTTCATTGATTGGAGAAGTGATCTGTTGTTCCACAATAACGAAGGAGAAAAACCTACGATAAAAAAAACCTGACACATATTGGGCAAACCAGCCGAATGTTGATTTTTGAATCAATGTTGAATGAATGCATTTTCTTTTAATCGGTGAAATAAAAGCATTAAAAATATTCCTGTGTTAATGTCATTTTTTCTTTCAAGGTATTGGTGGTTGGTCATGTCTTTTACAGTGGCAAAAAACATTGTGACACTGTTTTGAGTCTTGTATTTGAATACACTGCAGAGGACGTTAGGAAATCATAGATATAGCCAAATTAGACCTTTTTTTAATCTATGTGTAGCACTGTAAACTGCTGCTAATAGGCAGTATATTGTTCAGACAGTGACACATGCTGGTGAAATCTATCCCGGGTGTATCTTGAGGTGTATCTGTTGCTGTCCCTGGTATTGACATGTCCTAACCCATCTTGAGTATGGAGGGGGGTGGGTCTGGAACACCAAATATTGAGCCATCCTGAAGGGAAGGTGCCAACTTGACAACCCCAATGAAATGCTCATAAACACATGCTTTGTTGTTTTCATCGGTATGATGGTTGAAGTGCACCGTTGTTATAATACTTAGGATAGGTTGTTCGGTATGATTACTTGCATGTGACAGTGAGAGGTTTGGCAGTTGTGGGAAGACCCAACCAATAGCATGAGGAATTTAACATCGTTTCCAGTGTATAACTAGAACATTTTTATGGGTAAAAGTTGTGGATGCAAAAAAATCTTTTTATGGATATCCACATTTGAATGGCAAACCAGCCACATTTTGGAATGTTGGTGTCTGAATCTAAAAATTAAATGTGTGTGATTTAAAAAAAATTATCGGCTGTAAAAAATAAATAAAATAATGTATCATTCAGGCTGTGACACTAAGATAAATTAATGACCGCGAGGTCAGGTTTAACAATGAAGTCAACTTTTATTAGTCTCACCAATGCCAATATTCCAAAAGGCAATAGTCACACACCTCAAATGCTTATATATTGGCAACTGCATCGCCACAATTTTGCATTTTTAAGGCATACAATGTTTTAATTTAGGTTACTATAAATACACAAAATTCCTAGATGGCCTCAGGACTTAAATGTTACTGTGTGTTAAAACAAGATAATGATTAGGTCTTGTGTATTTACAATCTCTTATTCACAATATCATTACAATTTCTGTATATACATGTCAAAAATACGTGAACCTCATTTCTTCTATACGGTTCAGTTATAAAGCATTTGACACTACAAACACAACACTGGGCACCTAAAAACATGTTATCCAGCATCTGATTTCCTCACAAAAGGCAGTCTCTCGCAGGCATCATTCTCCATTCTCAAGTTTTTTTAGGTTCACATTCACAAACCCCTATGCTGTTATGAAAAGGGTATACTTACTTTTAAATGGAGTTAGAGTGTGTTTGTCAACTATACGAGGAACAAGACATACCACTAGTCATTATTTTCTTTGGCCTGTCTGTGGAATTTCCACAGACAGTCAACAACTAAGAGGTTTTCTTTTTTTCAGTGGGCAGGGGAGAAAGGAAAAGAAAAAATGTGATCACATGACAACTGTGGCTTATACAGGAAGCAGCCCCTGAGCAGATAAATAACAGGAAGTGGAACACAGGGCAGAGGAGACACAGGAAGAGGGTATAAAGGAGGGGGTTTGAGAGAAAGACAGAGAGAGAGAGGCTCCAGCCTTCAATAAAACACCTTCCTCTTCTCCTTTTCCATGGACAAATAATCACCGCACACCCCGAACACTGATCATCCATTTGTTCTCATGATAGTCCACTCGTATTGCAGTTGGCTGGGAGGAGAAGAGAAGAGGCTGACACCGGCACAGGGGCCTGGGGTGGGGGGGATATGCCCTGGGTGGCTCAGATGGCATCCTGGGGGGATGGAGTCTGGTCTGGGGGCTGCTCGCTGCCAGGTGGTGAGGGCCTGGGTGGGGGGCCGTGGTGGCCTGGAGGGAAGCTGTCTAGTGGGGGTCTCACCGGAGGGTAGCCCATGTGAGGCGGAAGGGGGTATCTGGGGAACATGCCCGGAGGAGGGCCTCGCACTGAAAAACAAAGGGATGGGGTGGAAGTGTAAGAAGTGTTACATGGTTTGGTAAAAATTATATACCACTTATACCTGCCTCTAGAATGGATGCATTTTGTTTTGGTAGCATTACCCCTTCGAGCCCTTCCCTTACATGGCGGTTCTTTACATAGTCATCAGATGCTTTATCCAAACAAAATAGTAATTATTTCAGTATGTCCGCTCCCTAGGAGTTATACCAGAGATCTTAGCATTGTTTGCATCCTGCTCCATGGGTTTTATTACAGACAGACCTGCAGACAGTTTTGCACTAAACAAAAATGAATAGCTTCCTCTTTTTTTTTAGTTCTTGTACTGCTTCAAAACCACTAAAACACCTGACTGAAGTGTTGCATTGAGACTGAATTGCTATTTACGTACTTCCCATGGGTAAACCGCCAGGTCCTCGTGGGGGAAAGAAGTCTGGAGGTCCGTATGGGCCCCTGCGCTGAAAGTGGGGGTCTCTGGGGTCCAGGTGTGGAGGTGGAGGGCCCATTCCAGGCGGCCCCATCCTCATGTCGGCATCAGGGGGCATTCTCATATCTCCAGGGGCAGACATGATACTCGCCTGTAAACAACCACACTGAAACAGACTCCATGCACATAAACAGCACATGAAATGCAATGGATCCTAAACTTACACAACTTATTTTGTGTAACTTGGTATCTCTGCGTGTGAATTTCACACAGTATAAATTCCTGTGGTTTATTAAATTATTTAACAAAAAAACACATTTTTAACAAAACACTCACATCTCGTCTCTCAGCTTCACTGATACCCGAGGTGTTCCCAACAAATGATGAGTCTGCAGAAAAACCAAAGGGCACTTGTTAAGATGTTGGCCTAGCCCAGTGAATGTTCTCTTTTTCTCTCTCTCTCTCTCTCTGTGTCACTCTCTCTCACATTGCTTTTTAATTCAATTCTTGAGTATCAGGAGGTGGGTGGGTGGTGGTGAGTGGGGGAGAAAGAGAACTCATTCATGCTTCGGGTAATGCTATTAAACCAGCTCTGTCAAAACAAGCCCTGGCGCTGCTGGCGCATTCACAGCAGCATTCCGTCAAGTAAGTTCACTGCCCCGTGCAGGGTGGGGTGTGGGGTTTGGCTATTCTCATTTCAAGGCACTGATCAAAATCTCATGAGCGATGGTGTGGCAAGAGAGTGCACCCACACACACACACACACGCACACACACACATATATAGAGCAGAGATTCACTTGCTGCCGTGAGCTCAAAGCAGCTGTCATTACCTGACCTGTGTCACAGCAGAGTCTGTGCATTCGGCTAAAGGCATGGGGTCAAAGTTGATGAGTCCATTAAGGACGGTGTGCCCACTGAGTTATTTCCCCTCTCATAATGAAAACAGACTTGTTCTCACTTGCACAGGCTTCACACGAATAAACAAATGACATTTTAAGTAGGAGGTAAGCCAAGTGGGCCTATAGTTATTTATGCAGCTTAAATGACATGTACTGTTTATAGCAAGACAAGACATTACATAACACTACAGGATATTTCATGACCCCCACAGTACACAATCCACAGTCTGTGTGTGTAACCTAAGGCAAAGTATAAGGTATGCAGCAAAATACTCTCAACAAAGAAAATACTGCACACTCAAAGGTTAATGTTTTGGGAGCGTTCAGAAAAGACTGCACATTTATAAGGTTAGTGTTTTGAGAGCATTCAGTAAAAAGACTGCACACTTATAAGGTTAGTGTTTTGAGAGCATTCAGTAAAAAGACTGCACACTTAGAAGGTTAGTGTTTTGAGAGCATTCAGAAAAGACTGCACACTAATAAGGTTAGTGTTTTGAGAGCATTCAGAAAAGACTGCACACTCATAAGGTTAGTGTTTTAAGAGCATTCTAGCTATGCAAGTACTTGTTTTGTTTTCATTCTACTACTGCGGGCAGCACATGGTGACCGTACAATAACCCCTCCTTCCTGCACTACCCAAACAAAAGCATGCCTGCTGTGGACACGTGCGAGGGACTGCTCCTGAAAAAGAAGAGGTCTTACCGGGCCTGTCGGAGGGGTGGAGGTCCGAACCGAAGCTGTGAGAAGCTCCCTCGGGAAGGAAGGGGGGCCTGGGAGGGGGAGGGCCCATGGGGAAGGCCCCTGGTGGGGGTCTCCTGAACAGGGGTCCAGGCTCCGGATACGGGTGGCCTTTCAGAGACAGAGATAGAGATAGAGAGAGAGAGGCCAGAATGTTACAGTGAGATTCAAAGATTTAGTATCCATTTCACATGGCACTCAGGCAATCTTTGATTAGTCAAGTCTTTGATTTGGCAAGCTTTGATTTGACAAAATGTGTCTTCATGCTGTAGCATACATATTTCTGAAGTTGATGAGAATGCTGCTTTTACACACACACACACACACACACACACACACACACACACACACACACACACACACACACAAGCAGGGGATGATGCAATGATGCAGTGTGTGTCAATGCTACTTGTGTTACTACATTTCTCACAGCACCACGCTGGTGGACTTTGCCCAGCTGGCGTGGGTGGGTTGCTGGTGGGGGATAAACCCTGCGGCTGAGAGGCTGAGCACGGCTCCCGTGAGCCTGCCTGGGCTTTGTGTGGCAGCAGGGGGCACAGAGCACAAAAGGGCCTCTCAGAGGCCAAAGGACGGAAAAGTCTGGAATGAGCGAGTCCGGCCCCGGCTCCTCACCACCGGCATAGCCAGCTGAGTCAGGACTTTTATCCCTCACACGCCTCCCCCCACCCGCTTTTTTTTTATTCACCCTCACCGTGTGACCTTGTGTTACCTTAGAGATAAAGCCCCCAAAACACAAACGTCACACGTGCACACTTACTCACACTCGCTCACACACATTCTGAAAATGGGGTGGGGAGAGGAAAAAATGCTTTCCCAGCGGTTCACTGTTAATGATTTGAACACTTTCAGTGAAAATCACAAATGAAGTAGAGTTCATAGGAAGGACACGTGACAATGTTCTTAAGAGAGAGAAAAGGGGACGGTATGCAATTATAGAATAAAAAGCTAAATAGAATGCAATTACTGTAAGGTGATGCAATTTTGAAATCAGTTCATTCAGTTCAAATCAGGAATATAAGTGATTTTACACAGAGGTGTTATCGGGTGCTTTGATTGTATACTGTACATTTTTTAAGGTACATACAACTTTCGTAGGGAAAGACAGAGGGGACAGACAGAACTGTTTGGCAGAAGAAGAGGTTCTTTAAATCTCTTCACGTCCTCAGTGTTCATTATTTGGCTGGATGGCTGGAGAGGAGGCTGCTATCGTAGGCTGCCATAGGGACCGGGCCTCAGGCCATGACTGTACCTGGTGGAGGAAGATGGCCCGGGGGGCCCCTGCGCTCCCAGGAGGGGGAGAGTGAGCCACTGTCTGAGTGGGGGCCGCCACTGCGCTCAAAGTCCCCCCCAGCACCAGGGGGCTCCACCAGGTTGCGGGACACTGAGCATGAGACAGCCAGAGTGAGAATTGGGGAAAAGAGAGAGAGGAGAAGAGAAAAGAAGAGAAGAGAGAGGAGAAGAGAAGAGAAGAGAAGAGAAGAGAAGAGAAGAGAAGAGAAGAGAAGAGAAGAGAAGAGAGGAGAGGAAAGGAGAGGAGAGGAGAGGAGAGGAGGCAAAGTGGGAAGCAATAAAAAAAGATAGCGGAAGGGTAGAAAAAAGGTAGCGGAAATAAACCAAAGCGTTTTCACCGAGAGAAGAGGAGAGAAAAGAACGCAAAGTGGGAAGCAATAAAAGAAAGATGGCAAAGAAGAAGGGAGTAAAACAGGTAGCGGAGTTTTCACCGTGAGAAAGATAGAGGAAGAGATAGCAGAGATAGTTGGGTGGGTGGGGGGGAACGGGAAGAGAAAACAAAACGAAACAGAGAGGAAAAAGACCAAGGAGTAGAAAGGTAGAGCAAAAGAGAGAGAAAAGTGAAAAGATTGGTGAGAAACAGGGGGAGCAAGGGAGATCCAGAGCCAAGCAGTGGGACAGAGCAGTTGATGACAGTGTTAGAAAGAAGAGAAACGTGGGGGAGAGAGAGAGAGAGAGAGACAAGCAGTGCAATGCCAATGAGACCATGAGACATGAAACATCTGCATGAACAACGCTACAGGCTAATGCTACCAGCTAATGACAGTGCCTAAGCATTGCAGGAACAATGCTAATGACACTGGCTAAGCAAGAAGACCTAACGTTTGACTAGAAATGATCGGGGAGAGAAAGTTCAGGTTCAGTGAATAAAATGTGCACTCTAGTCTTTTGTGTCATCTATCTTTACTTCATTACGAACTATGTAAGTATGGACTATGATAAACAGACAACAAAACGCACATGAGGATACTTTTAATGAACCTGAATTTGTCCTCTCCTGAGTGCAATGAGTTTGCTGCTGTGCGGTAGAGGTGCCCACATATGATCCATGCAAGGCATCGCCTGGCTAGCTACACGATGCACATGATGCTGTAAAAATAACATGTTCAAATGGCGAGTCACGTAATGCTGGCCACGTACAGTAAGCTCACACTCCCCCTAGGTTTACAGTTTCAGCACAGGGGGGTGGAGGGGGTATTAGGGGGGGGCAGAGGAATGTGATGAGGTCACCTCTGCCGCCGGGGCCCATGGGAAACTGAGGCGAGAGTCGCGGTGGCCCGTCCATCAGGGTGGGAGGTGAAAGGAAGGCTCTTGTCTCAGAGGCAGGACGACCCAGAGGAGAGGGGCCGTATGGTGATCTCTCACCTGTGGGCAGAGGTCAGTGTCAACATTCATCCATATGATATTCACAACGTATAGATAGGGTGCACAGTACATTCATTACTTTTAGTCCTTCCTGTGTCATCATTATAGATAATTAAGTCCACAAACTCAAATTCTCAGTGATAATCTTGTGATATTCCATTAATTCCAATCAGGCCAACAGGTACCTACAAATGATGTTGGGTAGACATGACTATCTACTAAATGACCGTGAGAGAGCTTCATGACCCTATGACACTGACAATCACAAAACACTGGCAGTTTGCTGTGCATGTCACTCTTCTACTCTGCAGTCTGGCCGTACGTTTTCTCCTACGTAATAAGTAATCAGCAGTTTCTGTTCCCTAGATTGCTGACGTATATTAACCGTGTTTATATATTAAGCTTTTCGGCGAAAGATGTACTGTAATCTATTGACAAGGACACCTGTCACTACTGAGAAAAAAAAGAGACCCCAAACCACAGACGTGACTAGTGTCATGCCCCCAGTTGCAGGGCTGCAAGTCTTGAGATGGTCTAGTTCCTGTGAGGGGCTAGAAATCTACCATCCTCTCTCCTGGTGGTGCATTAGGAACTCTGTAAACGGCCTGACTAGAACACGGGAAAAAGTTACAAGTGTTGCTCAAGAGCTTTAATGAACTTAGGAGAAAATATGTCTTACACTCCTAACAACCTTTCATGAACTACCTTAACATAGTTCAATGGAACTGTGACAAAACCCCATTGCAGCCAATGCTTTGAACCACATGGAAAACAGACTTCCTTTGCACTCACCTCTGAATAATGGTCGACCAGGAGCATCCAGCGCATATGGGTCCTTCTCCAGGACTTCTAGCTTAAACTGATAGTCTGTCAACCTAATGTGAAAACGCTACATTAGAACATCTGGGGGGGTATTCGGGAAAGCAGGTTTAATAAACTCTGAGTGTATGCCTGAACTCTGAGTGGTGAACCCTGACCCTCGCTCGAGTTTGTCCATTCAGCTCTCTCACTCGGAGTTAAGCGTGTGCCCGACAACTATAAAAAGCCATCATCAACGGAGCTAATACTATGAGTCACCATGGCAACTGGCTGGAAAACAAGGTTGTCCTATTTTACCCCACTGGTGTTAGAAGCTCTGGTACGTGCTATGGCCCAAGAGTGAGCACATTTTCAGAAAAATAAATAAATAAATAACTAAAAGGCAATACAGCCTCAGACCTCCGTGAAGCTGGTCCCCCATGTCTTCAGAACATTATTAATTAAGTATTTCTGTTCCTTTGTGTTGCAAAACTCATTGTTTGTGCTGTTATGTGAGGCTGTGCAAATTAATTTGGCTTTAACATCAACAGGTTAACGTGGAAACGATACCCCATGTCCAACAACTGCTCAGCAGGAGGGAGGAGTTTGTTAAAGAGAACCTGCCAGCAAGCAAGTTAGGTCCACAGAGTCAGTTACCATGGTAACTCAGTCCAAGTTTGAGATACCTCCCTTTCTGAAATTGAGTTTGAGATACCTCCCTTTCTGGTATACCCAACTGTTTACTTAACCCCTCACCCTCAGAACATAAGAAGAACATAATGACACACACACAGACACACACACTCCCTCTCTCTCTCCAACAAATACACACACACCAACACCAACACACAGAGAGGTAGCGCCTACTTCTGTCTGAGGTGAGCATTTTCTCTCTTGATGTCTCCCAGGTCTCGGTCAGCACCACGAGCAGCCAGCTGTAATACAGACGAATTGTTAACTCCTTGCCATGTTCATCAACGGGAGTCATGAGTCCAGTTCCCAAGCAGTACAAAAACTGACAAATGCTGTTCCATGCGTTCATAGTTCTACATGTTGCTTTGACAACGTTGACATTCAGAGGGCAAGGGAAATCCTGTTTCATGCACAAAACTCATACATCGAGAAGGGTTTAGGGGAAAATATTATGTTGGGCAGAAGTAACTCACCCAATTGTCATGAGCCTTCTTTTCATGTGATGCAATCTGTAACAAAAAAAAAAAAAGGACCAGAGAGGATTCAGAAGCAGAACCTTTTCCACACTAAGAGAAGGAGACGAAGAGATGGAGAGAAACAGACAGAGAGCAGGGTACCGTCTCCGGTTTACCCACCTGGTTTTTGTAAGCCTGGTTCGTCCTCTCCAGTTCCTCCGCCAGTTCCTCAGCTCGAACCCTAAGTAGAAGAAAGGCACGGTCAATATCAGAACACAGATATTTCCAAACATTGAGAGACATGAAAATGAAACGCATATGAGCCGCATAGTACATGTATTTTGTCCCATTTACTAGTATGCTAACTGGAATTCAAACACCACCGTTTGATGGTGTTTCGGTGGAACTGTTTGAAATAATCTACAGTGATGTTGAAATTAATATTAGTATCTTGCCAGATTATATCTTGGTGAGAATCCCGTCTGACAAATCAAACAACCAAAATATTTAGTCATTTAAAATCTAAAACTATAAAATGCTAAATTCTTTAATTTAAAACTAAATACATTTCCTTTCATGTTTGTTCTGCTCATGGTCTCACCTGTAGTTGCTCAGCTCCTCAGCTGCAAGGGAGATTTTCATATCAGCTTTGTTGAGCTTCTCCTCCTTCTGCAGACGTTCTCTTTCCTCAACAGTCAGCATCCTGAAAGGCAGAGTGCATCATGGATTTAGCTTGATAACTGAAGTCTGAATCACAGCACTTTCTCACAATCCTTTACTTTTTCATCTGAATATAAACCAAAACCTCACAAAATAGATAGGCACTCCCACTCTTCCACCTTCTCAATCCAGTTTTAGAATAACATGAGAAAAATAACACAGACCACAGAACTGCAAGATTAAAACCTTTTCTCTGGTATCACTAAAAATTCATCCAGAAGGTGACGATTAACCTCTGGGTCGATGAGGAGGCTTGCCAACCCTTCACCCCATGTCATGGTCCCCTGAGACCTGACCTGTGAGGGCGAGCCTCGCTCTGCCTCACCTGTGCAACTTGAGCTCGTTCTCATGGTACATCTCCGTCATGATGGCGAGCTTCTGCTGGAGTTTCTGGCACTCGATGGTGAACGTGGAGCTCTCTGCCACCAGCTGCTCCTTCTGCCGCTCCAGTTGCTCGATGCCCTCTGCCAGCACAGGGCCAGGACCAGGGTCACACCAAGGGCAAACAACCACAGAAAACACACCGCGCCAATGAGCAAAGGATGGTAGCTAGTAGCTACCTAGGCCCATCGCATTGAAAAACGAACACATCACATGGACACTAACTATACCAAGGTCACGGTCCACGACTGTGTTTGTCTGGTGATTCAGGTGCAGTCTGTCATTATGGGACAGGGAGAATGCTAATAACATATAGGCAGCACATCATATCAAACAATGCCATGACTAAATGAGGAGAGAATATGGACAGTACAGCTAAAGTGAGAGGGACACACAGTCTGACAGGGGAGTACCAGGTAGCAGTCTATTCACGTTCCCCAAGGAGTAGCGACATTATTTAAGGCTATTTTCAGCTATTGCTAGCACTCTTTGAAACCTTTTCACTAAGAAATTAAAAACATTAGTTGGGGCTTCAAAAAAAAACAGTTATGATGCATAGGAGCCTTGTCTTTTGCTCCTACCTTGGAGATCTTCCTTGGCCTTAATTTCATCAGAGAGCTTGGCAACCACTCTATTCTTATCCTCCTCTAGAGACCTCAGGTCTGCACTCAACTGTGGATAAGATAAAAATGGCATACTTAGTTTATGTTGTGAGGACCTGTTTTGTCAACATGACATTAAAGGCGCACACACACATCAATAAAGATAAAGGTACCTTGGCAGCATAGATGAGCTTCTGTACTTTCTGCTGCCGATGGTTATCTGCAACAGGACCAATCATATTTAATGTCACAGTATCAATATGATGTTTGTTTAAACCAGTGCACTTAAAATGGATAAAGCATCTGTTTACTTTCTGAGACTTTTAACTTTTCACTTAACATCACATTTGACTGAAATTAAATGTTACTGCTTATTCCACCACGTTGGATTTTTTACATTTTAAATTTCAATACTCAAAAACATTCCTTCCTTAGTTTTTTAAGAATCCTAAATTCACAAAATTTGAGTCAGAGGAAGTTAAACTCATAAAGGCAATATAAAAATATATCAATGTAAGCCAATCCATATGAATCCATAGCACTCACAAGGACACCTAACAGAAAGAGAGTCTATTTTGTACCTGTCCGTCATTACCATTCCTTGTGGGGCAGTCATGTCATGTGGCCACTAGGGTGTGCTACAATTCCACCAAAAAATGCCTATCTCTTCCAAAGTCTTAAAGGAGTTAAAGGAGGCAATGCTACTTCTCCTTTTCTGGAGACACATGTGCTATGCTAAGTTTTTCTTAAGTATCAGAACCACACTGCCATAAGCTTACATAATACACATATTATCTGTAAGGCATGCTGACTTTTACATACAATACAGATTCATAGTCTAGGTTGACAAGGTGAGAAATTAGTTCTTGGTCTCCCAGATTCTTGCAGTGAACCAACAGGAAACTTTGAACAACACGTATGCCAAAGCGCTGCAAACTTTTAAGGCATGTTTCCTGTTTTCATAGACATAACACAAAGCTGTACCTGTTTCATCACCGTTCTCTCTTCCAATGGATGTGGGGCCGCCATCACCATTAGCCTCATCCTCCAGGTCTGAGTCCCAGTCCTTCATCTTCAGCAAAACCTCTGTAAGTGACTGAAAGAGAGCAAGAAAGAAAAAAAAGGAGAGAGAGAAAGAGGGTGACAGAAAAGGTGGGACAAAAAGATAAAGAGAAAAATAAAGACAATAATCATTGAACAAAAATGATTCTGGTCTGGATATTATGGAGTAATTAAGGTTTGTCTAATAACGGTATGGTACCTTGATACGCTCGTCTTTGTTGGCACAGTCCTCCTGCATACGGAGATAGGAGCTCTCACACATCTTCATCTCTTCTTCCAGTTCAGCCAGACGCTCACCCCAACCCTCTGCTTCCTTGGACAGCTACAGTGTGATCATGGTAGTAGTACATTAACATGAGTGTTTCCTCAATGTACAAGGTGAAAAAAGCTATCAGGGGGTGGCAAATTGGGCAATAGGTACATATGCACATGTGAGACCAAAGCAGGTGTTCCAAATGTATGTGTGTGTGGTAACACTGAATACTAGCCATGTATTACAATATTAGTCATAAGGTCAATAACGGTTAAATAAACAGTTATCCATCAAACAAGCCACAGCCACAGTGTAAATAAATAATGGATACAATCAGAAGTGAAGTGGTGCCATGGTACAACACAGCTACATATAATTAAAAGGTTGACAGTAACCTCATTCCTTGTTCTTGATGATTGGAACTGTTTAAAGAGTTCGTCTGTCAAAAACCGCCACAAGGATGCACACAAATCTTGTGAAATTGCTGCACACGTGCTGTACCTGATCTGTACTCTCCTTGAGCATCACATTCTCCTCTCTAGATGCCTGGAGTTTTTTCTCAAGTCTTTCAGAGTTCATGTTGTGAATTTTCAATGTTGTTGTGGCCTAGATAGAAACAGATTTATTAAATATCAGTTGCCCATGATGATGCAGAAGCAGAAGAATAACAGTATCAGTCAATACAGTCAGTGAGGTAAGGTCAAACAGGGTGTCAAAAATGTCACTGCTTTATTTACTATGATCTTTTCCTGATGCACACCTACCTGATCAATCTGGGATTTAAAATCTGTGGCGTCTCCTTCTAAGTTCTTCAATGTTGCCTGCAAATCTCCAAGCTGGAGCATACAACATTTTTTCAAATGAATGAAACAAGTAAAAGTAATATGAAAGCAACACTAAATGAACTCATATGACCTCTCAATGTATGTACTGATTTGCATCACGTGTCATCACTTGACGTGAATGGAAGTAGTCTACCTGTTGCTCCTCCTGCATTCGCTTTGATCTTTGTGTGTTCAGGTTATCGGTTAGCCTTTCTACGTCTTGTTGCATCTGGGCGTTTGACTCTTGCAGCTCTCGAGACATACTCTACAACAAGGTGCAATGACAGGAGAAAACATGGAGTCAAAAGACAAACACTGCTTTAATTACTATTGTAGCGACTGAGCTGCACAGTAGCGAGTCACTAGCAACGCAATGCAGAGACTGTGCTGAGTTACCCAGCATGCTTTGCTGAACGTTCTTATGTTTTGTTGTTGTTGTTGTTGTTGTTGTTGTAGCAGATGTAATGCATTCTATTGTGTTCATTCTTGTTGTTTTGTCTTATTGTTTTCACCCTTGGTGTAGTCATACTGATGTAGCTACCCAAGTGGTGAAGTGTGTCTGTTTAGATGTTACATCTAGATCGTAAGCCATTGTAGGCAGCACTGTAAAAAGTGCATAAATAATAATAATAATAAAACTTTATTTATATAGCACCTTTCATGCAAAAGAATACAGCTCAAAGTGTTTTACAGCAAATACATTACGTGCACAAAGAAATTACATGCACATAAAAATAGACATCAAAGAAACATTAAAACTCAGATTCAGTGCAAAAAAAAAACATAAAAAAAAATTATGATAATAATAATTATTACATTTGTAAAAATATAATACATAAAATGCATGGCATAAGATAGAAAATAAAAACTCTGCATGACTGAATCTGAAACCCTTCATTGTCATATGAGCTCAAGTCCTTACAATATATTTAGCAAAGCTGATCATTCACCCATTTCTTACCTCAAGTTTTTGATTTTCTTCTATGTCAGCTAAAAGTCCCCCGTTTTGTAGGATGGCTTGCATTTTCTCATGCTGTGGTGGGAAAACATGTACTTGTCACAATTGAGTGTCTGCCCATTAAACAAACAGATCAAACCCTAACTTGCCAAAGTGGATGGACAAGGATATTTCAACACTTCAGCTGACACCCTTGGTAAATATATGAAGTGAAGGCCGTCAACTGTTTCTTTTTTAACAAAGCCATTTTTCAATTATTATTACAGGTGCTACTTAACTATGAGTGTCTCAAGAGTACATACTATGGTTCTTTCTGCTATGGTCAACCTTTCCACGAAAGCCTTGCAAAACCACATACAGTATTGTATTGTATGATGTGTGATTGTGTGTTGTAAATTACCTTTTTTTTTGTCTCGCTCAATTGTTCAAGGACTTTACATTTTTCTTCTAACATCTCTGCTACTTTTTGACCCAATATCCTCTCTCTACCTGCAAACAACAAAAATGGGTAGGATGCTTAATAAGAGCAAGGAATGTTTTAATAGTAATTGAGACTACGTTTCATTTGTTCAGAGGATATTCGATCAATTGCTCCTGGGTACGTTCACTCACGTGCATAGAGTCTGCTTTTCACCTGCAATAACAGAAGAACAGTGGTGATACTTAGGTTCAAAACAAGAGTGTGGCAACTGCATACAGTGTTATGTCAAACTGGTGAAATAAAAGTGCCCACAAGAAACAGTGAAACCAGATATGTTGATCTGTTTACTTACAGAGAGGTACAAGCGACAACTGAAGAGAAGCATGATGCCCAGACCCAGTAGAGCAGTGAAAATGACTGCCTCCCATGGCATCCCATACAGGTCAGGGCCAGGCTTAAGGTCATCAGGGAGTGATGACACAACCTTAAAAGGCAAACAATACGATTACAGAGTCTTTACATTAGAATGAAAACATGCAGGAAATACATGGGATTGCAGACTTTCTTATTTCATTGTGTATATCCCAATGCAATGTCAGTAGTGGTCAAGCCTCATCTTTTACGAAGAGATCTCATAGAAATCAAGAGCTAAATCACACGCTACGTTCTGAAATCCTGCCGAAATGCACGACAATGTTCGTGTCATTTACAGAAGAAGGTAGAAAAATCAACGACAGGCTTCATTATTCTTAGGATCAGACACTTATTGACCGTTAGCTAGCTCGCAATGAAGATACTGCTAGCATGAGCAGAGCAGCTGTTTTGATTCAACTTTGTTATTAACAGCTCGTAACAGGCCGGATAACAATAATAATTACATAAATATGAAGAGGAATATACATGGGGTAAATGTAAACAGAGTGAGTAAATTATTAAACTTAATAAAGCGGGGTTAGCGGTTATTTTCAGGTTAGCTAGCTGCCCTGGCTAACGTTGGTATTGCATAGACACTCACATCCTTCACTTTCTCCACTGCAAGCGTGTAGTAAATGCTGGCTGCCCCTTTTACGTCGGTTGCCTCAGTAGCGACCTTGTTAATGTTTATTTCTTCAGCCATTTCGCCGACTGACCAGTCAGCTTAATACTTGTTTACTTTTTGAGGGACTATACAATTTCATCTATCCATCTGTTGTCATTCTTCCCATGATATCGCCGTTGAAGGCAAGTGCACTTAGATAGGGACCGTTCTAATGTAAAAAAAGAATACGGGGGGTGCGGACTTTCATCATGGTTTGATATCTTTATACAACCCTCCAAAATGGTTGATAATACTAAAGCTGTTCTTTGTATTTACTACTGTATAATACAGCGTCTTCTAGTCCAGTGTGGTACTCTGATATGCAATTGAATTCGTGTGACCTGATACATCACATACCTCCCCTTTCAATATGGTATATCCTAAACGTCACCAATTATAGAGTGCCACAGCAGATATTCTCTGGCGACTGTGTGTTGGACTACACACTTTAAAGTGATATTGTGTTTACGTGTAACCTTTCGTCTTCGTTTAAAAAAAAAAACCTCTTCCAGATTTTGAGAGGACGTTAAAAATAAGTGAATACCTTTTTAAGCTTGTTTGTTTTTCAATGTGTCGTTATTACGCTGATAAAAGTTTTAGACTGAAGCCGATCAAATGAAAGTTGCCGTCCATTAATTTGAACAGACCAGAAAGTCTACCTATCCCGTTGTTTGAATAGGCTATATTTCAGTTCACGGCAGTCGAACTTTTAATTAAAAAGTCTACTGCTTAGTTAGTAGGCTAGGCTACGAATCACACGAAACTAAGCTGTCCGACCAGTGGATAGCTTAAGGTACGGCTTTCAGTCAGAGCAAACTTTAACTCACCTGCTGAACGTCTTCAATATCCATGTTTCAACTCAGTAATTCACTTAATTTCTGCTTTCCTATTTTATGTGGAACATTGTTGACTACGATCTGTTACATTTAAATCCCGTAGAGCAGTTTTTTTTTTTTTGCCGACTGCCTACTCTCTCCAGTTGGGAGTCACAAGAGATGACATGTCAGAAGAGAAAAAAAACACGGCTACACTGTAGCCTTCAGATGTCTTAAAGAGCCAGTCGTTAAAAAAAAATAATACAACTAAGCTGAGCTCAGAAATACAAATAGACTCACCATACTGCATAACCAAGGCTCTGCCATATAATTTAGGCCTACCTGATTCAAAAACCATTTCAGACGGTCGGCAGTCTGCCCGGCATCCATATCAGTGGAGGTAACAGACTTGTATGCTCCCTCTGTGAGCCTATCTGACTTTGTTGTCTCACCTATCAAAAAGAAAGGGCACATGTGGAGCTGTTTATAATATGTGTGCATTGGAAAAGCAAAACTTTTCATATTTATTGTAAATTTTAAATAGCCTTATAGGCCCTATTATTTAATAAGTACTATTAGGCCTATACAAAACCTGCAAAACTAGCCATTTCAGTATGTGTAGAGATTTTCTCACTCTAGATTCTTAAATGACAAAAGGCAGTGCCTACCATTTCGAAATTCATACTGGTCCTGCACAGTTGGAGTATGGTCAGATACTGCAGTGTCCTTAAGAACAGAGGAATCCTCCAAAGAGACGCTTTCATCTTGAATGGGGGTGTGTTTGACATCTTCTTGAACATGTTCTCCCTCACCCCCCAAATTGGTTGAGTCTTGTAGCTCATCTGCACTTTCAACATCTTTGGAAGCGACATTTTCGTTTTGGGTTGAACTGGTGCATGTCCCTTGAAGACATCCAAAATCTGCAGAATAATGAAGTGTGCTGTTACAGAGCACTCTCAGACCAGAGTTTCATGAGGGGATAATAGGCCTACCTGTTGATCACAGACCCCTTATGCTACAGGATTCACATGCTACACCCCCTGCACCTTCAGCAGCCCTAACATTTACTGAAATTATACATGTCATCAAAGAATTATAAACAAGATTCAGTTTACGATAGTGTATCCCTGGTACCTTTGTATAATTTTCTTTTAGGATTAAGATGATCACATTGACAGTTGTTCCACTTCAGAGGCCAATACCCAGTGGTACCTTGGCTTCCAACTACACTGACAGCTGGGTCCTAAGGCATTATGCTATTATGATATTTTTAAGTCTGCCAGGAAGCGTCCCAGTTTTTTGGAGAGACTTGTTTGTGTAAGTGTCTGCCTGTGTTTTTTAATCACATCTCCATCTAAATTTGAAAGCGTGGTTGATAATCCAGAGGCTTATATGTGCATGGCTTAATTATAATTGTCCTTGACCAGTGCTGACAGCATGTTGGTGAGGCTTCCATCTTGACCAGTGATGCACACATGAGAGTACACACACTTCAGAAAACATGAAGCAGTTTTTCAGTTTCTGCATTAATGATATAATGAATGCAAGTGATTGTTGAGATTCTTCTGTTGATGTAAACAATATATGTTCAGTTTTGGATTTGAATTAATCTAATCCATCTGCTCTGTATAGTGCAGTCTCTTGTGGAAAAAAAATCATTGAATTTCCATCCTGATTAGGGTTCCCTGAAAGATTGATCTTATCATCTCTCTCTTCATTGTTGTTTTTGATTAGAAAATCTGCAGGCAGATTGTTGACTCCATTAAATGTAGATTCCATTTGCTTATCCAGACTCATCCTTCACCTTTAAGGCTGGAACTTCTGTCACATCACACATCAGAACATGACCATGTCACTGCTCAAAGAGAGTGCTCAACTTGGGCAGGCTGAGCTGAAGTCTTCTTACCTGTTAGTGATTTCTCCGGAGATGATTCTTCGTTATGTTGGTCATTCCCCTGCTCACCAGCTGTGTCTGTCTGAGGCTTTGATGTGAGGCTCTCAAATACTGATGACAGGCCATCCATTGAAAACAGCGATCGAGGTTCCTGTGTACTCACTGTGTCCTCTTCATTAGGGATTCCCCCTGTTGTAGGATTCCCTGATGTGCCAGATGGACTCACAACTTCCCCTGTGTCGTCTGGTTTTGTTCTCTCACCATAAAGTCCTGCAACACCATTATAAACACTGCCAAACCACCCTGTGTTCTTCTCATCTTCCTTGATAAGATGCTCTGTTTGGAGATATTCAATTGATTGTTCATGGGGAGGGTGGACATTGTGGTCCTCGCCAAGCTTCACCGAGTCTAAATGCCAGTTCATTATTGCTATTGTACTGTGTGAGTCGGCCTCTGAGTCTTTTATGTCTTTTTCCTGAACTCCCATCTTGATGGATTTTGTAACCTCAGGCTCACTTTCCATTGCATCTTGTTCCTCTGCCATAGTTCTGGAGTGTGGTGAGGGTATAATGGTTGCAGTCTCATCAGTTTTAAAAGATATATAAGAATCCAAAGCTATGTCTGGCACTTTGTGTGCGTCTTCAATCACCGTCTCTCTGGAAGAAGGGGTATTATCCTCGGAAGTGTCAGACTGAAATTCTGTTTCATGATCCCTATATATCTCACTGTGATGTTCAAGCTTTTGTGTTGGTGTGTCAGAATTACCGCTAGCCTCAATCGTCTCATATTCTGTTTCATCTTCCTTGAGCTTTTCAGCAAGTGGTTCTCTAATGTTTGTCTGTGACAAGTCGGTGGCAGTCTCTGACTCATCAGGGACATCAATAATGCTCTCTGAGGATTCCAGGTCAACTCCTTCCAGACTTTCTACAGCAGAGGAATTCTGACTTGCCATGTCCTCATACGACTGTGTTGAGAGTGTATCTGAGAGTTTCCATTCAGTATTCATCCGCTCTATCATAGATTCATTAGGTACCTTCTGCTGTGCATCATTTCTAATGTCCATTATTGATAAAGCAGCTTCATCTAGCACTTTCAATTTCTCTTGTGCTTCATAATCATGTTTCACTTTTGTCTGACTTGTCATGAGATCATTGGACGTTACATCATTATTTACTTTCGATTGCCCAGCTCCCAAGATCTCATCACCAGGTTTGGATTGATCATCTGCTGTCTTTTGATTTTTCTCACTGTTATCTGTAGTCTTGGGAGGAAAATCAGATGATGGAGTTTGCCCTTGGTGTTTTTCAGTATCTTGATCTAATGGTTGGGGCTCTTCACTTCCTTTTGACTGAATAAGACTTAGCAATTCCGTTGATTCTTCTGGCAAACTAAAATGTGTTGATTCTTCTGGCTTCTCACTATCTGGATGCTGATTATTTGCAATCAATTCCTTGTCACTGTCGATATTTGATTCCACCACACTTGTGATATGATTACTGTATTCCTGTGTGTTCAGGTCAATGACATCCTGTTTATTTACTAGGAACTCATCAGGACCTGAGGCCTTTTCCAGTTCTATGTTTTGTTCACTTTCTTGATCCGATGTGGCCACTTCAGTATCAGAAATACTATCCATTTCAAAAGAGAATTTGTCCAGTAATTTCAGAGACTCATCTGACAGTGTTTCCGTGGTTTCCCTAATTTCTGTAGACCCAGACTCAGTTGATGTTTTTTCCTTTGTATCTGTAATGTTAATGTCAAAATGACTTTGCACTGGATCGGATGCCATTTCAGAGGTACTTTTTGACATCTCCAAATCATGCAGTGAATCATCTGACACATCAGGTTGTCCGGTTAAATCGGCTGTACCATAGTTTGAAGACAGGGGAGATTCTATTTCAGATATTTCATCCTTGTTGTTGTATGGCACACTTAGGTCTGACTTTTCTTCAGATTCAGTTACACTCGCTGATAGGGGTTCCTCATCCCTCCTGTCCTCGATTTGGGATTCTACAGGCAAAAACGAATCTTCTTTTTCTTCAGATGGAATTTCCTGATCGTCAGTGTCATCAACACCTTTAAGACTAGAATCTTTCCTGTTCCTGTCATTATCTAAAGAAATGTTTTCTCCCTCAGAAGAAAGATCATCTTTTACCAAGTGCGCCTCACCTGGATGTGATAGGTTTGTTCTTTCCTTTGTATCTGTAATGTTAGTGACAAAATGACTTTGCACTGGATCTGTTGCCTTTTCGGAGGTGCTCTCTGACATCTCCAAATCATGCAGTGAATCATTTGACACATCAGGTTGTCGGGTTGAATCTGCCGTATCATAGTTTGATTTTCTACCTGACAGGTGAGGTTCTTTTTCAGTTGAACAAACTTCAAATAATTCATCTTTGTTGTCGTATGGCACACTAAGGTCTGACTTTTCTTCAGATTCACTTTCACTCACTGATGGGTGTTCCTCATCCCTCCTGTCATCTTCAGTGTCATCGACACCTTTAAGACTAGAATGTTTCCTGTTCCAATCTTTATCTAAAGACATTTTCTCTCCTTCGGAAGAAAGATCATCTTTTACCAAGTGCTCTTCACCTTGAGGTGATAGGTTTGATTGTTCTCTACTTTGGATATCATCATTATCTTTAACCATGTCGGGAAATGTCTGTGAGCTCACATTTTCTAATACTGATGACAAGCCATCACTTGAGAATAGTGACTCACCCTCATCTCTGTCACATATTGTCTTGTCAACAGGCAGGTGTTCTGAGTCCTCAGTCTTTGAAAGAGGCACATCATTTTCGGGGTGCTCCACTTTTGCCTTCTCTGTGAAATGTCCTGTAATGCTATCAGTGGTAGTTTCTGTTCTGTCTATTCCCTTTATTTCCTCCTCTGGGTTTGGAGTGTGCTTGGATTCAGTCATGTCTCCCTCTGGCAATATGTCTGTGTCCTGTCCCAGAGCTGAGTCCATGGGTTTGTCGATCTCTTCTGTGTCCTGTCCCAGGGCTGAATCCATGGGTTTGTCCACCTCTTCTGTGTCCTGTCCCAGGGCTGAATCCATGGGTTTGTCCACCTCTTCTGTGTCCTGTCCCAGAGCTGAGTCCTTGGGTTTGTCCACCTCTTCTGTCTCCCCGCCACCAAATTTCAGCACATCCCTGATTCCAATATTTAGCCAGGGGCTATACTGTCCAGACGGTGCCTCCTTCTCTTCTGCAGGCTTTTCCTCTCCAGGCATTCTCTCTCCACCTGCATTCTGGGTGTTGGCTACATCCTCTTCGGCTTGTGTTTGAGCATAGCCAAGGACATTTGTTAGTTCTCCCCCAATCCACCCCAACATGCTTGGTTCCTCCTCCAGTTGTTCATCATCCAATGCAAGTTTACGTTTCCTGAATGTGTCTTGTTTTGGGTTATCACTGTCTGCATTGCTTTTGTCAGTTGTACCGAACCATCCAGTTACTGCAGAACCTTCCTTTCCCTCTGTGATTACACTTTCAGTGGTAGTTTCTGTTGTGTCTATTTCCTTTATTTCCTCCTCTGGGTTTGGAGTGTGCTTGGATTCAGTCTGGTCTCCCTCTGGCAATATGTCTGTGTCCTGTCCCAGAGCTGAGTCCATGGGTTTGTCCATCTCTTCGGTCTCCCCGCCACCAAATTTGAGCATATCCCTGATTCCAATATTAAGCCAGGGGCTATACTGTCCAGACGGTGCCTCCTGCTCTTCTGCAGGCTTTTCCTCTCCAGGCAGTCTCTCTCCATCTGCTATCTGGGTGTTGGCTGCATCCTTTTCGGCTTGTGTTTGAGCATAGCCAAGGACATTTGTTAGTTCTCCCCCAATCCACCCAAACATGCTTGATTTCTCCTCCAGTTGTTCGTCATCCAATGCAAGTTTACGTTTCCTGAATGTGTCTTGTTTTTCATCATTTCCAAATAAGTTGTCATCATGGTTATCACTGTCTGCATTGCTTTTGTCAGTTGTATCGAACCATCCAGTTACTGCAGAACCAATCCAGGAAGACCCACCTTGTTCTGAAGCCTCTGGTGGCACTTTATCAGAAAGATCCTCTGGAATAATTTGGTCTGTGTCCTTGTTGTTTGAAGTAGATGCATCAGCGCTTTCTGAAGTGCCATGCAGTTCTTCTTCGTTTTCAGGGTGCTGTTCTTCATATTCCTTTGAGTCATCAATTTCAATGACTTTGCCATTTTCATCAATACAGAAGAAATCATGCTTCTGAAATGAAAGATCAGCAAAAGTGACTTAATGACAGTGACTGTTCTGACCAAAGTGACAACATACTCTCTCTCACACACACAAACACACACACACACACACACACACACACACACACACACACACACACACACACACTTACTCCCAGGCTTTAAACATTGTGCTATCATGTCTTCCCCAAACTCAGAGGTGATTTAGTGATAGCCTATGATGATTCTTCAATCACAAATGAAGTGTCAGCCAAAACGTAATCTAAGATTTGTGGACACTTTAAGTATGAAGAGCTCAAAAACATGGATGTCAAATATTACCTCTGTGGGAAGTGTCACTTGCTTTTCCTCTGACACGAGAATCTCATCAACTTTGACGGCATCTTTTGGAAAATATCCAAACATCCTGTCTTTCTAAGGGGATAAAATAAGAGTTTAATGCATCTCCTCGTATTGCACGTGTTTCCTATATTTTATTTGTCTGAAAGTTACAGGTAGCCTAGTTCATATTGGTCATTCAACTCACACTTCCTGCCCAGAGGTCATCCCTCTTTCCAGCAAGTTTGTATTCAACAAATATCACGTCTCCTTTTCTGAAGCTAAGAAACCGGCAGTCTGGAGCGTCAAAGTGTTTTGTTGCCAGCACGCGACACATCGATACTACAAAATTATAAAGGATAAAAGAGGGGCTTAAAAGACTGCCCATATATGCAATAGTTTGGTCTTATTGACATGTAAAAACATTATATTGAATCAACTTTGCCTTAATACATTTGTTCAAAACATGTTTTGACCTTTGTACTATAAATCACTATACCTTCCACGTATTAAGAATTATCTATGGTTCAACGGGTAGATGGGGCTTGCAATTGTGAGGAAAATAAAACGAACAAACAAAAACAGGCAAGACTTACTTTCACAACCAGAGTCTCCACATATTTTCAAGTCTGACAACCCTCTGCTGTTGTTTGGAAATATAACCAGGAAAAGGCTTAGCCATAACCACAGGCAAACATGTGGTTTGGCTGTGGTGTAAACAGTCCTAATAGATATGTCCATCAGGCTTTTTTAGGTTAGATTTTGAGGTAAATGTTAAGCCATGGAAAGTTGTGCTTTTTCTAGTCAAGGTCCCACCGTCAGTGAATCACATAAGGACAGGGAGATATGACAGCAGTGCCACAAAGAGAGTAAAGGGTGAGTTTAATCATTAACATAGGAGGATGTTGGCCAATCAACAATGAAGAAGAAATAATCAGTTTATTAGCTCTGACAAATAGTTACCTTATACTAGAGTTATAATCATTGGTGTAGTCCAGGCTACTTATTTTTCAGTCAGTATTGCATATACCCACTTCTCAAAACAGAGCGCTTATCCTGTGCTGTATGGGCTGCTTAAAGAAAATGCAACATTAAGAGTATGGGACCACTACACCACTGGCTATAATGTAATGTAGTGCAATGTAATATAATGTTATAATTTAGCATAATATATTACGTTAGGCTATATAATGTGATTATGCTGTTAACAATAGACAATAGAAATAGACACTATTTTAAAAGCTGATGTAGTCTAGCCTACCGTCTCAGATACACATACGCGTTTTTGTCAAAACGGGACGCGAGCAAATGCATTGATTCCTATGGTACGGCGCGTTTAAAGCGTGCGCCCCTTCTCCATCACGCGTTGCGTCTTTGAAGCGTTTTTTAGGTGCGCTTAAAAGTTGAACTATTCTCAACTTTCCAGCGCAAGGCAGGGAAGCGCACCGCTTCTGTTTTGGCCGCCGCACTTTGCCAAGGCGTTACTGAAGCGTTTCTGCCTGAAAAAAGACGCGTATGTGTATCTGAGCCCTTAGCCTACATAGCTATAGGGCTTCATTTTTGTGACAGATGAGTGAGTTAATGGAGGATTTCTGACAAATCTGGCAACATAAGGAACTAGCGAGTCACTGTTGTCATGAAAACGGACGCATGTTTAATACGTCAGCATTTCAAAACTCAAGATGGAGGCAACTTGGACGCACTTGCTGTGTTTGAAATTATAGTTAGCAAGGTGTCAAATCTGGATTTGTCTTTCTACAGTAAATCTGACTTCCGCTGAGTAATTCTCTTGACCTCATTTTAATTAGCTAGGTTGCACTATACGCCACAAAATGAACTCAGATTTAGAAGAATTGATGCCTAGGCTTCTGCCAGTGGAAACATCAGATTCTGACGATTTGGATCTCGGTGAGACTCCAAGAAATCCACAAGAATATCTCAGACAGGTTCAGTAAGTGTCCCATTTCAATGCCTTCAGATTAACCATTTTGTTGTCTCTCAAGACCTTAACCCGTATTCAATTTATGAGCTAATTTGTTGTCTTGTAGACGTGAAGCGTCACGTTGTCCAGATGTTGTTGTTGCGAAGATTGATCCCAAAAAACTTAATAAGAATCCAAATGTGAATGTCTCGGTAAGTAAGTGCATGGCGTGCTGAAACACGTCCATCGGCGCGACGGGCTTTATATATGTTCATGCTTATTCGTACCACTAAACTCCACATTGTACAGTTCACAGCATGTCAAGCAGCCCCCGATGGCTTTTCACCAAGTTTGAAGTGGCAGCGAAAGCAAGTTAGCAACTTCTCAGAAATAAGACAGGCAAGTAGTTCTGTTTGACTCTTCACTCAATTTTAGTTTTGCAGAGATGTAATTCTTGTACTAAATCAGTTTTCACCAAAAGAATATATCACAGTTTCTACGGTATCCACATTTTTTTTTGCAGAGTGTTCAAAAGCACAGACAGCAGTGGGGAAGAAAGGTCCTTGATGACAATGTGGTTATGGTTAGTTGGAATGCATAATTTACACAGATGAGGTTTTGAACAAACTTTCAATACGTCCAAACCAGTACCAACACCTATCTGTGTTCAGCCTAAAATAGAGGATGAGGAAGGATGGAAAAAGTTCTGCCTGGGCGAGAGTGTTTACCTAGGCACTCATCCTGACTCAGGAGACAGTGATGCTCCCGGTCTCAACTATGTGAAGGTAACCAGGCCATTCATGCTTATTTTAAAGCATCGATATAACCTTTTGTTGTTGTAATTGGAAATGCCGCTTTCCTGAAACTCAAGATTTTGTATTTCTGTGCCACAGATTGGGTTCCCACCTTTCCTCAGTATTGCAAGCCGATTAAATCAGGTTAGTACTAAACAACAGGCATGGCATGATTCTGTTGAAACTAGGGGTGTGCACGGATAATCAAATGTCTGGATAACCGCTTGCGGCACAACTATTTGAATACTAATACTATTGGTTATTCTGTATTCATTAAGGTAAGGTAAGTTATGAGTAAAAAATGGTATACCTTAGCAAATACTTACTTCAAATAATGATTTTGTTAATTTGTGGAGATGGTACGCATCTCACACTCACAACAATTTTGGTGTATTGGCGTGAGATGAGCTTTAGTGGCTGACGTCACAACCGAGCCCCTATCTGAGAGATCCTCAAAGAAGGAATAAGTGGATTCACCTATTCACCTAATCACACTTACTTTCACAGTAACAACAGAAATGCGTTTTGCTGTCAGGTTATAGGCTACACTGAGTGGGATATCAGTCTGAGAGTCTGCTGTTACTAAGAGGCATTGCTCTCCTCCACAAGAGGGCACTATTGTTCCACCTGTTGCGCTGAGGCTGTCAGGAACCGCACTCATACAGCGAGTGGAGCACTAGCGTGCGTGTCGCATCACAATGGGTGCTCAGAACTGTGGGAGAGGGGTACAGACCTCAGTTCTCCCCTTCGCCTCTGCTATTTTCAAATATAATCGGGGGATACAGCTTGTTTTCTCAATGCAGAGATTACCTCTATGCAAGAAAAAAGAGGGATTCTAGTAATACCTCCAGCACAGAGCCGAGCGGCTTCTCTTTGAGATTTTCTAGTTCCCAAGAAGGGAAGGGGCACGAGACCTGTATTAAAGCTGAGAGCGGTAAATATCTCAGACAATACAGTTCTCTCAGTTAGGGGGACGCATATGGGAGTGTCAAACCAGGGACAGAGCTACTCTCCCAGGGCCACCCTTGTTGCGGGGAGTGGAAACATGGTGAAACTGATCTGATTGCGTTGTGGTCACCAGCCAATGGACCTGTACGCCTCCAGGGAGAGGCTAGAGGCTGCACAATGTTCCCAGTTCTTCTCACTGAAGAACTCTCACTGAGACTCTCAGGAGTGGACACACTGGCGTGGGAGTGGCCATGCGCCTTCCTTTACGCTTTTCCCCCCACTGTCTCTAATATTCCCCACTCTAGCCAGAGTGAGAGATGTGAACCTCTTGGTTATTCTAATAGCACAAGATTGGCCTCAGAAACACTGTTAGCGGAGATAACACAAATACTTACTGAACCGCCATGGCCCTGGCTGTTGCGCAGGGACCTGCTCTGTTTTTTCATCTCCACCAAGAACACCTGTATCTCTGGTATTGGCCGTGAAGTGAATGCTTAAATTTAACATATAGTGTCCTATTCCAGAATGCTGTGATGACTTATTGCGTCACATGCACATACTTTGCATAATGCAAAGTTCCGTGGGTTTGGGGACTGGTGCACTGCCATTGAAGAAGTGCCCTTTCAGTGTTCTGTGAGGATTTGTGTTGTCATTCCTACAAACCCTCCTTGATAAAGGAAAAGCCTTCTCCACGATCAAAGTTTATTTGGCTGCTATATCTGCATGTCGTGGGATTTAACAACAAGACACCCCCTCCCGGTCTGTCGTTTCATGTGCGGGGCATGCCGCTTATGCCCTGTGTCAAAACCATTATCTCCTGGATGGTATTTGCCACTGATGTTTGAAGCTTTATTGTAGAGGGTATTACTTTGGCTTATTCTACAAAAGGGCTGAAACTCCACAATGGCTCACATACAGATGATCCAGATGGGTTCAATTCCCGGTGCTTCAGGTGGTCTGTACGTACTTCGCTTTGGATAATAGCTTCTGCTAAATACCAGTGCTTTACCTTGATGTTACTGTTAAGGTTACAACCATAGCTCTGGTTCTCTGAAGGCATGGGTGCAGTATTTCACCAGACCACCCCAACCTTGAATGACGTCTGCTCCTCCTGGACGACAGACATGACCAGCCAGTTATATGTGGTAGAGTGCTTCTGGAGGACCCCTCACTCATGCTAAGGTACCCCACTCAGGATATCAGAGAACTGGGGTTATGGTCATGACGTCATAGTGTATTTCCTGCCCGAGGGTTAAAGTTGTATTTTGTGTGACGTCACCGCTACAGCTCTATACACGCTCACAAGTAAAGGTTGTCCTACTCTCCTGATAGATTTTCCATGTACGGCCAGCCCCATGAATAACTGATTAACCATTATTTGGCACTGTCAGATTTTTGAATATTAAAAATGGCTACTGGTTGAAACAGTTTGTTGTTCATTTTTCCTAGGCCACTATTGATACAGTGTTGGAGTATTTGATAAACTGGTTTGAAGAGAGACCATTTGTCCCACAGCTGGTAAGCATCTCCATTTGCTTTTGTTTGCATGCCTTGCAAGCAGAGAGAGAGACAAAATAATGGAAAGAAATGGAGAAAGCCATTGTATTTTTTATATTCACAATTCTGCCATTCCTAAATCTGCCTTTCCTCTGCCTGTATGTTAGGTTGACTCAACTGTATATACGTGTACAAATTCACATATTTTCCTAAGTGTACAGTATCGTCATTTTAACAGGGTAGGTGGCTGTATGCATTGCTGGCTTGCCTCGAGAAGCCTCTTCTTCCCGAGGCACATTCCCTCATAAGACAGCTCGCCAGGCGATGTGGGAGTGTACGTGCCAGTTTGGTAAGATCCCTAACGTGTCAACATCGCATGCTCTCTTGAATGAAAATGATACAAATAATACTGAGATTTGTTTTATCATTATTTGTCATCATGTTCACTTTAAAGGAGACCAAAGATGATGAGAGGTTGTCAGCACTCAACTTGTTGATTTGTCTGGTTGCCAGGTAAAATATGAACACTATTTAGTTTTTTCTTTAATTATTATTTGTAGCCATTTTAAATGTTTATATGAATTGAAAAGTTTTTTTTTTAAATTCCTTTGTGAAGGTACTTTGAGCAGAATGACCTGGCTGATAATGACTGACTCGTTTTACGGACAAACAGAAATGGACTTGGATACGATGGACTTGTGATTTTGTACTTTATGGCCTGATTAGCCAGTGAGTAAGAGTTCAGAGGCCTTATTTTTATTCATTTATGACATTTTGAATACATGATCATGTGGCACACTGTGGGGTGTCTCCGTGTGATTCAATTCTGTGAAATAAAATATTTGTAGATACATATCTTGTCTGGTGTTTGTTTACCAATAAGTCATAGGTAGGAATTTCCAAGTATTTGCAGTAACGACAACACGATTCCCTTATTCAATATGTTTGAGAAGGTAACATTCGTCAAGTAAAACTGACAGTATGGTTACACTGTACAGTGAAGGGCCAATTTTGCTACTAGGCTTGCAGCACCATGATCAAAGACTTGATTCAATCATATGCCAGTTTCCTACCAGCTGACAAGCATCAACCATTGTATCAATAGACATGTCAATGATTGTATCCACCATGGAAATGGCCTCCCTATTTACGTCCGCCCTACGCTGTTCCAGTATCGACGGCTATCATTGGCTCATGACAAAGCTAGTGGTTTCTATTGGTTCATGTTTCTGCCGCTTAATGAGTCATAGCTTGTCCATGCTCACCCAGAGATGCTTTGCGCCTACTCCATTGATATGTGCTTGTTGTGACTAAGATGGCGGTGGTTGTGAGATCTTTGCAAGATCAGCTTGAGCAGGCTAAAGAAAGTTTGAAAAATGTTGACGAAAATATCCGGAAATTAACGGGCAGGGACCCAAATGAACTCAGGTAAGCGAAATGGTGAGACTGTGAAATATTTCTGACATAATCGACATGAGTTTGCACCGCTCTGGCTTGCTAGCTAACGTTAGCTAATGTATTACAAGTTGGCTAGCTAGGAAGTAAGCTAACAAGCAGGTACTTGCGAGCTGAATGGTTAACCAGGTGTCCGTGGGTGTGTTCAAGTATTGCAGTTTGCAAACCTGTTTAACTCATTCCAGTAATCTGCGATTATTATAACCAATAACCAGTACAGTTACATATAGGCGAGATGTAAACGTGAACAACCCCATATCCTTGCGCTAGCCACACTCACCCGTGAGTGTGCACATCCGCAGGCATGCTGTTTATTTAGCTAGTTAGCTAGCATTAGCTGGTTCGGCCCCCCTCGTTGTCAGTACGTTGTGCAGACAGCTGCTGCAATGGGTTTTACGCGAGGTGTACTTTCTTCGTTTGCAATATCTTTCTGTTTTTTCCCTAGTTTGGTTGTAATACAATGTAAGACGTCGAATTTGTGACGTTAGCAATGTACGTGACCACCTGGCGTCCCTTACCAACGTAGCTACCCTAACTAGCAAGGCCAGTAGTTGTGCAATGTAGTCTTGTGATTTTCATAATTGTATCTTATTAAATTGACCCCTTTTGCCGTGTGTAATGATGGCATCTGAATAACTAGTCGCATTTTCAAACTCTGCAGCATAGTGGTGTTTCTTCTGATGCGTAACGTTTAGCACCATTGATGTTGATTACACAGAGTATAATATGTCTTCTCCACTCTGTAGACCTGGTCAAGCCAGACGGCTGACCATCCCAGGCCCTGGTGGAGGTAGGGGGCGAGGAATCAACTTGCTGAGGTAATTAAATTACTTGGTTTCGCTTAAGTCTGACACTAAATGTGAAGTTGATCCATCTGATCCTGATGACCCTGTTTTTCTTATCGCTAACTTGTTTTCGTAGGCGTGGAATCTCTGACACTGGTGTAGGACCTCCAGCTAAACAAAGGGATATTGAAGGAGCACTCCTGCGGTAAGGAAGGCAATGTAATTTACAAAATATAGAAGTTGGCAGGTTAAGGTCTTGCCAGTGAATTTTTTTTTTTGTTCATAATAAAAGACTCTAAGATCTGAAGTGTACAATCAATGACATTTTTTGATGAATTTGTTACTGAATGCTAATTCAGATTTGAAGTATGGTTTGTTTTGAGTGCTTTTTACGAAAAGTCTTTGTGAGAATCCACACAGTGTTTTAACACAGTTGTGACATTTGACACTTTGCTACTTAGACTGGCTGGAGATCAGAGAGCGAGGAGAGATTCACGCCATGACAGCGACGCCGAGGATGATGACGATGTCAAAAAAGTGAGGAAACTGAATCTTACATTGCAGATTCTAAGTTAGATTCTAAGTTTGTAAAAGACAACGCCAGTATAGCAATACAAACAACTGGCTAGTTGAAAGAAGACATTAACTTTTCAGAACAGCTCATACTTGAGAAAAGACTGATATCCTTAATGTTTTTCTGTGTATACCTGCAGCCGGCGTTGCAGTCATCCGTATTTGCTACCTCCAAAGAGCGTACGCGTCGAGATCTTATTCAGGATCAGACCATGGATGAACGAGGAAAACAAAGGTAATGGAGCCTAGCCTGATTTTCCACCTCTTTACTTAAAACACGGAAGTTTGAAATATAAATGACCAATTGGTTTAACTCCACTTTTATCGTAAATGTGCAAAATTGTTTTAGCTTTCTGTGTCTTTGAACCTTGCTGACGTGTCACTTTTTTTCTTCCCTACTTCACTTTTGTGCAGAAATCGACGCATGTTTGGCCTGTTGATGGGAACATTACAGAAATTTAAACAAGAATCTACAGTGGCTAGTGATAGGGTAAGAATGAAATGCTACTTCAAATAGTTCAGTGCACCAAAGTGACACACAAAATAAATACCTTTTTGTGATTTAGCTTAAGGCAATATCCCAACAACGTGAGTATTTCCCTCTTGGAAATTTTTAAATTGTAATCAAACTTACTACTGACCTATAAGGGAATTTGGTCTTGCCTCAGTTTCTGGGTATTTGTTGAAATGTAGTTGAAGTGAGCTGTTCACTGTTTAACAAGTTCAGAATTTTGCAGTGTCATTGGTGGTGGATAACATTCCAAACTTTAACAGTTAATTTAATCTTGCCTTTCTGTTCTGTCTGTCTTTATACTCTCCTCAGCAAAAAAAACGCCTGGAGATTGAGCAGAAATTGGAAGTGCAAGCTGAGCAAGAGCGTAAGAAAGTGGAGGGTGAGAGAAGAGAGCTCTTTGAAGAGAGACGAGCCAAACAGACTGAGCTGAGGCTTCTGGAGCAGAAAGTGGAACTTGCCCATTTGGTGAGTGTTTCAGATACTTTTTTTGCTCTAGTTCCTTTCTTTTGAGAGTGGAGGGTCTCTGGAGAAATCTTATTCAGACAGAAATTACAAGTGGTAGTTCTCTCAAATTCTCTGTGTCTTAGCTGTCTGTTATTGAAGACTTGACTTGACTGCACTCTCACTTTCCTTATTGTTTCTCAATGTCTTTCCTAGCAAGAGGAGTGGAATGCACACAATGCAAAAATAGTCAAGTTTATTCGCACAAAGACTAAGCCACCCATCTTTTACTTGCCTGGCAAGATGTGCTCAGCAACCCAGAAGCTAATAGATGAATCTCAGAAAAAAATGAATGGTAAGTGATGCAGTCTCCTGTCTAAGTACAAAATATGGGATGTTCTTGGTGGATGTTTGTTCATGGGTAGAAATGTGTAAGTAATGCAATGCATTCTGCTTGGTCATCTAGCCAGTTAATACATACATTGCATAGTGCCTCTACTGAAACTAGTGTGGTAGATTTGTTTACTGGTGGAAGACACTTTTGTAATATACCGGAGTAGTAAAACACCTTTGGCTTCTTTCAGGCCTCTTTGAGGAGAGACGCAAGGCTTTTGCCGAGCAGCTCGACAAGATGGAAGCTCGGCCTAGGCGCCAGCCCCAGAGGGCTGGTGACCGGGAGCAGGACGTGCGCACCCATGAGGAAGGCGCGAAGAAAGAAGAACAAGAGGAGGGTAAGCCGGGTCAGGTAGTGAAGGTGACGGGTAACCGCCACGATTTGGAGATGGAGGATGAGGAGGAGGAGGAAGATGATGACAAGGAGGAAGATGAGATGGAGGATGGGGAAGAGAAGGAACCTAGGGGCAGGGCAGGGCGCAGGCAGGTTGGGGTGTCAGATGAGAAGGGGCAGGGGGAAAGGAAGGGGAAAAGGGTAGAGGACAAGGAGGAGGAGGTGGATGAGTCTGAGGAAGATGTAGGGGCCAGGGAAGCAGAGGAGCAGATGGAGGTAGGTGAGGTAGAGGAGAGGAAGGAGGAGGAGGAGGAGGAGGCCACAGGTAAGGGGGATCAGACTATGGTAGAGAGCCCAGAGGCTGAGGTGATTGCTGAGGAGGTAGGTAACCAGAATAGGCAGGAAGAGGAGGAGAGGGAGGGTAAGGGCCCTCAGCAGGAGCCATCGACCGAGCCCCAAACCCCAGCAAACGATACGGAAGTCCAGCCGGCTGATGCGAAAGAGCCCATCCTAGAACCATCCATCCCTCTATCGGAAGCCACAGATGCCACCTCAGCCCCAGTTCCCCAAACTGCAGCACTTGGTGGTACCATTGCCGCTGCACCCCTTGACACGCTCCTCCAACCGTCTACCCATGAGCATCCCAGTGCCCTCCCATCTCCTGCTAAAGACGCCCCAAAAGAGGTCAGGTCAGAGGGTCAGCCGGAGACCGATCGAGGCCGTGCCAAGGCCCGGGACAAGAAGAGCAAAATCAACAGCTCGTCATCTTCGAGCGGCTCCAGCGGCTCCTCGTCCAGTGGGAGCAGCTCCTCGTCCAGCGGCTCCAGCTCCAGGAGCGGCTCCAGTGGCAGCTCCTCAAGCTCCTCCAGCTCCACCAGCAGGAGTCGCAGCCGGGCCAGGGACGGGCACAACCGGGACCGCAGCAAGCGCCAGAGGAGGCCCTCTGACCGGGAGAGGAAGAAGGGAGGTGACCGAAGCCACAAGTCCTCCAAAAGTGGTGCCGGAAGCAGCCGGGATGGGAAAGGATCCAAGGATAAGACGGACCGCAAGCGGACAGGTTCGGAGGGCGACCGTTCGGGGAAGAGGCACTCGCGTAGCGATCGTGACCACAAGTCCGACCGTAAGGAGAAAAGGCGTTGAAAAGACGGGGTTTAATAAAAAAAAGAGGGGGGGGTGGGAGGGGTATAAAAAAAATCTTTACGTGTCAGATGTCTTATCTTGAGAATACAACTAAGCTGTCATTGATTCATATGCTGGATGTTGAGCTGTTGAGGTGAGATGCTGGGGGAGAGGAGGATAGGACTGTTGAATGAAGTCCCCACGTCTCAAAATGCAACATCAAATATGGGCCTTTTTTTTACCTTTATCCAGACTTCAGTCTAGCACCTAATCATTTTCCTTTTAGGAGTCGTGTGCTTTCATCTGTAATTTTAAAAATTCTTTTTAAGTCTGCGTTGTGGCAGCACATCAGTTCGGCAGTTATCTTTTTTTCTTTTTTCCCTTCCTCTACCCGGTGCTTGTTGCTACGGAACGAGCTGGGAAGTTTCTGTGCATTTCCAATTGTGCTGCGCTACACAGATGTACCTCTTTCTTTTTAGCGATTTTAGGAAATGTTGATTCTTTACCAGAACAGGAGGGGTGATCTTTTATGAGGTTGGCCTCATAAAAGGATTAGTTTTTTTTGTACAATTGACAGAAAACAATAAAAGAGGTTAACCGAAAGTGCCTGTCCATTTCCGTTTTCTTCTAAGGTACTGATGCATGGTTGCCATTATTAAACTACTACAAATTGTGCCACTGGGCAGACTGGTTCATGAGTGAACTAATGTGCAGTGGTGGCTGTTTCGGGCTATGCAAGAAAACGCTGTGACGTATTGAGAAACATTGGTTCTGTAGAAGCCAATGGCAGAATGTGCCTTGCTTTGCTAGTACGACTAGTAGTCATATACACAATTTTAACCAGATGAGGAATGGGAAGCTATTTTGTATTAAAATTCTATTGGTTAACGCTGATTATTAAGTGTCTGAGCAGTGTTGGAAAAACAGGTGCTTGTTAAACTGTCAAACCCATAATGAATCGTTAACGAGTTTGGAAAGGCTCCAGAAAATGGATTGATGTATAGCTGTGTGACTGGGTCTTTTCAGGTTTTCTTGTAGTTGATGATGTACCTAAAGCTGGTAACGATGAATGGTATGTTTCAGATTATGCTGCCGTGGAGTCCTCATACAGCGCCGCACCATCCAAAGCACTGTGAGTGAGCAGACTTTGTGTAGACTTGAGGCATATGGCATCATCATTCAATGCATGTGGGGAGTTGCCAAAGAACTGGAGGTCGAGTTGATCCAAGCTGGGTGTGAAGTGGATCAACTAATGAAAAACACTCCTTTCATTTGGTTAGGGCAGGAGAAATTGTGGTGATTCATTTTCAATGAAGGGTTGGGCCAAAGGTTGTGTTCAGTTTTTCCACCCATCTCCCTTCAAGCCTGTGAACCTGAATGGCACATGTGGGAGCAGAGGTGCCCTAGTTAATGGAGGTTTGGACTACTGCCCTTCATACCAGTGCCAGGTCGCTGTGGATCAAACCTAATCAGTCAAGATTGCGTGAAGCCGATGGAATCATTGGTAGGCAGCCTACACGCACAATGGTAAGCTGGATTCCTGGTGAACACCACCATGTAGCCCTTCAGCAAGAACGGGCACAACGGTGTGTTAAGAATTTTGCAGAATGATCGTGCTAAAGAATATCAGGGATCGAATATAGCATTGAATTTGGACATCTTCAATGATGAATGCATTCTTTAATTGGAATGTTCAATGTCCCCTGCACTAAACCACTATTCTGTAGGTATGTTCTGAATGTATCTGTGATACTGGTGATGTCATGGTTATCCACGCTGGTTAATGGGAAGCATTATATTGATCAATATTACAAGCCTCTGTATTACCGGAAGCCTCGGGCAGCTTTGTGTGATAGTCATTAAAGTGCTCAGTCTCTCAGAGCATGATGTTACAATCATTCACCACTTGGTGGCACTAAAACTCTTTGGCCCATCCAGCCATCAGGCACGGTTGGCTAAGCTAAGTAGTGAATAATGAAACCGAGTGCACAAATGAATAATTCAAGAGATGATCAAGAACACATTATACCCTCCACTATATACTCAAAATCCACCGGACTGGCGGTGCCTTTTTCACGAGGTGAAATACAACTTCCAGTCAGGTGAGAGCTGCTCCATATTGCTTATTGATATACAGCCTACAATCTAATATGAGAGTTCCACCTGCATTTGAAATCCCCTCATCTCTGAAATGTCAAGATGACCAGTCTGCATTGTCATTTTCAATTCTCCCTTCGTGAGGCTTCAATCTGAAACTGGGAAGGTTATTAATGGCTGCACGTGGTGATGTGTCAAGTGATTACAAATTATGATTGGTGACCACAGATCATTTAGTCTAGTCTCATCGTTTAACGTTCTTGACTGAGATTGGGTCTGGAGTTGTTTTTTGAGGCTTGTGATTGTTTGTCGTATTACCGGAGCTCTGGCCCTGCCCCTGGCGAGGTCCTTCAGCCGAGGAGAAGTGAGCAGTCAGCTGTTCTCCCTCTCATTAACGGAGCCCTGCATCTCTGATGAGGCTGGATGGTGAAGCCCTCGATTGATCCAGCGCTGATGAAAAACTGCTGGATAAACAGGATCATATGGGTCTTGGAAGAGGCCAGCCCTGGGGGAGTTTGATTAAGGGGTTGGGGAGGGGCAGGGAGACAGAGAGGATTAGAACCCGTTGTGTATAGAGATGCCTCTGTTGTAGGCCTGAGTGCTGATTTTATGACTACCTGTCTCTCCATTGCTTGTGACGTGAACAGGCTGTTAGTATTCATTTTGACACCCACCAGGCTGTGATGCAGACCAAGATAGATTCTAAGTCAAGGTACATGCAGACTCATTTGCTGCTGTGAAATTGAGTCAGAGGACTCAAATGTCTTAAGTCTGAGAGAGAGAGTATAGACTTATTTTCCACGGCATGCCAGGTTCTGCCGAATGACTTGGCTATCAGTTAGCATGAAGAGGGTCTTGAGACAAAGTATTCTCATTTGTAAAAGCCAGTCTTTCATTGTGTGTGAAGAACAGGGCTTGGATGATGTGCTGTACAGTGAAGCACACCTTGGCAAGCCAGAGGCTTCTGCGGCGGCTACACTTTCCCAGTGGTCAGCGGTTTTTAGCTCTGCCGGGGCAGAGAACGGCCAGATATTTCCAGATCAATAGCAAGATTCTTCCCCCTGAAGCTTCAAAAGCCGCAAGGTTGAGCTGGGTTTAATGAGATCTTTGCAGCACCTATCTCGATCTGTGGGTTGCCCCTCAGAATGGGCTGCATTCAGAGTCGACAAACTGGTCTAAGATTTATGTTTTTAAAGGAGCTTTATGCAATTTTGGTCTAAAACTAACAAGATAAACACCTAAAAAGCAGTTGGCACTGATAAAAACTTGCCAACTGACATCTTTTGGCAATATTCTTGGTGTTGCTGTGCTGTGAAAGATTTTCAAACATATTCGATCACAGCACAACATAGTGCAAATTCATTTGAAAGATGATATAAAAAGCAGTTGCTCTTAAACATCCCTGAAAAAAGTGGCAAATAGTTTCATAATGTTGCTTTAACTCCTAAAGTTTCAATCAAATCCTCATGACGGGACCATAAATGCTTTTCTGGATTGATGTGTATGGAGTGGATAGTATGGGGTATTGGTGAGGCTTGGGGACAAGGTGGCGTAAGCCATATTGGCTTGTACGAATTTCAAGTCAGCGGTTGAGCCTGGCATGCATCATAATGGCTGCAATTGATCGAGTCTCCCTTATTCCTTGGCCGTTGTAAGTCGCAGCAGTAAGCGGGGTAAGAGGGGGAGGGAGGGAAAGAAAAAGAAACCCTTCACTCACCCTGTTGAGGTCGAAAAGAGCTTGCAGCCAAATGGACACAAATACCCTCAAAATCGATATTAATATATGCTTTCTGCTGACTAAAGTGTAGCCTCGGCCAACATCTTCCTGTTCTGTTGTAAACTCAGTAAGTAAAAAGAGCTTACCACAGGAATTGCCATGCAAGATGCCCCCTCCATTTTCGTGTCACAGAATGATGCCTTCAATTCCCATTCAACCCTGAAGATGTGATGACATGTACATGGATCAATTCATCCCTCAGCCCACACACTATCAAAGGAACATCGATCAGTTCTCGTGAGTGCATCTCTTTTAGAAAGAATAGAGTTTTGAACCGCTCTGCCCTTAGAGATGCCGTGACAAAGGGTCTCTGAGAGACCCCCCGAAGCAGTCAAGTGTGTATTTGTTGCAACAAGTAACACAAGGAACCCATCAAATCATTCCTGGCCATCAGCTGACACAAAGAATCAGGCGAAATGGGGGGTTTTAAGCTTGTTTTCTGTCCCTGAGAAGAGACATGAGGGAAGAGCTGTGCTGTGTCGAGCTGAGGTGCTTAATGTATTCTTGTGTCTCTCAGGCCCGTGGGTGTCAGATGGCAGCCCAGTGCCCCCGATGGCGGGCAGCCCTAGGTGGTTTGGTTCTATCTTATAGCAGATCCAATGAGGTCAATGGGGTTTTTACTAACCGGTGCAAGTTTGTTCTCTGATCTATGGTCTAGTTTGAGATGCCCCGGTGAATTCAACAAATTAGTGGCAACTCTTTTTAAATGAATAAAGGCAGTTGTTCCAGTATAAAGGCCTAAATATGTCTGCCACAAGTCTTGAAATTAGGGAAAATTAAAATGTTTTATTAATGGAGTCAGTCATCTATATGACCATAAAAGCAGGTACATTGCCCATTCGTATGCAGGTCTACCGTACATTACTCACAAACTACCAGCTCAGCTCATGTACTCCTGCCGTATTGTAACATAAAATGTCTTAACATGTGGCCTTGGGAAAGGTTGATATCTACTGTGAACAAAAGTTGTGTCTGTGCTGTCTTTTCTAAGTGGCTCAACAACATTGCAGTGCTTATGTGTCCGTCCGTGACATTCTGTTGCATTTAATTCCGTCTGTTTCGAAATATATCAGTGGAAAGATACAATATGGCATGATCTGCCACAGCAGCCGATAGGAAACTTTCACGATTACGATTCATACAGTCTTTTTGACGGGATCAGAATAAGAAGATAAAGTTAGTGTGCAAGTTTAGATGCTGTACCCTGGTAAACACGTTTGCACAACCTTGCGATGTGTTGTTGGTTTTGATCTCGCACCCAAGAGATTGCAGTTGCACGATGCGACTATACTCCACTCAGGAGAATACCTGTAGCTCAGAACTAGGACATGGTGTTCTTGTGAAGCAAGCTTGATTCATCCCGTTACGTGTAGCATGTCTGTCACTGTCACCAACTTTCAGAAATGTTTTAGTTGTTTTTGACATCCGCACATTATAACATCTATACCTCGGTCTTAATCGCATTAAAATCCATCCCTGTAGTAGTATATTAAACAATTTCCGCAGCAAATATGGTTGGTGTATCATCACATTAATACAAACTTAAACACACACACACAAACACACACACACACACACACACACACACACACACACACACACACAGAAAGTGCCTGCTCTTGGCTGGCCCAGTGAGATGTAAATACCCCTTTCTTTTTGTAGCTGAGGCCAGAGGAAGTGGGTCAGCCGATATGGCCTGGCTGCAACCACACAGTGTGGGCTCCAGTCAGCTGGCCAGCAGAGCTGTCAAATGGAGACTCCACTGCCGGTGCTGTGCCTGTGGCTGATCCTGGTTCAAAGACCCAGGCCCCCCTCCTTTACATCCTGCCCTGGGGGGTTAAGAACAGGTGCAGTGGTGTTACGTTTTGGCCACATCCACACACACACACACACACACACACATACACACACACACACACACACACACAGACTGGCTATCCTCTGATAAGTTCAAAATTTGTGCTCATCTGCAATGCAGATGGTAAATGCGGAATTCCAGGGAGGGGACTTTTACCATCTGAGAGTGGTGTGGTGTGAGAATGGTATTTCAGAGTAAGATGCACATCAAGTCTAGCGACCAGATCCCCACCCATGGTTTTTAGGACAGAGTCAGAGCAGCCATACATGACTGATTTCTTAAGAATGCTTCCTAGCAATGTTGATGCAAGCTTTTGGCGTGATTGCTTGTATCAAGTTGTTGGATAAAAGTGTTTAATTTATACTCGTTGTCGATACACTGTGAACTAGAGGCAGAAGAGGCTCCCAGCTTCCATAGAAAAACATCTTCACAATCTTCTACAAAGCTGAATTTGTATTGAATACTCTGCTTTTTACCTTGAGAGTACACTCGATGTGAAGTACAATATGTGGCGCTGAGACTGTCCAGCACGAGGCAGTGAAGTGAAGAACTGCCTTTATCCTGACCTTGTTGATTCTAAGCCAACATGAGTTATAGCGGGGGATGGGAAAAATGCCAGCCCCTTTTTTTCCTGCAAATGATGGGCTTCCTTAGTGTTTCAATCCGTGTCCTTGAACTTTTCACTTTTACACAACATATATATATTACAAAGGAAGTGGGTGTGAGTAAGTGATATAGTAAGAGCTCCTTCTCTCTAGGAAAGAGAAGAAATATGTTTCATTAAGAAGAGCCTGTTAGCCTTGAAAGTGAAGGTAAATAGCCTTGTGGGGCTCAGGAGTGGCACCCCCAACTGCAATTAGTTTGCTTGGTTTCTGGCCGGACCATGGCACTGCCAGCATCATTAGGAACTCTACTTTGATTTCGTTTTTTTAAGAGATGTTGGGCAGCTCCCTAGAAAAGTTTGCCTGCCTGCACTCTCCAAGAGATTCCCTTAAATGTTCTATCTTCTTTTATAGGCTAATTTTTGAACCACTTTGAATTGCTTATATGTATGAATTATGCTATATAAATAAACCTGCATTGCCTTGCCTTAAAGTGAATGATACTGCACCACTCTATCTAAACTAGCTGTGTAGTTTTACAATAAATACTGACCTGGTTAATGCACAATTGGAACACTGTTTAGGGGAATCCTGCTGGGTTTCTTAGATGCTTGTATGCTATGGAAGGCCTAAAGAGGGGCTCAGAGATCTGTTTTAACAGTTTGAGGTCCTCTTTTTTCGTGCAAAAAGGACATTTTAGGGTGAGTGTTGAGGAGTGGAGCGCCGAGATAAGCCTGTAAGGTCATCACCATCTGTCTTTGTGAGAAATGTGATTGAGGCCCACAGAGCGCTGCTACATTTGTCAGTTTCCTTCCTCCCGTTTTTTTTTGGGGGGGAATTGCTCCGTTATAAATGTGTAGAAGACAAAGTTTGGAAGAACCTTGGTTCCAGGCAGTCTGTTATCTTTTTTCTTTTCTTCTTTCGGCCCACAGCCACAGGCAAAACCATTCACTTCAAATAAGACTCTATTGCATGCTTGTAAAGAACAACCAATTCGATTTTTCATGGTTTGAGCAAACAGTCTGATGTTCCTAGGCACATTTCACTAGTGACAAATCTAATTGTGGCACGTTGTCCAGTGTGCCGTCAGGTCATGGCTGACAGTCATGGCTGGACTCAGTAGATCTTGATGTAATCAGCCCCCTTCCAGTGTCTCGAAAAATCTCATCATAAATCACGGTGCTACTAGTAGATGCCATATGAATCATCAGACGTTTGACTAATGTCTATATTATTAAATAAATGCAGAACATTGCAGGTGACATTCACCAATAAGTCAGTGTGGGTGCAGCTCTTTTCTTTCCCCTCTCCAAATGTGACAGATTATGCACATGGCCACAAATTGTATGCGCTCTATTTTTAAATGCCTCTGTGCCTCAGGTGAGTCTCTGTGCTCCCTCTCTCTCCTTCTCTCTTTCCTTCTTTTCACTCACTCTCTCAATTCTTGCACATCAGTTTTCTAGTCAGCCAGCGCCTATCAAAGAGATAACGGGGGTTGCCATGGAAACCATTTCCCCACTGTTCAGGCTGCAGTTAAGGGCTTTTTTAGAAGTGTTTGTTAAAGCTGATTCCTGCTTGCTTGTTTTTCGTCTCACTTTTGCATTCTCTTTCTCTCTGCCACTGTTTTTATTTTTTTCTTTGTTTCCCCACAAGACAATCCCTTAATGATCTGCCCTTTTTTGTCTTTTAAGGATGGTGAGCCGGTCAACGCTCATCTCTACAAAGGCTGCAGAGCCAGGGCACAGTAATGGCCTCTCTCTTCCAGAGGCTGACTATTATTAGTTACTGTCTGTTGGTGCTCGTGTCCTTCCTCTTCCTCCCTCACAACTAAACAGCAGGTGATGCCAGTGGCCTATCAGAGACAAGCACACACACACGCACAGCACTCCAGAACTCTAAACTGATCTCTCCAGAAATACTGACTTGTTAGCACTCTACCACCAGGAATTTGATCTTTCCAGGGCTCTTTCCGGGTTGTGGGTGGCACCGGGTTTGGCTGCTAATGTTTGGGTGAGAGCCCCCACCCCCCACCCATTTTTCTACTATTATAACTCCTGAGAAACGAGCTCTACTGATCTGGTCAGCTTCTGTCTCGCTCAGTAACTGGGGTCCCTCAGAGAAATCACTTCACTCTCCCCTGCATTGCCGCCACTGTGAAGAGAGAGAGAAAGAGTGACCAGAGCCCGCTGTGTGTGACAAGATTGCAATTCAGCCCCCCTAATCACATTAGTTTTTCTCCATCTTTGCCTCCACTTGTTCCCAGGTAGCCATTACAGTCACAGGCTGGGGGCCCCAGAGCAAGGCGGCACTGCCAGCTTTAATTGCTTTCCTGTCACCAGGTAAAAAATACCCTTGTTGGAAATGGCCTGGTGATCTAATGTTGAATCAGTGGCTATACTCATTTCGTTTCAGAGAGAGAGAGGGAGTGAGGAAGATAGATTCGATCCAGGTCACTCCTCAACAACTCTCACTCCTTGTTTAAGTTGTCTGTCCTGTACTTTAGTTAACAGTGTTGCCATGGAGCGTAGGCAACGTGTTGTGTTCTATGATTGCATGGGTGTGATTTTTCTCCATGATACTGCACTCTCTCTCTCGCTCACACACACACACACACACACACACGTTCTCTCTCAGAGCTGTGACCATTAGTGTAGGACTTGCAGCACATGCTGCTCTGTACTGATCTCCCAGGCAAGAGCGAGTGACAGCTATGATCGTTCACTGTTAAAAGCAAGTGGCAGGTGCCTGTTGCGCTAAAAGTGTTACAAAATAGGACCCGACAGCGAGGTTTCGGTAAAAACACTGGATGCTCCATGCTTCTTTTATTGGACGTATGTTAAATGGGAGCTTTTATGTCATTCCTGTCTGTGTATACTAGGGAGGGCGATTTTTATTCCAAATGTTTTCTCACTCATTTGCTTTTTTTTGTTGCTGAAACTAAAAATGATTTTTTTTTTAAATACGCGTCCTTCTCTTGCTGTTATTTTTTTGTATAATGAAAATGGTGTTTGTCCTGAAACCCCCTAAAACAAGCTTTGACCGTGACCACAAGTGAACTTTTGAGAGAAAATTATCTCAGGGAAAATGAAGAGCGGCCACAGCCATCCCTGCCCCCCCCCCCCCCTGGTGCCTGGGGTGAGATCCTGCCATCACCACTGTTGCTGCCGCTGAAGGGAGGGCCACATGCATAGCGGTGTTAAATAGAGAATTAATAAACCTGATGTAACAGACTGTCGTCTTCGGTTCCTGCTCGGCGCGCCTCATTTGTCGGTGTCCTGCTGTGGGTGGCTCTCCTCACCAAACCTCTTTCTCTCTCTTCCTCTGCCCCCCCCCCCCCCCCCCCCCCCTCGTCCTTCTTCCTCTCCTTTTCAGGGCTTGACCGGGCTTAACCTGTTTTGAGGAAGAGGAAGCATGGGTGTTTTAAAACAGCTCCAGGGTTTTAAGGATTTTAAATTAACTTTACTGAATTTTGTCATCATTATCTGTTGTTAACAACTTCTGTCACTTTTACCTTTACGGGTTCAAACTGCAAAGGCATCAAAGACACAGATCAAACACATGGGATGAGTAGTGGGGGATTGTACATCTACGGCTTCCTATTCATATTAAATGAAGTCAAGATGATTGTGTAAGCACTTAATTATTAGCATGTACTAATTGCATCTTTAATATAATAGGACCTTGGTTGCTCTGATTCACAACTACAGTTACATCATGCTAAAAGATCACTGAATTTGTAGTGAAGCTAACATTCTAAACCTGATTGTTCAAATCCTTGATTGTGATTGGCTAAAAGCCGTTGTAAAATCCAGCATTACCTTACAATTTGACCTGATTACATTCCATATTACTGCGCAGCGAATGGCAAGGCATTCATATAGCGCATTTCATACCCAGTGTTCCATCTGGCTGTTGCGTTGCTTCAAGGGTTGCGTGGCAACGATTTATTTAGGAACTATAATTTTTAGTGGCGGAAGAATGACGGTTTATCATTAAACTATTGTTTCTTAAATTGAATTGTCTTTATTTATGAAACCATATCAAATATGTGTAGTAACAGGTTTAGAAAAGCAATAAGCCCCGCGAGTCCGTGCTTTGCGCTGATTTTAGAACAGGTAAGGGGGTTTAACGGCACTCCGCTTCGCGTCGTGCCTAACAACTCCCTTACCTGTTCTAAAATCAGCGCAAAGCACGGCCTCTTGGGGCTTATTGCTTAAATTGTTAATGCCTTATGTTTGTTGCACATCAGCTATAGCAGTGGATGGATACTGATCGAGTCTTTGACCTTCTGACATTTAACTTGCTGAGGTCTTGCACCCACTGGTTTAAAGGATTGTTGGTACAATTTGATTAATTCATTGACTTAATGTGGACAGTCAAAGGGCTTAGAATTGACTAGTTGGAGAGAGGGTACCCTGTAGTGCACAGCTGGCAAAGCTGATGCTGCAGCCTTTGCAGATATATCAGATGAAGTGCTATAGACTGTTCAGTGGTGGTGGTATTGGGGATCTGAATGACTACATTTGCAAAAAAAAACAAACATCAGATATTCCTGCTTTTCAGAAAGGAAGGCAACCCATCAATATGTAATTGCATCCATAAAGTGCTACATGTCTAAATATGTTTCTTGCTGCAAGACAGTCTGGCCATGAAGGTGTCAGAAATAAAGAGGAGTCATGTGAAAGGGGATGGAATGAGAACCGCTAGTCTCAAGCACCACAGAAAAAGAGAGAGGAGGTAGAAATGAGAGACTGAGGGAAAAAGAGCTAACTTTTTTCTTTGACTTATAATTGCTGGACAAGAGGCAGGCCCTGTCCATCACGCTCTCCTTTAAGAGATGGCTGCATTAAGCTTTAATGCTTCTCCTTCGCCACAGTCCACTCACTGGCAGACAAGCAGATGGCTTGGAAACTGTCTGGACTAAGCTGGCCGTTTTTCTGCAGCCCCAGCAGAGATGTTGTTTTCTTCTTTTTGCTGAACACGGAACACAGAAGAGGAGGAAGAGAGACTGCTGCAGTCTGCTTTTCTCCTCCACTCTTTCTTTCTGTAAATGCTTTTCTCTTTCGATTTCCTCCTTTCTTTTCTTCTTTTTGCTGTTCAGTGCTCTCTCTTAACCCATCTCAACTCTCTCTCTCTCTCTCTCTTTGTGTCTCCCCCCCCCCCCCTCTTTCCTTTCCCTTCCTCTTCCAGCATCCCTTAGCGAGCCTTTGGTTTCGAGTCAAGAGGTAGCTATCACAAAAGGCTCCTGTTTAGGTCCTTTGTGATCTATGAAGTATATGTGTCTGTGTGTGTGTGTGTGTGTGTGTGTGTGTGTGTGTGTGCGTGTGCGTGGGTGTGTTTGTATGTTTCACTGCTCCTGTGCATGGGTGGGTGTGTTCAAAAGACCATACACCACAAAAGATTTCTCACCACACCATCAACACTCCTCAAACACATGACTTTTCTGCACAGATCCGAGGTGCGCAGGTATGAAAATTCATATGCAAAACACGAGAACATCCTTCATCTATGTGGCTCGCTTCATTGTTCGCTTGAATGAGCACAAGGGTGGTAATTTAAAGTGATGCTTGCTGCAACCCATATAATGAAGTGTGAAATAACTGGCCCTTTGTCTACTGAACAGTAGTAATTAGTTTATATGCAGGGTTGGGAAGGTAACTATTAAAATGTAATAGGTTACAGATTACTAGTTAGCCTGTTCAAAATGTAATTAGCAATGTAACTTGCATGTCTTTGATTTCTTTCGGTTGGCAGATGAGAGTCGGTGCCAATTTAAAAGAGAGAGCCAATCAAAAACAACACTCACAATTTGAGCACAATGGAGCCTGTCTAGATGTCAAAAAGATGCAAAGCAACAGAATGAATGTTATATTCTACATTAAAGCTTTTTACTAAAAAGAAAATATTTAAACCCTTTGTAATTAGCAACACCTTGATTAGTAACTGTAATCTAATTGCATCCCCCCCCTCAGTTACTGTAATGGATAACAGTCCCATTGTACAAGTACAAATGCATGTAGTTCCTTCATAGCCCTATGTATGTCCACATGCAGTATCTGCTTGAAGGCACAGACACATGTGGCTCCACGCTGTACCATGTCATTACTCTCAACCCCCTAATTTGACTTCTGAAGCCTCGGCGGCAAGTTGCAGTCCCCTTGTGGTTTGCTGCTGGCACGCGTATTCCATGTTGGGATTACTCACAAAATAAGGAAGAGGAATGATTCCATTAACTCGCCTACTTGTTACCTCTCGTGCGAGGCACTAATGGGGAGCTGTATCTGGATCAGAAAATTAGGCTGCTTGTAAATCCCCCTCCCTCCCTCACTCGCTGGCTCGTTGCTTTTCTAGCGCATCCACCGACCTTAGAGCCCACCGATTGAGCAGATGCACGGAGCAAGGGAAGCCAGGATTCTCTTGCCTTGATGTTGCCAGGTGGGGGGGCCTCCCTCCATGGGGCCTGCTCTGCCCACGGTGTGAGGCGGTGTAATCTGGAGGTGTTTGGCTGCGCTTTCGAGTGGACTTTTTAAAAAGGCGCTGAGAGGAGAGAGGACATTGGGGGCTGGGTGGTAGAGGTAGTGTGGAGTTGGGAAGGGGGGGGGAAAGATTTTTGGGCCAGTGGCAGCCAAAACCTGACTTGCATGCGCGTGTGTGTGTGTGTGTGTGTGTGTGTGTGTGTGTGTACGTACACACGCTTGGCTGGCCGGTGGAAAGCTCTCCTTTAACACACGAGCCCTCGATAACAAGCAGCTGAAGGAGGGATGAGCCCCAGCGGAAGGAAGGGCTCCTGGGGGAGAGAGCTTGGCTCTGGCAGCAGGAGGAGCAGGTCCTCATTAAGACGGAGGGAGTGCCTTGCCTGCCTGCCCACGGCCCTTCACCGTTGAGGGACACTGCCCCGCTACGGTTAAGTACTCCAAACGAGAACTCTGGACAAAACGGAGAAAAGGAGAAAGAGAGAGAGATTGAGTGAGAGAGAGGAAGAGAGAGATGGGGAGAGCTCGACAGGGAATATGGACGGGAGAAAATCAATGCATATGAAGTGATAAGTCAAGGTGGGATTTGGTGGAGAGGGACGGACAGGATGGGTCAAGCAAAAAGGAAGGCAAATACATCGTGTGAGAAGTGAAGACTACTGTATGTAGCTCATTCATGGTAGCAGAGTAACACTGTGAGATGTGATAGGGGATACAGACGATCTGTGCGGTCCCTGCAAACTGCTATGAGGAGGAGTCGAGGCACTTTTTGCACAAGGGATGGCAAATGAGAGAAAGTTAGCAAGTCATAGACAGATCCTGAAAAGAAAATTACTACCTGACTACTTTTCAAAGGTGCAAGGTATGACCCCTTTTACCTCATGTCATGTTCGACTTGTTACTTGTCTCTGGTAGCATCTAGGCCCGCTGTTTAGACACATTATTCTGTGCTGAAGCTGTTAACTGTGATAACTTAGACAGTTACATATCAAATGAGCCACTTCATAAGCAGGCAAAGCTGTTGTTTATGGCTGGTTCAGCATGAGGCCAAACACAAGTGACATTAGTGCCGCCAAAATAATGCCGAAAGTGGAACCCAATTTCCACAAATCATTTGGCAGAAAGTAGTAGCAGCAGCCTGTTGTTGACAGGGTACAATACAACATATTTCACCACTGTGAATACAATTGGTTTTAAAATGCCGTTTGTTAGCCTTGCTTTTAGTGAGGAAAAAAAATAAATTTCTGCTTCAAAATTAAGACACACTGCAGGGAAAGCTGTGTAGCGAGAGCTTCACTCAGATCATGAGAGTCTAGACTGTCAGGCGTGACGTGGTCTGTCTGCTGTATAAAGGAGCTGGTTTACTCCACCATCAGAACCATTACTGTTATAAACAGAAGGGGATTTCTTGTAGTCCCTGGTCCTTAAATAAATAGTATTTATTTCACACTCTGTTTTGAGCTAGACCAAACCCAAAACACTGTTGCACCATGGACCACATGGATCTGTTTTGTGTGTGTATATGATATGATGAGGGGTGGATTTTTTTGGTTACAGCCTTGTGGTGCACCATGGGTAGCTTGATAATCTAGTACACACTTATCGTTCTCCCAGTACACTATATGCCACTTACCCCTTGCAGACTCACAGGACGGAGAGTAGCTGTGACTCAAACCTGGGGCTATGTGCCTATAGCTGGAAAGCCTTTGGTGTGATGGTCATCCACTGGTGGTAGGGACTAGCTCAATTCTCTTTCCTGCCTGGCTGTCTGCAGGGGCGGTTCTAGCAAATTGGAGGCCCTGGGCAAAGAACAATGTTGAGGGCCCCCCCCCGCCCCCAAAAAGAAATCGTTTTAATGTTATGTGGAACTGACATTTATTGTGAGTATAGGACTTTAACACATTAAACAGTTGTAAATTATTTTAATTATGAGGTTTTGAGTGCAGTGTTTTAGTAGTGTAACTTTTTTATTTATTAATCAAAACAATGTTACTTGTTACATTTGATTAATGCTTTATAGTTCTGTTTCTGAATGTTTTCAACTGAAACTTCCAAATTTGTACAGGTCCTGTTTTAACCATTTCAATTATCTCTATCTGTTAATTTATCACGCCATAGGGGTCTTCACTAATCACTGTATCTCCACCATTGATGTACTCACATTGTTGACATCACCGCTGTCATTATCAGCCAGCTGTGCTTGAGCTGTGTTCATGACCATGGCAGTATCATGCGTGTCGTCGTCAGTGCGGGTGTGACATTGTCTCGGATATGGGCAGCTGTGGTACATGATGGCTCACCGTTTGAAGAAGCAAAGCAGGCAGAGCTAGTTGGTGTCACTACAAGTTGTTTGTCTGCTGCTGCTGCTAGCAATCGCTAAACTTGTCTTAGCCGCACTTGAAACATTATCAGATGAACTCGACACATTACATATTTCTTCCACTTCCACGGACGAATTCCTTGATAGGAAATGGTGTGTTACCGTAGGTAATTTCTCCCTGAACTTATCATCCTGCCCTTTCCTCGTTCTTTTCTCGCTGCCACTTCAAAGACGTTTCACGCTTAACTTTTCGACCACACACGTCACCACACGAAAAATTGTCAGTGACAGAAAAGTCACGTGACCTGGAATAATTTGTTCCATGATGGAATTAAGATACATTTTAAGCTGATACTGAAAAGAAGATAATCGTTTTACATGCTTATTATGAATTGTCATTATTTTGCAATGCCAAGTGATTTATTTTAATTAGCAAAAAAAAATAAAAATCGGAAATACGACGAGGCCCCCCTGGTGGCCGAGGCCCTGGGCAACTGCCCGGTTTGCCCGTTCGTCCGGTCCGCCCCTGGCTGTCTGTGTTCTGCTGTTGCAGGTTGGGTCAGGGCCCTTTGGTCATTGACACAGCAAGGAGTCGGTACAGGAGGGGCATCAACAGGACAGGTAGGTCATGATACAAAAAATATTAAGTTCAAATTCGCTTACATTGGTGACGCTTCTTTGTTGATCACTTGCCACTACACACAGGTGGCTTGCTTGGATGAACTGTGTATATTATATGTTTGAGTAGTTGATAGTGTGCCTGTATGCGGCAGGTAGAGATGGGGAGAGTTAGTTTCTATTCATGCACACAGGGACGATCAAAAGCTGCCACCTGTGAATGTGGATAAGCAGTCCATACTATGAAGCACTACCTTGTTTGCCCTCTACTACCCAACCCTTGCTGCTCACTTGCAGAGTTCAAGAAAAACACGAAGGACTGTGTAAAGAAATGGGAAACTGTCATACAACTATCACACTTGTAAGGCCAGGAAGAAGCCAACCAGATGAGCGATAGCCTGAGAGGACTACCTGCCTCCTCTGTTGGACAGGTGGGAGAAAGGGAGCGTGTGTGAAAATCACATAGAGTCATGCATTTACTGGTGAGGTTAAGTGTCTAGTGAGCACAAGGTTGTGTGTTTGCCCTCTGATCAGTAGTGTGTGTGTGTGTGTGTGTGGTGTGTGTTGGTCCGCAGCCGTGCATCTTGTCCCTTTAGCCGAAGTGACAGTGTAAAAGGCTGCTTGTGTGCTATCCTCCACTTCATCAGTTTACTCCTGCCAAGTCACGTGGACTCATCTGTCTCTTCAGGTTCTGATCTGTTCCACTCAGGATGAATAATTCATCAAGTCTAGTCAACTTTATTTGTATAGTGCATTTAAAATCAACAGGAGCTGTACCAAAGTACTGATTTAGACAAATGTACTCAAGAATTAAAAAAAGGAAATAAACAACTAAAACAAATAAGGAAGAAAAGTGGAACGAATAAGAGACAAAATAGCATAAAAGTACTAAACACCTGCAAGAAACAAAGCCAATGAAAGCACTGACAGAGTAAAATGCAATAAAAGACCAACAATTTAGAATAAGGAGTAGACTAAAATCATTGACCAACCTCAGACTGGACTAAGAGCACAGTTAAAAACACAACCTCAGACTGAACTAATAATGCACAAAAAAGAGGATGACACAAAATGAAAATCCAGGCAATGGCCAGTGAGGATTTTAAGTCAAGTTTGAATCGATTAATTCTCAGCAGTCAGCTGATTTGAAATTGTCTGAGTCTATTCTATCATCACCCTTAGATTTCAAATAAACCAAGCTAAAATCTGGCAATGTTTAGAGGACAGGAAATTCAGCATTATTGTTCTCAGTTGGTAAAATGAGGCACTAACCACATCAATAATTTGTCTATCAAATTCTAATTCTGAGTCAGTGGTGAGCAACAGATTGTTTGTAACTATCAGGAGTGCAGCCTCAGTACATTTCAAGGATCCTATTCTCAGTCAGATAACTTTACAATTGATTAAAAACAGCCTTCTCAGCTATTTTGGCTATAAATGGAAGCGTAGAGATCCAGATTAGGCTTTTTGAGCTGAGTTTGCACCACAACATGTTTAAGCAATGAAACTACAACTCAAGAGAACAATGATTTGTTAATGATGTCGAAGACATTTCTACCCACAACATGAAACACTGAATTCACGACCCAGGCTGGTGAGAAGCTCGCCTTTCATGTGTGGTGCTCATGCTAGTGTGTGTGTCTGTGTGTGTCTGTGTGTGTCTGTGTGTGTGTGTGTGTGTGTGTGTGTGTGTGTGTGTGTGTGTGTGTGTGTGTGTGTGTGTGTGTGTGTGTGTGTGCCTGTGTCTGTGTCTGTGTCTGTGTCTGTGTCTGTGTGTGTCTCTGTGTGTGTATGTGGTTCAATCCATGTTATACTGAATTTGAAAGCTCGCTCCAAAATAAGTGCGTCAGCTGCAACTGAGGGGATGGATGTTTGTGCTGTGTTCTCCTGCGGGCCACTGCTGGCCATGAAATATGCAGATGAATATTTCAAGTGAATTATCAGAGACTGTGCCTGTGTCAGCCTGAGCCCCAACAACAGCTCAACGCCGCCCTGGAGCCTCACTCAGGGGGCTTTTGGGGGTTGGCGCGACACGGTGGTTTCATACACAGGGGGGCTGAGTATCAGCGACAAACTCATTTCTTCAAAGAATATTTCAAATACAAACCACACATTTACATGAAATTCACCCTAAAATGAACTTTAACACATAAACTGTATGTGTAAGTGTGGGATTCTGTACTATTTCCTATATATAGAGAAATATGATTATGCCTTGTTTTTATTTAAAATGAGATTAATATGACCTATAAATAATGAACACATATGTTGTTATCTGTGCGATGAAGTGAAAAGGTACAACTCTATATTTCATTCAATCTTAGAAGTTTGGAGAAAGTCTGTCTTTCAGCCGTTTGTTGCATTGTTTCCAAGGGAGGTACCAGAATATCAACGAAAACCAATGAAAGGGAATAGGGATGGGTAGAAGTGTATCAGGGGCCTTCTCTCATCCAATAGTTTTGCTTTCTCCCCTTTCCTCATGACTGTGTTCATTTTTCTTAAACTGAATTATTGAAAACTTCAAGTTCAACAGACTACATAAATGAAAGCTCCTGACATAATTGCATTACCCAACACTTAGTTGCTCCATATTTAGATGGCTGTGCACATGTGTTGGCATGCTATCAGGAATGTACGCGATGTGCTGGGAGAGGAGCGCGTGCGATGAGAAGCAGCATCGGTAGCGACAGCCTTACCACTGAAGAGATCACGCAACTCCTCTGAGACGATGGAAATGGATGCCTGAGCTGAGAGACTGGGACAGGAGACGCCCAACAACTACTCCCCTAGGCCCGCGTGGGAAAAACCAACCAATCCCAGGCAGGCTGAAGTCAGGGCTTGTCACTAGCTGGAAAGGGACCAGCCATTGACAGGCCCTGGAACATGAGACATGCAGAGCCAAGGAGCTTTGCCCAGCGGGACACTGTTTGCGTGTTGGTGTTGCTGGAGTGCAGAGTCCATAGTGCATGCTGGGAAGCTTTCGTGGCAAAACTGTGATGCCCGCAAGCTATACTCTCATCTCTCACCTCAGAAGCGGCTATGGATGGCTGAGCAGCACACCGCTAAAGTGCTTGTTTTAGCGTATGTGGATCTCAGGCTGGGTAAGAACACGCTTCATGCTGGCAGACAATATATGAGCTTATGGTCCTCTACTCTTATCACCAGTAGTGCAGTGGCACAAAAAGTTAGATTTTCAGGAGATAGAAGGACAAGCACTGCTATTTTTATCAAGAATTTAAGTTCCTACAATTTTGAACCCCAGACCAGAAGTTTATGTCATTGAAAGTGAGTTGAAAACCTGAAAGACCATCACTGCTCAGCTTCATTCAGTAGGACAACTTGGAATCAATGCTTCTCTTAAACTCTGAGGAAAATGTTGACATTTTTATCAAGAGAATATGATAAATGTTGAGGCATGTAATCAGGGCCGGCACAATAGCGGGTGCAAGGGATACAGAGGCACTCGGGTCCAGTCTTGAACGGGGCCTAAAAACAAGATTCTATCGTCTTGACCTTAGGCAAATATATGCCCCGCCCCCATTGGAGCGCTTCCCTCTATCACTTCCGAGATAATGTGGTTTAGGGTGTCTTAGTGTGTAACAAACACGTGCAATAAACAAATCACGTCACAAAAACGAAAAAGATCATAAACGGCACCTGGAGAACACAGAAGGGTGGTGGAAAACGCTTCACTCTGTACAGTACAGTCATCTGTAGATTTGGAAGCTTGCAACCCCCATGTCGGCACATAGGCTGTTTCATCGTCTGATGATCGCCATGGCAACAGTGGGGGTGGGAGGGCTGGTTTTTGTCAGATTCTTGCACCCGGGACAACAGGAGGGTCACGCGGGCCCCTGCATGTTATCACTCCTGTTATTGAACCCTTCACATCATCATCCCAGTCTACGTGTTGGCTAATGTGGTACTTAACGATAGATTAAAACCTGATCTGTAGTACATGCCAATATTAATTAACCTCATTCACCATCCCCTTGCTTTGTCTGGGTAGACTGATGTCATTTGATTGAGCCTGATAGACACCATTAAGGTATCTAAGGGTCCCCCAAAGCTCCAAGTGCTCTCAGACACCATTTAATCCTGTTCCAGTGTATCCATGGTCCAGTAGCATACAAACAGCTCTTATGGTTGTGTTTATTCTCTTCAAATTCATAACCCAGCCAAACAAACAATCCAAATGTGGGCAGATGTGTTGCAGCTTTGGGATCCAACCCAGGGAATGCTTATCTGCGCGTGGACACATTTCAATGAATCCCAACGATGGACACGATTTCCCCTTTCACACATTGACAGTTAGACAATCAGGGGTTAGAGGACAAGGGGGAAAACCAAAGAGATTTCTCCCCTCCATGAGATTAGATCAGATGAAATCATGATTGCAGTGAAAAACCAGCTCTTCCCACTTTTCCAGCTATTCCCAGTAAATATCCACCAGCTGCCAAGACTTACTTATGAAGGGGATTTGTCAAAGCTGCGTATCATAACAGAGCAAATCTCTTTTGTAGCCGATATGGCGTGCAGATAGGGATGCCTTGCATGTGTTCAAACTACTTTTTTTTCACCCATTTGTCAAGGGGACAAGGCCTGGCTGTGCATGTGTTTTTCTCCAACCACAAACAAATACACCAAAAACTCCTCTCTCTCTCTGCAGTCTTATCATGGGGTTGTTTCAACACCTGGTTGTGAGTCTAGGTGAAGTGGACACAGTGCTGGCATTGTGACTGTACACAGTCTAAAATTCGGCATGTTGGAGTGACGGTCAGTCGCTTGTGGCTCTACACACGCAGTTGTTAACCAGAGATTACTCGGATGGCAACAATGGCAATTGTGCCTGGATATTGTGAGGACAGCTGTATGCGTTTTAGTTATTGTTGTTTTATTTAATAGCTGAGAAGGTCTGTATCAGTGAATCAAAAATTGATCAAAACAATCAGTGTGAAGCTAAAGAGGGTTCCCTGGAAGATATATGAACTAGGAAGTATATGCACCATATATAACTCTATCGTAATTACCCATTTCCCCTCATACCTCAAGAAAGGCAGGTAGTCATTCAGTCATTTATGAATTCAATATCACTTGAATTATCCAATCTCCATCTGTGACATAATGAGGTATCGACATGCAGGTGATGCTCAATCGTATGAAGGAGAAAAAACTAAAACCTTAATGTACACACATTAAGGGGACCTTTTATGTATAAATATATACAGACCGTCATGAAATTGACAGTTTATATATATATATATATATATACAGCCGCGGAAAAAATTTAGAGACCACTCCAAAATTATCAGTTTCTCTGGTTTTACTATTTATTGGTATGTGTTAAAGTAAAATGTACATTTTAGTTTTATTCTATAACCTACTGGCAACATTCCTACCAAATTTCAAATAAAAATATTGTCATTTAGATCATTTATTTGCAGAAAAATGACAATTGGTCAAAATAGCAAAAAAGATGCAGTGTCTTCAGATCTCGAATAATGCAAAGAAAACAAGCTCATATTCATTTTTAAACTACACAATACTACTGCTTTAACTTAGGAAGAGTTCAGAAATCAATATTTGGTGGAATAACCTTGATTTAAAATCACAACTTTCATGTGTCTTGGCATGCTCTCCACCAGTCTTTCACATTGCCGTTGGGTGACTTTATGCTACTCCTGGCGCAAGAATTCAAGCAGCTCGGCTTCTTTTCATGGCTTGTGACCATCCATCTTCCTCTTGATCACATTTCAGAGTTTTTTTTATGGGATTCAGGTCTCGAAATTGGGCTGGCCATGACAGGGTCCTGATCTGGTGATACTCCATCCACACCTTTACTGGCCTGGCTGTGTGGCATGGAGCATTGCCCTGCTGGAAAAAACACTTCTCAGAGTTGGGGAACATTGTCAGAGCAAAAGGAAGCAAGTTTTTCTTCCGGGACAACGTTGTACTTTGCCTGGCTGAGGTTTGTAAAAGACCATAAGGATTGAACCAAAGCTGACTGGAGGTCCCTAAGTTCGTCTTCTCTGATGAGTCCAAGACAGAATAATTTTATGAAGCCTACATCCACAGAAGATTTGTGGTTAGTTCTCCAAGATGTTTGGAACAATTTACCAGCCGAGTTCCTTCCAAAACTGTGCGCAAGTGTATCTGGAAGAATTGATGCTATTTTGAAGGCAAAGGGTGGTCACACCAAATATTGATTTAATTTAGAATTTTCTTCTGTTCCTTCACTGCATTTTGTTAATTTATGAAGAATTGATGAAAATAAACTGTTAACACTTCCATTTTTGAAAGCATTCTTAGTTTACAGCATTTTTTTACACCTGCCTAAAACTTTTGCACAGTACTGTATATATTTATTTATCTAAGAGATAAATTTACTGCATTGAGATTTCCGCATGCACAATAGATTTATGTCAATCGGAGCGTGCATAATGCATCAGTGAAATATGTTCGATGCTTCACTTGGTGTAAAAAAACAAAGGGAAGGATAAAGGAGGAGAAAGAGATAGACAGAAGATAAAAGGAGAGAATGAAAAACCAACACCCCCAATCCATTCAACCACTTCTATCGGCCCAGTTCTGTTTTACACAGAACACTCTCTAACAAAAGTCAAAGTCTAAGGGCCTGATTTACTAACATGCGACCTCTGCTTAATCTGCGTTCGCACATTAACGCACGTTTTGGCAAGCCATATATAATTACAAGGAAAATAAAGTATTTACCACTTGAGGAAATCATTGTGATATCCATATCCAAGATATTTCAAAAAAATAGGCATACATCTAGCGTAGCCTACACATTGACCCAAATGATTCAGGTTAATTGAAGCTGCGTGACATTTGATTTATTGTATGGCTTTGTAAAAAGCCGGGAGATAGATACAGCCGCGGAAAAAATTAAGAGACCACTTCAAAATTATCAGTTTCTCTGGTTTTACTATTTATTGGTATGTGTTAAAGTAAAATGTACATTTTTGTTTTATTCTATAACCTACTGGCAACATTCCTACCAAATTTCAAATAAAAATATTGTCATTTAGATCATTTATTTGCAGAAAAATGACAATTGGTCAAAATAGCAAAAAAGATGCAGTGTCTTCAGATCTCGAATAATGCAAAGAAAACAAGCTCATATTCATTTTTAAACTACACAATACTAATGCTTGAACTTAGGAAGAGTTCAGAAATCAATATTTGGTGGAATAACCTTGATTTAAAATCACAACTTTCATGTGTCTTGGCATGCTCTCCACCAGTCTTTCACATTGCCGTTGGGTGACTTTATGCTACTCCTGGCGCAAGAATTCAAGCAGCTCGGCTTCTTTTCATGGCTTGTGACCATCCATCTTCCTCTTGATCACATTTCAGAGTTTTTTTTATGGGATTCAGGTCTCGAAATTGGGCTGGCCATGACAGGGTCCTGATCTGGTGATACTCCATCCACACCTTTACTGGCCTGGCTGTGTGGCATGGAGCATTGCCCTGCTGGAAAAAACACTTCTCAGAGTTGGGGAACATTGTCAGAGCAAAAGGAAGCAAGTTCTTCCGGGACAACGTTGTACTTTGCCTGGCTGAGGTTTGTAAAAGACCATAAGGATTGAACCAAAGCCGACTGGAGGGTCTCCTAGTTCGTCTTCTCTGATGAGTCCAATTTTCAGCTTTGCCCAACACATGGTCGTCTGATGGTTAGACGGAGACCTGGAGAGGCCTACAAGCCACAGAGTCTTGCACCTACTGTGAAATTGGACTTATCAGAGAAGACGAACTAGGAGACCCTCCAGTCGGCTTTGGTTCAATCCTTATGGTCTTTTACAAACCTCAGCCAGGCAAAGTACAACGTTGTCCCGGAAGAAAAACTTGCTTCCTTTTGCTCTGACAATGTTCCCCAACTCTGAGAAGTGTTTTTTCCAGCAGGGCAATGCTCCATGCCACACAGCCAGGCCAGTAAAGGTGTGGATGGAGTATCACCAGATCAGGACCCTGTCATGGCCAGCCCAATTTCGAGACCTGAATCCCATAAAAAAAACTCTGAAATGTGATCAAGAGGAAGATGGATGGTCACAAGCCATGAAAAGAAGCCGAGCTGCTTGAATTCTTGCGCCAGGAGTAACATAAAGTCACCCAACGGCAATGTGAAAGACTGGTGGAGAGCATGCCAAGACACATGAAAGTTGTGATTTTAAATCAAGGTTATTCCACCAAATATTGATTTCTGAACTCTTCCTAAGTTCAAGCATTAGTATTGTGTAGTTTAAAAATGAATATGAGCTTGTTTTCTTTGCATTATTCGAGATCTGAAGACACTTCATCTTTTTTGCTATTTTGACCAATTGTCATTTTTCTGCAAATAAATGATCTAAATGACAATATTTTTATTTGAAATTTGGTAGGAATGTTGCCAGTAGGTTATAGAATAAAACTAAAATGTACATTTTACTTTAACACATACCAATAAATAATAAAACCAGAGAAACTGATAATTTTGAAGTGGTCTCTTAATTTTTTCCGCGGCTGTATATATGGGGATGCGAGAAACCCTCCAAAAGTAAGCAAAGTCAAGCAAGCATGTCAAGATATTGCCGTGATTGTTTCTGCAACGGGGCACCCGAAAACGTTGCCGAAAACGCTATAATGACGTCCGGAGACGTGGGACATCCAAGCTGGAAGGTAACACGTTCTCGTGGCTTCACGGGAGGTGGATCTGCCTCGACCCAGGATCTGACGGCAGCAGAGGACATCGCCACGTCTACCCTCACGCCTGAGAGCGTGCAGGGATTTGGGGGCATGGAAATCGGCACCCAAGCCAGTGCACCAGCTGACCAAACCCAAGGTACATAAATAAAGTCCACATACACAGAGATGAGTTTACAAGATTTATAATAATACTGGCATTAAATAAATGCAACAAAGCCATACAATAAATCAAATGTCACGCAGCTTCAATTAACCTGAATCATTTGGGTCAATTGTGTACGCTAGATGTATGTGTAAAGGGGCTATTTACCAGCCTAATTGCTGCCCCCTGCAGGTTACCTATTTGGACAGATTTACCTGGGCACTGAATCAAGACAACCGCAGACCAAGAAGTATGGAAAAGCAAGGACTTTTATTTATCTTTGTAAAAGCACCTTGAGGAGAGAGCAGTGGGCGGAACATGCATCACATCGATGTAAAGTGCTAAGTGCTGATTAATAAATAGATAAATAACATGAGATGTAGGCCTATACACAGGAACAGATGGATCTATAAATTAGCATCACATACACAGCAAATTCATCGGTGTTTCAGATGGGCAAAGTACAAACAAGTAAAACCAGTTAAAACCAGTCAAATTCATCCCAATTACAATGTCAGTGCTAAAATCCACATCAAAAGCCACAAGGCGTCCACAGCACGCATAAGCACAGCAAACCAAGGCAAAATATATCCCCTCCTATTCCTCAGTACAGACACGGCACTTTGCACGGGACATGAGCTTGCTCTGCTTCCTGTTCACACATGAACACACTAACAGACATAAAGAAACCCGCCGGGGAACACAATTCCCCCGGAAAACAAGGTACACAAAATGCTACCTGATAGGCTGGCCTCCTCGCCGCGACTGCCGGACGTGGGGTAAAACGGTGGTACACTGACCAGTATTTCGCCACCCGCAACTATAGTCTAACGCACTACATCCAATTGTTACATATCATATTCACGCGACGCATCACTGGAGGATTCGATGTCTCTCTGATCTGGTCCTGTAATTGAAGTATTGCGTGTGCTATACGAGTTGAAAAAAATATTTCTGTGCGCTGTCTCTGTCTTCTTTCTTCGCCTTGCTCTTATAACTGCTGCTGCCATATCAACGTTTTCAGACTCAATGGAAATGCGCTTCCTGGTTAAGATGTGCTTTTATGAGGCGGAGAATTAGCCCGTTTTACGTTTTATAACATATATAAAACTCCTATAACATTGATGAGCTTCAAATGCACTGGGTCAAGGTGCAGAAGGCCAGCAGAAGTGGTGGTGAAAGCAAACAAATCTGTCCACACAGTATTAAATTCTGTTTCCCTCCGAGACATCTTTTTTTTTAAGTGTGATTACATTGCTAGGCTAGGACACCACTAGCACATCTTTGTTAATGGAGTTGAATTCTTTTATTATTATTCTATAGCCTACATATTTTTACATGGTGACTTTTGGCCTACAACAAAGATAGCAAAATGAAAAAAAAAAGTTGCTGATAGGCGCGGCATTCCGGTGCAGTGCGACAGGCATTTCAGGGCAGAAGGTGGTTGGACAGGCTAGGCTCTGTATACGAGCCCCATTGTCTCTTCAGGTTCTTTGCTGACGTGTGTGTGTGTGTGTGTTCTTTCAAGTCTTTTCATCCTTTGATAGAGTGCAGTGATTTTTTCATCTAAATGTTATTACGGGCCTACACACTCACACACACACACACACACACACACACACACACACACACACACACACACACACACACACACACACACACACACACACACACACACACACAAACACTCACACTCACACTCACACTCACACTCACACTCACACACACACACATCTCATCACTTTAAATGCCAAGTTTTGCATAAAGTTCAGATTGGTGGGCAAATTACCATGGAAGCCATTGGAGCACAAGTTGTGCAATGTGATATAATCTTCAAATACCTTCTCCTGTAGAGCCTCCCCTCCTTTTTCTTTCTTCCTTTCTCTGTTTTCTCTTTTTTCTCTTTTAGTCTCTCTCCCTCTCTTTACCTCTCTATCTGTCGCTTTCTCTCTTAGTTTCAGAACCAAGTGATCCCTGGGGAAAACTGGACTGGGAATGTACAAGCCCATTCCCCCTCTTGAAGAAATAGGAAAAAAATGTAAGCTTCCTTATTGGGCATCCAGTCCTATTCTCGTGCACTCTTTTGTATCATTTCAACACGTCTTCAGTGTGAAATTATTCAGGCAGCCTCCAGCTCTACAGCACTTAAGCTCTCGAAGCCACACCATGTTTGTATCCTTCATTTCTGCTTGGCTCTCGAAGCCACACCATGTTTGTACCCTTCATTTCTGCTTGGCGACAAATGATGACAAACAGAGCTGGCATGCCAGCCTGGTAATTATAATCAGGTCAACTGCGGTGCTCCCCAATTATAGGCTGAGGAGAGAGATTTTCACAAAAGCAATCCCCCCCCCCCCCCCCAACACACACATACACACACACACACACACGCCCACGCCCACGCACACGCACGCACACACAAGCAAACTCCCACCCATGCACACACTCATGTGCACTACATACATGTGCATACACAAAAATTCATACACACACAAAAACACACAACTACACACACACACACACAAACCCCATCACTTAAAAGCACCCTCTCACACAGACCCTGTATGGCGGAGAGCCTCTCACTATGACTTCTACCCAAAAATGGTCTCCTGTAATCGCAATCTCTCGGCTGCATTAGCAGTCAATTTGAGGTATCATTTTGTGAAGAGGCTGGAAATGTAAGTTTAAGTGCCATTCAGCTCGGGGAGTAATGACAGCAGCAGCCAGATGTAATTCCTGGGTCTCCCCCCCCCCCCCCCCAACCACACACCAATCCAAAACCCAGTTGCTGCGGGACAGCTAACCAAAAAAAAAGGGGGAAAAAGAGAAGGAAAAAAGAAAGAAGCTCTCTTCACTGATGATGTGCTTCTCCAGCTAAGAGATCATGATTAAATAACGCTCTGTCCAGTCACAGTGGGGAAATGAGATCCACTCTGAATGGGAGAATTGAATATGGCTATCTGAAAAGGAATTTTGATCCCTGAGCATTAAACAGAAAAGCAGATCAGTGAGGAGAATTGATAACATCCTGTTTTAGGTCATTTACATACTGTATGTAGGTCTCCATATTACATTCATACTATCTCTCTCTCTCATTGCCATCTATCTGTGTTTGTCTGTTTCAGCCTGCTTGCTTGTGTCTCTGTCCATCTCGATGTTATCTGTCTGTCCAGCTATCTGTTGGTCTACTTGTCTATTTGTCTGTCTCAACATACAGTATGTCTATCTACCTGCCTACCTGTCTGTCTGGCTGTTAGTGTGTCTGCATATCTGCACACACGATTGCTTTGATGACGTCTCTCGCGTCGTGACCTCTGCCTCCTGCTGAGAGAAGGCCATAATGACAATCCAGTGCCATTGTCCTGCAACAGACTCGCCGCTACAAGAATAGCCTCACATTCTCTCCGCCGCCCCGAGTGTCATTCTCTCCAAGATGTCTTTCAAGTAAAGGACACATTAATTAGGATGGGTAATTAAGCTAGCAGCGTGAGACACATTTAGGCCCCATTCCTTCTGATGTGCTTGTAATGAGGGAGAGGAAGCGTGTGTGTCATTTCCTCTGGTAATCTCCTTCTCGAAGCCTCGGCATCTCAAATTGGACTTCTGAAATGTTTTTCACCATTTCAATTTACCCCCTGGCAGTAATGGATGGTCAAAGAATGTTTATGATTTGCTTTGGGCCATGCTAACATGGACAGAATTGGATGTAAAGAGCTTTTTTCTTTACTCTGAGATGGAGAAAATGTCTATAAAACCAACCCTTGAATTCTGGGTTATTGCTGCAGTCTGTCATAGGAGCATATGCGGATGGAAATAACCCGAAGAAAGAGGGCAGTGCCTGCCTGACTGAACAACCAAAATTACACCTTGTGACAGTATGCACGGTGTGGATGTGACAGCATTATAGTGTTCTCATTCTTTGCTAGCGCCTTTTTTTTTTACTCCATATTTCTATAGTTTTTTTTTTCACGTGTGTTTTCTAGCTCTGGGTGAGAGAAGACTGGGGCAATAAGAGTGGCAGTGAGGGCCACAGTGGGGAGAGATTGCGGTGAGAAAATGGTAACGATTTCAATAAGGCCTATCATCGCTCATTCCTATGTGTGGCTGAACTCTGAACGGGCACAGCTCCCATGGGAGACGGATATTAGAACAGATGTGTCAAGGTCTTCTCCGCTGTTTCTCACAGCCCTTCTGTGTATATCTGTGTGTGTGTGTGTGTGTGTGTGTGTGAGAGTGGTTGTGAGTGCGTGGGTGTGTGTTTGTGTGTATTATTTGGCATGGGAAAAGTAGGACCCAGTAAGGAATATTGTAGAAGTTTTGGATAACCTCCTTGGATGGAAAACAATAAAAGGCAATATTTCGGCTACTGGCTGATATGGTAGGACTGCTGTCTGTGCAGGAGAAGGTGAAATGTTACCAGTGCTGCAAAACACTTAGAAATGAACTGGAGAAAACAGATAGTTTGATGACAGAGCAAAGGTAGTCAGCAAAGGCAGCCTTACCTCGAAAGTTCTTCCCTTCTGCCTCCCCCCTTCCGTTTTCTATCTCTATCTCTCTACCTGGCCGGCTCCAAGCAGATGGGTTCAGGTCAGCTCAAGCTTTCTTCCTGTTAAAAGGGAGTTTTTCTTTGCACCATCTCCTTAGTGCTTGCTCTAGGGGGTTCATCCTCTGGGCTCTATAAAGTGCCTAGAGACACTTTTAACTGCAATTGGTGCTATAAAAATAAAATTGAATTGAATTCTTACAACTCTGATTTAAAAAAAATCCAGTCCCACCAGTATCTTGTGAGGGTTACTGTTGCGCAAATAATGAATAAATACCATGACTGTGCATTTTTGCAGAAAATATTGTGGAAATAACAGAAAATGGCAACCTAGAATTACAATTGCTGAAATCCTTACATTTGTGTGTAAATTTGCAAAATCATGAAATCCTGAAGGCTGATGGTTGGTTGTTGGTTTTTATGGTGTGGCATTAGTCGGACTGTCAGTGCCTTTTGGCCAATCGGGCATGTTAAACTGGTGGTGGAGCCTGTTGTTGAGACGAGATCACTGTGATTCAGCAAAATGTTTTAAATCGAGGTTTCATTTATCTGTAGATCTCAACACAGGTTGAGGAATGCCTGCAGCCTGTCGCTGTAGTAGGCCTATCCATCCATCCAGCATAAGACCAAGGGCTGATGCCATTGGCAACTTCTTATCAGACATATTCTCAATTAGAAGTAACTACATTACAAAACAGTCTGTGGTGAGTGAGAGTGGTGTGAAAAATGGTAAGCAAACGCAGCTTTGCTTTATGGTTTGGTACGGCGCAGAAAGTACATGCTTGTTGGTCAGACTGAAGACCATTTTGTCAGTAACACTAATGTTTTGCTATGTGAAGCAATAGCAATATGTGTCTTTTCATACAATTAAGACCACAACTGAGAAATAATTTAGTTGTTTTGACAGCATAATTTCCTGTTGTTAACCTAAATTTGGAGAATATCGCCAAGTAGTTTGCCTGTCTTTGGCCATGCCTAGGATTAGTTTTCTATCCCTTGACACAGCTTGACAATTAATAAATGACAGTGTCCTTTTTTGTGTGTCATGATATTTTAAACATGTCACTTCCAAGCCTTGTCAGGGAATGGGGAACTCAGACAACTAAATATTGAAATGACTTGAGTCCCCTTGGCCCGCATCAATGCTGTCATCCCTTCCGCTGGTCAAACACTCTACAGGATGAAACGTGGCGGTTCTTCACTGTTTATATCAGCAGGGATTTGACCCTGTGTAATTATAACATGTCAATCTAAATTGAGGAGACTGGGGCTCAACACACCACACCCCCCCATCCCCTGGGTTCTCTGCAAGATGCAAAGCCCCATTAATAAACCATGGAAGTGGTCTATTCATGTTCCACTGTGCCTCAGGCTCAGATGCTTCCATCTGATTTGCGCCATCCAAACGAGCAGTGCTGCTATTGTTTACCAGTCACTTTAATGTGGTTACAAAAGGTATATCAGTGTTACATCATGTTGCCGTGGTTTTGACACAGTGCGAGTGTTTGCCATTTCACTCCACAAGCTGTGTGTGTTTTATTTTTTTTGCATGTCAGCTAGGGCCCTGACTGCCTATCAGAAAATGAGTAAGTTTTGCGCAGGGTGACCCACTTTTGAGCAGGAAGAGATATTGCGTCTCCCTGGAGGGTACACAGCCTGCTATACCTGCACTCAGATTTGGGACAGGGTTTAACACCGCAATTTGTCCTGCCACAAATAGAGTGCACTGAGTATGCCACAGGTGCACAAATTGCATTATGGCCCTGAGAAATTACAACCTTAAGATTATGAGGATGCCAGGGCTATGGTGAATATCCAGGCCTCCCAGTGTTGGCAATGACTCATATTCCCTACAAACAGGTTTTACCGTTTTCATGACAGTTAGTGGAGCTGAAGCCTTTTACTTTCCTTGATTTGTAAATGAGAGGACGTTGTGTTCACATCTAGTAGCTGGAATGGTTATACTCTCTGCTTTCATGGCTTACCAGAAGGTACAGCAGCTCACTCTAAATAAGCCATTTAAAGACACTTCTCATGAATGTACAATCACTTCATATTGGTCCAATGGTCCTCCATTGTGTTTTGTTTCTTAAATTTCCATGAAGACCTTCACCACTTATTTGCCGGGTGTGCTGAGATGGCCAATATGTGCCTGGTCTCTTGACCTCCTCTCTCCATTGCTGCCGATGAGGAATCCATAATTGCCCATCTCAGACAATTTCCGATCAATTCACACATTTTCCGGGGTAAGCACGGGGTCAAAGGGCAGAAGACCCATGACAACAAACTCTATTGCTGTATTTATCAATTTGTCTGGAACTTCCTGCTCTGTGGCAAGCTCCAGATTCAAACACTTTGGGATTAATTGGTATTATTAATAGGCTTGAATTGACTGAATTTAGGCTCGACATAAGGTGTAGGAACAAGAATGCACAAGACTGAACAGTCACATGGGCTCAGGCCTCAACCTCCACAATAATACTGTCACTGCCAAGGTTGCAATTACCCCCAACAAAAGCTGTCAGATAGTTTTAAATGGAAAATAACATAATTGTACATATCACTTTCTAATTGTTATTGCAAGAGCAATGCTATCATTTTGAAAACGTGTTTCCAGCCCCTCGGCTATTGCTGAGAACAATAGGATGTGCTGAGCCATGATTACTTGGCCCATTTCGATGCCTGCTGGACCATAACACTGAGGTTAGGTCGCCCTTGGACAGCAAAGAGCCCATAAAAACAGAGATTCACATGAAACAGGCCTCTGGACTCAGAAAACATATTGACTGTTGGGTCTGCTCTCCCTTTTGCCTTCATATATCTTCCAGCGGATAGTGTTGCATAAATCATGAAACAACACAGTTCTCGGGCAACACATGGCCTGCAATGCTAATCTTCTACTCTAGGGGTCACTGTTGCCTTTCTAACTCGAGGTTTCTGTTTTTTTTTTTACCTTCACATGAGCATGTTGCAGCAATAAAAGGGGTTTCTCCAAGTATAAGCATTAATATCACAGGCACACAAAAGGCAGGCCATATGATGAAACCTTTCAGAAGGCAGCGGCACACATGCAGTACTGATGGGCACAGTTTCTGACTGAGACCAAAAAACACCCCTGTATTGAAGAAAGCAATGTGCCACATTAGTTGGATTCTATGAAAAGGAACTAACAAACAAGAAAGCAGGATCACAGTAGAATGCAAGTGCCTTGTAGAACCTGATAATGTAATAATTTCCCGATAATGTAATAACTCCCGATAATGTAATACAAAGTTCCTTCATAAGTCCCTAAAACATGTAATAAAACCTGATAATGTAATAATACCCCGATAATGTAATAAAGTGCAGGTTAGCCTCAATTTTGCAGAACCTGATAATGTAATAATTACCTGATATTGTAATAACTTTGGTTGGTGCTGTAGCATCAGGTCTCTAGTTTCAGAGGTCCATACAGTGAAGCTGTCCAGAGACCTGCTTGCTTCACTATTAGCAGATACAGTATATATTTTATATGATTGCGAATGCACAATTTGTACAATGGTGAAAGGGATATTCAGTGGTAATCAACTAATAGAGAAAAAATAAGAACATTTTTGGTATGTTATAGACTGGCAGCTAATGCGGCACATAGAACATTGAGTTTCTAAGTCCTCATTGATCATCAATAGCTGACATTTCGCTATTTGATTTATATCAAATTCTCTTTTGATTTTGTGTGGCAATGTCCCTTAAAAATTACACTATATACTGCAAAACATCATGCACTGACCAAAGTTTTTTAAACAATATCAGGAATTTATTACATTATCAGGTTCTGCAAAATTGAGGCTAACCTGATAATGTAATAAACTTCCAATTAATGTAACCATTTTATTACATTATTAGTATGGCGATTGTTACATTATTGGGAAATGCACTTTATTACATTATTGGGATATTATTACATTATCAGGTTTTATTACATCTTTTAGGGACTTATGAGGGACTTTTTATTACATTATCAGGGTTATTACGTTATCAGGAAATTATTACATTATCAGGTTCTACATGCCTTTTTAAAAAGAGAACCTAAATGTTGATGTTAGGAGATTGTCGATTAGAGACAGT
>NC_137911.1:10247103-10404603 GCF_963457725.1 Sprattus sprattus
AGAGTGGTGTGAAAATGGTAAGCAAACGCAGCTTTGTTTATGGTTTGGTACGGCGCAGAAAGTACATGCTTGTTGGTCAGACTGAAGACATTTTGTCAGTAACACTAATGTTTTGCTATGTGAAGCAATAGCAATATGTGTCTTTTCATACAATTAAGACCACAACTGAGAAATAATTTAGTTGTTTTGACAGCATAATTTCCTGTTGTTAACCTAAATTTGGAGAATATCGCCAAGTAGTTTGCCTGTCTTTGGCCATGCCTAGGGTTAGTTTTCTATCCCCTGACACAGCTTGACATTAATAAATGACAGCGTCCTTTTTTGTGTGTCATGATATTTTAAACATGTCACTCCCAAGCCTTGTCAGGGAATGGGGAACTCAGACAACTAAATATTGAAATGACTTGAGTCCCCTTGGCCCGCATCAATGCTGTCATCCCTTCCGCTGGTCAAACACTCTACAGGATGAAACGTGGCGGTTCTTCACTGTTTATCAGCAGGGATTTGACCCTGTGTAATTATAACATGTCAATCTAAATTGAGGAGACTGGGGCTCAACACACCACACCCCCCCATCCCCTGGGTTCTCTGCAAGATGCAAAGCCCCATTAATAAACCATGGAAGTGGTCTATTCATGTTCCACTGTGCCTCAGGCTCAGATGCTTCCATCTTGATTTGCGCCGTCCAAACTAGCAGTGCTGCTATTGTTTACCAGTCACTTTAATGTGGTTACAAAAGGTATATCAGTGTTACATCATGTTGCCGTGGTTTTGACACAGTGCGAGTGTTTGCCATTTCACTCCACAAGCTGTGTGTGTTTTATTTTTTTGCATGTCAGCTAGGGCCCTGACTGCCTATCAGAAAATGAGTAAGTTTTGCGCAGGTGACCCACTTTTGAGCAGGAAGAGATATTGCGTCTCCCTGGAGGGTACACAGCCTGCTATACCTGCACTCAGATTTGGGACAGGGTTTAACACCGCAATTTGTCCTGCAAAAATAGAGTGCACTGAGTATGCCACAGGTGCACAAATTGCATTATGGCCCTGAGAAATTACAACCTTAAGATTATGAGGATGCCAGGGCTATGGTGAATATCCAGCCTCCCAGTGTTGGCAATGACTCATATTCCCTACAAACAGGTTTTACCGTTTTCATGACAGTTAGTGGAGCTGAAGCCTTTTACTTTCCTTGATTTGTAAATGGAGGACGTTGTGTTCACATCTAGTAGCTGGAATGGTTATACTCTCTGCTTTCATGGCTTACCAGAAGGTACAGCAGCTCACTCTAAATAAGCCATTTAAAGACACTTCTCATGAATGTACAATCACTTCATATTGGTCCAATGGTCCTCCATTGTGTTTTGTTTCTTAAATTTCCATGAAGACCTTCACCACTTATTTGCCGGGTGTGCTGAGATGGCCAATATGTGCCTGGTCTCTTGACCTCCTCTCTCCATTGCTGCCGATGAGGAATCCATAATTGCCCATCTCAGACAATTTCCGATCAATTCACACATTTTCCGGGGTGTAAGCACGGGGTCAAAGGGCAGAAGACCCATGACAACGAACTCTATTGCTGTATTTATCAATTTGTCTGGAACTTCCTGCTCTGTGGCAAGCTCCAGATTCAAACACTTTGGGATTAATTGGTATTATTAATAGGCTTGAATTGACTGAATTTAGGCTAGACATAAGGTGTAGGAACAAGAATGCACAAGACTGAACAGTCATGGGCTCAGGCTCAACCTCCACAATAATACTGTCACTGCCAAGGTTGCAATTACCCCCAACAAAAGCTGTCAGATAGTTTTAAATGGAAATAACATAATTGTACATATCACTTTCTAATTGTTATTGCAAGAGCAATGCTATCATTTGAAACGTGTTTCCAGCCCCTCGGCTATTGCTGAGAACAATAGGATGTGCTGAGCCATGATTACTTGGCCCATTTCATGCCTGCTGGACCATAACACTGAGGTAGGTCGCCCTTGGACAGCAAAGAGCCCATAAAAACAGAGATTCACATGAAACAGGCCTCTGGACTCAGAAAACATATTGACCTGTTGGGTCTGCTCTCCCTTTTGCCTTCATATATCTTCCAGCGGATAGTGTTGCATAAATCATGAAACAACACAGTTCTCGGGCAACATGGCTGCAATGCTAATCTTCTACTCTAGGGGTCACTGTTGCCTTTCTAACTCGAGGTTCTGTTTTTTTTTACCTTCACATAAGCATGTTGCAGCAATAAAAGGGGTTTCTCCAAGTATAGCATTAATATCACAGGCACACAAAAGGCAGGCCATATGATGAAACCTTTCAGAAGGCAGCGGCACACATGCAGTACTGATGGGCACAGTTTACCTGACTGAGACCAAAAAACACCCCTGTATTGGAAGAAAGAAATGTGCCACATTAGTTGGATTCTATGAAAAGGAACTAACAACAAGAAGCAGGATCACAGTAGAATGCAAGTGCCTTTTTGAAAAGAGAACCTAAATGTTGATGTTAGGAGATTGTCGATTAGAGACAGTGATACAGTGTAGTTCAAATGACCTCCTAAGAGACATTCAATGGCTTTAGAAGAGACATCAGATATGACCCAAATGCTTATCCATTGAGTTATATAATCCACTAACACTCCAGTATTGGCACTATTAGCGTTATAGGTGAACTGCAAAAAAGGCTTAACTGTTTGATTGTAAGATAATGGGTCGCAGCTTTAAGCACTGATCACGCATCAGTGTGTTTATCACATTTATCATCGCACCTCATCTGTGTTGCGGCAGATGTGCGAAGGCAAAGCACACACACTTCTGTTTCTCCACTATTACCTGAAGTGCTATATAAATAGGGGCGGTGGGGCGGCAGGGAAGCTGGAGGTGATTCCCCCCCCACCCCGAGATATTAAGCTGCCTGAATGATGGCGCTCCTCCATTCCTCGCTAAGGCAAGACTGGCGGTGAGCGCAGGAAGAGGGAATAGTGATAAGGCCCGGTGGAATATTAGCGCACTCGTTCCAAGTCTCCCGGTAATGTTGCCAATGGGAGGCTATCACTGATTGTATTGACAATTTATCTTCATCATTTACTCCTCTCTCGCTCTCTCACTCACTCACTCAATCACAATCGCACACTTTTTTCTCCATCCTCTCTACCCCCCCCCCCCACCCACACACACACTCATGCACAAACATGCACACAGATATAAACATACATAGTGTTAGAGTGATTGTGAAAGTAAGTGTGTTGGGACACACACCAAGGATAAGTGCTCTCTCTCGCCTGGTTAGTTTCTCCCCCCACCATGACAGTGTGAATCAAGAGTGCTGAAAGCCACTGAAAGCTTTGAGGCGAAGAGAGCGTTTTCTTTTCCTATTTCTTTCCATCAAGTGACAAAAGCATGCACTGTTACTTACTGTAATGATGTCTTACTGTGTGTGTACGTTATACCTTACTTTTATGCGCGTTCGTGTGTGTGTGGGTGCGCGCCTGTGTGTGTCTTAATGTTAATTCTCCAGAGAAAAATGGGTATTGACAGAGTTGTCATGTCACATGAAAAACACTCAGACTCTGTGAGGTGGTAGCGGCATCTCACAGGGGAACTGCTGCAAGGAGACGAGTTTTCACAGCCGAGGTGTGGGGTCACAGTCCTTGAACAGATGTCTGCCTTTGATCATGTAGTGTAAATGAAGAGTATTTTTACATTCGGCAGTTGCTAAGGGAAACTCAGTTGTCATGCCTGATATGTGAGAGTACCCGGAAATTCTGTCAAAATGTCATTTTTCATGCGAATAAATTAATCCAAACCGGTCAGATACTTAATGAAGAAGTGCTGCAATTTCAGAGAGCACCAAAGGTGAACAGCACTTTCTGTCAAATTGCAGGAAAGATTTACGAAAGCCAGTCTTGCTTGTGTCAGGAGTCACTCCGATTCAAAACCAAAATGTTGTTGTTTGTTTGAGTTGAGTATCCAAAAACACTCTTATCTTGCAGTGCCAAAATCACATCTAGCCCCATGAGACAAGGCATGAAGAAAGCCATTCATGTGTGCTACCGTGTGCTTTTCTTTAGAGTAGTGCAGTTCCCATTCGCTTTTACACATTGATCAAAGACTCCTCCATTTGCCTGTCGTATCTTCACAGATTTAAGAATTAAATCTTAAGTAAAACAACAACTACTGAGCAGTTTCCAGTAGAATCAATCTTTATTTGTCGTTAAAAAGTCTATTTGAAGGAGATTCAGCAACCATTAGGTGGTAATAAATCCTTCAAATTTAAAAGAATGGTTCTGAGAAGCACTAACCTTAACATACTCTGCAAAGAGCAGTTCATTGGAGAGGCTCTGATTTCTTTCCAGACAGCAAAGGAATGGATCCGGCCTTAGATATGGAGATCTTCTGACAAGAGTTATTTATGACCTTGTTTACTACAAACTAGAGATTTCCTTCCATTCTTTTGGTCTTGACCTAATATTGTCTTTGAGTGTGTTTTTTGTCTGACCTTTTGTTGTTTCTCTCTAAGCTGAAATTTAAACTCTGCTCTGTTCTTCTGTGGGACATAAATGCAACACTCTCCCAGGTGCACGTGTGAGTGTGTGCACATGTGTGTGTGTGTGCGTGCGTGTGTGTGTGTTTGTGTACTCAGGTCGGTGCGACTCTGGAGAGATGGACAGAGACGGACTGAAGGGGTAAATTGATGGATGGGCCGGAGGGCTTGGCGGAGACATATTGCCTGGGGCTCATGGCGAGGTTAGGCCTTTCCTTCATCCTCTTTGTGTGTCTTGTGTTGTTCTTCTTGATGCTTCATGCCTGACCTGAAAGCAACGTTCTCAGTTGGATGTTTTTGTTTTACATTCTTTCTATCGAGGGCTGTGAATAACACTTTAATGTGTGTTTCTTGTGTGTGTGTCTGTGTGTGAGTGTGTGCATGTAATTGTGTATGTGGCTGATTGTGAGTGCCTGTATTTTTTTTGAGTGAGTTTGTTTTTGTCCGTGAGTTTGTGTTTGTATGTGTTTGTATGTGTGTGTGTGAGAGAGTGAGAAAGTGTAGTGTAGGTGCTAATGTTTGTATATGTATTAGTGTGTATATGCGTATGTGTTAAAGCGTGCATGCCTGTGTGTGTGTGTGTCTGTGTGAGAGAGTGAGAGAGTGTAGTGTAGGTGCTAATGTTTGTGTATGTATAGTGTGTATATGCATATGTGTTAAAGGGCGCATGCATGTGTGTGTGTGTGTGTGTGTGTGTGTGTGTGTGTGAGAGTGTGTGAGAGACTGTGTTTGTGTGTTAGAGAGAGAGAGAGTATGTGTGTGTGTGTGAGGGAGAGACAGTCAGTGTGTCGAGAGAGAGAGAGAGAGAGAGAGAGAGAGAGAGAGAGTGTGTGTGTGTGTGTGTGTATACACTGATTGTGCTCCCCCCTCTTCTCTCTCCATGTAGCCCCAGCTGGAGGCCTATACTCAGTGGACTAGTCATGATAAGGAGGTCACCCTGAGCACCTCCCGTTTTAGAAGCTCCACACTACCTGAGGGCAGCTGCACACCTACGGGACACCCACCTCTACCCCCATTATGTTGTGTAATCACCTCTATTGTCTTAAGCATCACAATCATAATCACCCCCGGCATCATCCTCATCAGCTCTCTCACTAATATCAAATATGTATCGTTTATAGCATTCACATTCTGCATGTGTTTGTGGGGTATTCTGGGTACAGTGCAGCTATCCAAGGCCCAGTTTTTAGGTTTCTATGTGATGCTGACCAGGGTAAAGTGGGGTAAGAAAAAGCCACATGCTGTTTTAAATTTTGATTTAGACCAAATTCAAAAGAGGAATAGAATCTGATTCAGAATCAGCGATATGAATAAGAATTGAATGAAGACAGACAAATTGGAATTTGACAACGCGTCTCATCTATCGTTAGCACTCTCATGTTTTTATCCATGAGACGGTTTCCCTTTATCATAATGTTGCACACCCATGGCACGACGCAGAAGTTGTTTACATGGGAAGAGAAGAGCCGATCGTCCCATTTTGCAACAGAAAGGGAGTGAAAATGCTGAACTCATGATGTGGGGCAATGCATCTCGTCAACACTAAAGGGCTAATTTAATAAACTATTCTAATCTCTTTTCCTCTGTGGCAGAGCTGCTGAATTTGCTGCTAACCGCCGCTGAAAAGAAGCTGACATGCAAATGCCACAAACCATGGTGTCTGTAATCTGTCACCACTATACCCAAGCCAAGAGGTGCTTTGTGTCATTTTTGCAGAGGGATCATTTCCAGATTGCTGCCATTGTGCTATTGGATGTTTAGAAATATCAGACTATCAATACAAAGACTGACATAAAAACAAACAAAAGAGTAGCAATTTGGAATTGAGTCTGAACCACTGCAGTGTGAATATAACCACTCCTTACCATACTTAACCACTGCAGTGTGAATATAACCACTCCTTTCCATACTAAACCACAGCAGTGTGAATATAACCACTCCTTTCCATACTAAACCACAGCAGTGTGAATATAACCACTCCTTTCCATACTAAACCACAACAGTGTGAATATAACCACTCCTTTCCATACTAAACCACAGCAGTGTTAATGTAGCCACTCCGTACTTTACTAAACTATTTTAATCCACTACAGTGTGAATTTAACCACCATTCTTACTTTAGTAAACCACTGCAGTGCGGTGCGGTGCGGTGCGTAGGGGTGGGGTGGGGTGGGGTGTTATATTAAAGTCCCAGCAGGTTCTCTGAAATCAGTCTTCATCTGGGTTTTTCACAGGTATCCACTAAAAAGACCTTTATGCATGCATGTTTATAAACACCAACAATATCACAGGATGAACTACTATAAAGCGTCTTTGGCTAAGTGGTGTTGTAAGAAGTGTTGACAAGCTAGCTAAATGAAACTTACTGTCCATCTGTTCCCCAAACTGGTTTGTAAAAATTTTTTCCTGTCCTCCAGCCCCTTTGGCCACTGCTGCCCACCTCAGAAGAAGGCCAATTTGTGTTAATTTGCTAAATTCAGGTGGTTGATTAATCAACCGTGTCAAGGACATTTACTCATCATGACCTAGCCTCTTCAGACTGCCAATGGATGTTTACGGAGACAGTGTTAGGAGAGTGGGCGGTCCTGTGGACATGAGCGACATTTAGGAGAGAGACACAAGCTCCTGTCACAATCAGGTATATCAGTGAAGAGGCCGTAGGGTGTTGGATGCTCATTGCTAGCCATTAGAGATTTTCTGTGGTAAGACCAGAGAAGATCTCACTGGGGTGACAGATGACGTGGTAAAAAGCAGAAGCTTGCCATTAGAGTTTCAAAGTTGAAAGCCGCACATCAAAGAATATTTTCAACAGAGAGCAAACACGGATGAACTGTAACCAAGGAAAGAGACAAGGTTGATGTCATAATCTGATGCCATAGTCACCGCTGTCACATTATTGTGGTTCCTCCTGTTATCCTTTCATTCCATGTTCTCTTTTCATTCTTTGTCTTCTCTGTTTCCCCCTGTTTTTTCTCGTTCTCTATTGCCAAGCCCATTACATCTGCTTGGGATCATTTATGTGCAGAAACCCTGTGGGGAAGAAAATGTGTCCCTTTTTCAACTCACTTCTGGAGTTCACTTAAAGTTGACCTAATTCAAATCCCAGTCCTTTTCATGTTGCCAAATTTTACTAGATAGATAGATAGATTACTTTATTGATCCCCAAAGGGAAATTGCAGAAGCAAAAAATACAGGGGAAAAAAAACACAAAAAAAACAGTAATATATAAGATAATGAAGAAATGCAAACTAGTGAACTTTGAAGTAGGTTAGGTTTCCTTTATTTGCTCACACACATTTTTGCAGTGAGGATTACATTTCAGTGATTCAGCTTCAGCAGGGAGATTCAACGTTTGCATTTGACTCATCTGCATTCGGCCTATCCTTTACTTAAGAGCAGGCCGCACACACACACACTAGGAGCAGGCAGCAGTGGACAGCAGCTGTGCCGCGGGGAGCAGTGGAGGGTAAGGTGCCTTGCTCAAGGGCACTTAAGTCATGGCTGTCTAAATGTGATTAAAAGGGCGAGCCTGAGGATTTTGCATGCAAAATGAAACAAATGCAAAACATGGAACATGGAACATGGAACGATGCAACAAGGTAAAAAGTAGACAGTTGTGACGCACCTCTCTTTTAGGAGAGGAGAAAAAGACTCAAGGCGCCCTGTGCTCAAAGTTAAAAATAGTTTTCAACAATAAGGTGTTGCTTAGCTACAAGTATAACGTATCATTGCAGCAACAACACACACACAACACATTTCCACAGTTTTTTTGGTATCTATCTATAAATCCAGAAATCTGTGTGTGTGTGTGTGTCAGTCTGTCTAGGGCGTATCTCCCTGACGGTAGTTACGTTAGTTATGAGATTTCGCCTGTAGCTTACGCATGTCATGAACCTGTGCATCCTTGATTTTGAAGATTTTTGAATTCATAGTTTGCGAGATATTTGTATTTTACCGTTTCCCGTAGGCACTAATGGGTTATCGTTTCCCGTAGCAAGTGACTGTGCACCGAAATGACGTCACAATCAAACAAGCTACGTCACGCTCAGAACCTATAAAATCGGATGGTAAAACTCGATTGTCAGTTTTTGCAACAAGACAATTGAGTGGCTTATTATTTACACATACTGGAACAAGAAAACACAGACTACATACGGCAGTGAAACAAGGTGAGTTTCCTATAGATCAAACATGGTCTGAATGGAAACCATATGGGACCATCATACCTTTCAGAGTATAATGAATGGTAAACTGTTATTGTTTACCAAGGGTCTTACATTAAAGTGTTCTCAGAGATTCTAGCCCCGGATCTCAAAATAATGATATTTAAAAAGTGCCCCGTATTATTCTGATAATTCAATACAGACTTCGAAAATAATATGACATCGTTGATCAAAGTCCAACCGCACCCCGTCAACGGACATATGCTTAATCTATCTACGAGACAGCAAGGGAAAATAAACAACGATTAGTAAAACGGTGAAACTTTTAAAATGCGTCTAAACAGTTCTCATAAACGTGCCAATGCGTTTAAAATGAAAAACCACGATACACAATGCTCAAAGCTGATAGTACAGTACAAGTTGTACAAGTACAGTACACGTTGTGCACATTCTTAAAGCATTTAGTGACATATGACATTTAGTTTATAGTTTAGACAGCAACGTTGACATCTATATTCAACTGCATCCACTACATAATCTCAAACTTTATTTGTTGGTATATCTCCAAAAAGGCTAACATTAAAACATTTCTTAATGAAAAGGAAACATGCATCACAATAATACTTCAGTGTAACCTGTACCTATGTGGAGTGCAAATATGTCTTGCTATTACACTAACCAACAGCTACACCTACGTCTGCTAACACTACAGAATGCATGATTCCTACGGGAACTGCACTAGTATTAGTGATGTGCCTCGCATTTTAGAGACAAAAAATAAACTGTGAACCCTGACAACTTCCCTTTTTCTCCCCTGCTGCCTTGTGTCACAGTTGTCTTCATTTGGATATTACATGCAACAAGAGAGCATCTCAAATGTAAGCTCCATTTGACCAGACTGGTGTGATGGAACTGCATGGGGATCGTCATCCCACATCCTTCCTATGCTAATGGCTTGAGCAAGGTTGAGTATTGTTGAATATTATAAACAACATATAATATATAAATTAGAGGGCCCCAATTTCTTTTGCTATAATATTTTATTTATGTTTTGGTAAGTAGCATTTTCAGTGCTGTAACATACCCTCATCAACACTGCTGTATTTGCACTTGTAATGTACGTGACACACAGGGCTTTGTAGCTGTAATGTGGTGATATTATCATTTTCCACGCATAATGTGATTAATGCCCAGTACACACACTCAAAAGCCATGCAGTTTCACTGCAGTTTGGCCACTCGCACCTCCCCCCCCCCCCCCACACACACACAACAATCTCGTAATTAGATTCAGAATTGCCCTCCTTGGAGACACCAAAACACACACACACACACACACACACACACATACACACACACACACAAACACACAAAGAATGGGAAGGACAACAAAACAGAAATCCTATTCATTTCCCAACCCAATTACCATGTTTTACAAGCATTTTTATGGTGTGTCTGGCAAGGTAAGATAATGCATACTTCTCCTGTGCACTGCTAATAAGAATATATGCATGAGGCTGGGCACTGGCACTTTGGGTGATATTTCGGGGGCAAAAGCAAAACGCAGGTAAATGGCTAACACTGCTCCTGGTTGCCAGGATGCCTGACCCCAGAGGGAGGAAAATGCACATTTATATTCTCTGGCCTGTGTGTGTATTTCCTGAAAAAATAAAGGTGCCAGGTGCTTGCCAGAGGAAACACACACACACGCACACACACGCACACGCACACGCACACACACAAAGTATAATTTCACTTTCTAAAATACACCCACATTGCTTTGGTGAGCTACTCAAGTCGATGAAATGAGACTGAGGTGAAAAGTGTTACTCCAAGCACAATAAAGGAAGACGGCATCAGCAGGTGAGGGCCCACAGATGGTGTCCTCTCAGGCAGAAAACAAGCAGAGCCACGCAGAGCTGGATCTCATTGAATAAGCACACTGCACTACCACCAATGGAACACATCTGTCTTTTTGACAGTTTTGTAGTGATGTCAAATTTATTTGCTTTATAATTATGTAATAAACTTTTCATAACACCAGAAGAAAAAATAGATAACTACTTTACATTTGAATTGGGCTGTATCCATGTAATGTCACACCTTGATGCCTAAGTCACTGTAACTGCTGAAGCTCAACAGATAGTACAACTGGTGGAGCAAGGTTGTAGCAACCCCAAGGTCGTGAGTTCAGTGGCCAGGGTGCACATAGAGAGACCAAAGAAAAAGCATATCTGCACTGTAAGCTGGTTTAGATGAAAGCATCTTTCAAAAGTGTAAATATAATATAATGTGTGCGTATGTAACGCTTCACAGTCCGGCAGATGCTAATTAGCTTGCATTCTGTATTGGATTCAAAGTAGTCAGTCGATACTATAACAAGCCTCAGATAGAGTAGGTTGGATATCAGTTGCTTGTCCATATCCATTAGTGACGGCTCAGAGCTGTGTATGGATTTTTGATTCTCCTAAACAGGTAATGAGCGGGGAGAGTTGACAAAGGTATTGATCCTTGTTCGAACTTGGACTGTGCCATGACTAGGTGTTGCAGCCCCTGTTAAGAGTTTATCCAGGAAGCAGGCAGTCTGGACCAGCTCTGGTGTTGTTCTGGTGTGGCTCAATTGGATCAGTTCCACACATAGCCTGATATCTGGGAGAGTATTTAGCAGTTCCTCTGAGCGAGACACACACACACACACACACACACACACACACACACACACACACACACACACACACACACACACACACACACACACACTTCGCCTGGGTTAGTTCTACAGAGCCAGACATGTATTACAGTATACCTTGGGGGATTTGGCCTGAACGTGGGTGGGAATGATTTAGCATGTTTACTGCTCTTGAAAATTTCAAAACCAATCCAACGCTTTGCAGTACATTTTTTAAAAAAAGGCTCTCATGAAGTTGGAGAGACATGTGTGTCTGTGGTAAGTGAGCAATTCAGTACCAAAGTGAAAAGTTATCCTCAGATGTATGCCCTTGTCAAGAAGAGCTGAAGAAACCTCTGGTCTAGTGAGGTCAAACATGGGCACAAAAACACACACACACACACACACACACGCACACTAACCTATGCATGCCGGATATTATCATATGATAAAAAATAAAATAAACATATTTGCACAAAAGCCCAAACAAACCCATTAGCCATGTGTCAATGTCAGGGACAGTGAGTTGTGACACCCTCCCCTTTCCCCCACTGTCTCTTAAACTGAATTCATGACATCTCTCACAGCAGACTCACTTTTTGCACGAGAGTGATGAAGAAACTGTGAACAAATGACTCCAATTGCAGATGACAGTGAACATGGGCCGTAAACAAAGCCCGTCGGCGATGGTGTCATTTGCACGTTGTGAGTCTCAATGCCAGGCGCCCTGGGCTTTCAGCCTTCCTTCCCTCTCCTCTCCTCTCCTCTCCACTCTTCTTCTCTCCGCTCTTCTCGTCCCCTTCCCTCTTTTAGACCACTTTTAATTAGTAAACAAAAGCCAAACAAGCCCCTAAGCCAGTCTCAGAGAGAAAATGCACATAAACGTAAATTATGAAAATGATAATGATAGTCATGGTGTTAAAGGCATTAAGGATCTTTTTTGCATCAGACTCTCTACCCCTGTTCTTCAATTTAAAGCATACACAAAGCTGGGCATAAACAAGGGTGGAGAATCTGCTTTGAAACCCGTCATCCGGGCAGAAATATTTCATTTGACCTTAAAAATTCAGTCCGCCTCCTTTTCCTCAAAGCCTGCTTAGGTTTACAACTTTGCCAGTGAGACTCTTGAAAACGGCACATCCTGAAGTTCACAAAAGACACAACTCTGTTTGAGTTCTTTGAATAAATATTCTTACTGTTGCAGTGTTTGATGCTTTGATTGTCTACCTGTCTATATATATTTTGTGGGTTGTCTGGTGAGGAGGTCCTGCATGATTTCTGTCTGACATACAATAGTAGAAGCGACTCATTTTGTCTACTTCACATTACACACAGCTCACCCACACATATACACAGCACTCTACACAAGGATGGCAGAGTTGGCAGATGATCACCGCATCTTTGTTGACGGCTGAATAGCACATAGTCGTCCTAACCGGCTGTTGTCGAGAAAGACACAAATCCAAAGCCTGCTCCTAACAGCACGCTGACTCTCTAATAAAAAGCTCCTCATTTGCCTCGGCCGTAATTTATCCCTCTGGGGCGTCTTCCTGCCCTGCGGGGGGCCCCCCTAAAGTAGAATAGCAAAACATATTAAACATCGGGAACAGCGAAAAACGTGACACAAACAAAAACAAGGCTGGGAAGATCGCACATGGTCGCTTTTTTTGGGGCGAGGGAGTGAGCGGGCGGGGGATGTTTTTCCTAATATTGATCACCTGGTCAACTGTGAGGATGTGAGACTAATTGTTTGGTGGTTTGATGGGGGCTACCATTTTGTAGACTTCTGGATGGTGGGTTGTATTTGAGATTCTTGTATTGATGAAAAAAACGTGTAATTACATAAGTAATCAGATTCATTGATGATTATTCACTTCATAATTGTATACGATTGATCGCAATTACCTTACTTGTTGTTTTACCAATTACCCTGAGGCACAGTCTCTTTGCAGTCTTTAGTAGTGTTCCTGGACTGACAAGTGATTCCTGGTCCATCAAGGCTGTTGTTAAGAACAGCGTTTGATTTAATGGCATCACTGCAATTATTAATGAGGTAGTCCCAGAGGTGTGCTTTACCTGTGATTACATGGGGTGAGCTATTCACTGCACCACGGGGAGCTGGCAGCTCAGCAGAGAAGACAGTGTTTGTGTTACAGAGAGAGACTGAGCGAGAGACGGACAGAGAGAGAGCGAGAGAGACAGAGCGAGAGAGACAGATTGAGGTGGGAATGAGAGGTTGGTATGTGAGAACAAGAAGGAAAGAGTGATGGGGAGAGAGAAAGCCTGCAAAGAAAAGAAAATGGTTCACGAGCTGGAAATAGCAGGCGCTTTCTTCTCAATGCATATGAGGAGGCGGTAGGCTTCCTGCCTAATTGAGCGAAGTGTTTACCGCAAATTAATTACAAAACAACCTCGTAATTAGATTCAGAATCAACCTCCTTGGAGACCAAGACACAAATGCACACACATACTAACACACACACACACACACTCGCAGATGCACTCACACACACACACACACACACACACACACACACACACACACACACACACACACACACACATAAACACACACACACACACACACAGTTATAAACATTTATATACACTCACTTACACATAAACACACGCACACACACATTGACACTTACTTACGAACTTATTGACATTCATACACACTCTCAGAGGCTTTAGGTGTGTGTGTGTGTGTGTGTGTGTGTGTGTGTGTGTGTGTGTGTGTGTGTGTGTGGAAGGCAGGGGGTGATGGTGGTCAGCCTTACGTCATGAGGATTGGGATTGTGAGGTGATCTGTGCTGGAGGCCACTAGTGAGGGGGTGAAGATAGTAATGGAAAACAGGATGAGATGGAGAAAAGAAAGATATAGAGGAGAGGAAGAACATGTTCTTGATGGTGGGCGGTTGGTTGTTCTTTAGGGAGGCAAGGGCCATTTGTCACCACCGACCCATGCCTTTCTTCACACGTCCTGACTGGTATTTACCTCGCACATGAGGCAGTGGGGGCCATTCTTCAAACACTAATTATCTACTCCCACCCCCGCTGCCATAACTCACATGACAGTGCAGGCTGAGCAGTACACACACACACACACACACACACACACACACACACACACACACACACACACACACACACACACACACACACACACACACACACACACACAAACGCACACACACACACAAAGCAGAGTGCAACAAGCAAGTATTACTAACATCATAATCATTTAAAAGCGGCCATGGTAGAACACTGGCAGAGGAAGACCTTCAAACCACATGACAGTAACAATAGAGCCAATGAGAGTAGTTCATCTGGCAAGGCTATAGTGAGAGAAGAACACCAGCAGCAGAACCAAACTCTTTGGGGCAAATCAAACTTTAGTTAAGAGTTTTCACTCTGGATGCTGGTGGTTGGCTGCTCACTGTCCCCCGGATGTGGGATGAACCCACCGTGGAGAACTGGGAATGAGCAAGGCTGAGAATCATCACTGGGCTATGACTAAGAACATCACTCGAAAATGTTACAAACAAACAAACAAAACAATTAATGTTAAACAATTGAGACATAGAATAAAAACGAATCTTCTTCATCTCTTCTGTTGTAAGATTTTGGATGATGCCCATCAATCAGGCACATCTTTTTTTCTACAGATATATTCTACTTCCTTGAAAACATTTTCTTCCTCTTCCTCAGTCAGCAATCTATGCAAAACAAAATACACAAAATACAACAACATGACAGGAGCGGTGATGGCCGGGTTCTTACTTCTCTGAGCAGGTCACTTTACCCTCCTTTTCTTCACTTGTCGCCAGTTAAAGTGAAGTCAGCAGTTTGAGTTCTGGACTGCTAAGTGTTGTACCAGAGAGCAGGGCGGTTTTCCTTCTGTGGCTCCCCCATAGCTGACACTGAAGTCCTGCTGGACTGTGTTTTTAAGTGAGTACTTTAAGTGGACCCCATGGACTCCTCGTTGCAGCAGGAGTGAAATGTACGTCCAATGCATGAGTTGTTTTTTTTCTCTCTCTTTCTTTTTCGGTTTCTCACTCTCTCTCTCTCTCCTTCTACTCCACCACTCACTCTCAATAGCTTCTTTCCCTTGTGGTTTGAGTGTGGCCTTCCAGGGTGTGAGCCATCCGTCTACAACCTTGACAAGTGGAAGGTCAGCACTCCTGTTAGGATTCAAAGTGTGGCCCCAAACTCCTTGCCTCTTGGGTATAAGCATCAAGGCTCTTCGCTTAAACTCCTGCCAATCATCGGGGACAGGATTCATTTTTTGCCAAAACCCCTGCCACGGAGTGTTCCCCGATATCAGGATGTCTTTCATGGTTGATGGCATCCCGCTAATATTTTTCAGATGCACCAACTAGATTCCAATCTACTTCAATTTCTTAAATATGTAGAAAGCTATTTATTTCAGTCATGCTTGGGAAGTGGCCGCTTCCTTGTCCCTGACTCCCCGAAGAGGTTGATAGTTAACCGAGTGAGAAAGATTCATCTGCAATAATTACCCACTGTGGTCTCGCCTTTTTTGCCTCTTTCTCTATAGTATTCTTCTTTTTTTTTAATCCCGTTTTTCCGTGCAAGAAAGGATTCCATGCCCCCTTTCCCACATCCCTCCTTCTCATTTTTCCGCTGTTGGAGGGCGAATATGAAACGCCTGACGCTCAGCACTCCGAGTCCCTGACATTTGAAGGAGGTGCATGCAGAACTGAGACTAATGAGAAACCTACTGTCTCTGCCTCTGTTTGAAGAGGTACTTTATGAGTGTGTCGAATGCCAGGGATTTTAGGGATCTAACTTTGTGTTTCTGTCAATGATATCCTTTCATGCTCAGTCTATACCATAAGCACTGCCATACATTTTAAAAAGATGCTAAAACTTTTCTGTTTTCTAGTGCTCTGAGCTTCTTTTAGAAAAGTATACAATTTGAGAATGAACATCCCGGCACACACTGACAAAAATATAAAATCATACTCTTTTCCTAGCACAGTTGGTATGGAAACACACAGTGTTTTAGATATACAGAACAAAAGTTCTAGGAAGCCTTTGTAGGAAATCTGAGGTGAGCTGAATCAGTACCGATAAACATTATCACCCCCTAGGGTGTTATGTTCAGTGTTGATTCATCACCAAGCCTGCTATATGTGTAATATGTGGATTTGTCATGCTAATTACATGCTTTCATTTTCCAGCAATGGGTGTGATCCATCCTTTTGTATAAGGATGTGTAAAAAAAAAATCTATATAGCCATACCGGCAGTGAGAATAAAGGGAGCTGGTTGATAACAGTGTTTGAACAATCTGTGCACATGTCTCGCACACAGACAATCCTCTCACTGTTGTACGGGCAAGCAGGTCGATAGGTGAGACAAAACAAAGTAATCAATGAAAGCATTCTCCTGTTATGAGAACCTGTCATTGGCCCTGGGGTGGCACACAAAGGAGAGGCAACCCTAAAAACTTAATGATGTGTTTGCTTTCCTCTCTCAGACTGGTAATCACCTGGGTGCACCCGTGCCATGGCTGCCTTACTCTGGCTGACCAACGCGCTATCGAGTGTTGCGCTGCGCCCTTCCCAGTCTTTTCCGTTCTCACACAGAATGCCAAAGATGAGTTGCTGCAGTCGCCTCCTATTCCACACGTTTACAAGGATTCCATCCCTTCCTCTCTCTCTATCGCTAAAAACAATAAACAAAACAAAAAACATCACACATATGTCATGCAAAGTGGAGAATAGGTGATACAGGTCAGGTTAAAAAGCTACATGAAAGGATAAATGTAATTCGCCTGCTTTTGTTCGACCAGAACAAGAAATTCATGTGAGTAATCACACAAGTGCTTTCAAAAGCGCATTTCAAACACTCATGCAGCAGCTCACTAGACTCAGAGAACATGAGCCTCACGATCAAAAGATAAGGGATTTTTCCCCCCTTTCTACAATGTCTGTTAATTATAGAATCTGGACAGGCCGTTGTGGATACCAATTTTCCACAGTCCACCCACTTACTTTGTGAGCAGGGAGAACAAAGTACGAGTGGTCATTTTACACCATTAAGCAGACCTATTTCAAAGTAACAGGGCCGAATGGTTTTCAATTACATTCAGAGTTTAATGAATCTGGCGTAAAGTTGACCTTGGATATTAAAAAGGTCAAGAAGTTTGTTAGCCGCTATCAAAATCCCCCTCATCCACTGTCTGGTTAAGTATTGTGTAGTCTTCTCTCTTCCAGAGGCATTGGTGAACCTTTTTAGCAGTGCTTGTGAAATGGCTGCAATGTTATTGCATTAGCTGGAACCGCTGATAGATATTCTATATAAATTGACGGTGATTGACTGCTGTCTAGCTTCATCGCCACCTCTCCTAGTGCGAAAAGTGAGTTAATTCTAGTTGGTGAGATTTGTTGAAAAATACACAGTTTGTTCTATCAAACTCATTTTTTTTAGATCAATTCTTTATTGATAATATAAAGATAGAGACACAAAAATAGTACAAGTTTTACATCTTAGATCAATACAAAACCTTACACATAACAGAAACAGAACGACTATCAAACAAATTTTGATTCATCCTATCCATTTTATGATGCAAATATTTGTTTGTCACTGCAGTTTAGAATGACGAAATATATTCAGATTTGATTTGATTTGCCTTGCAGAGGTGATTGGAGCATGGCCACATGAAGTGCTTTCTTCCCTTTAAATGAAGAAGTCATTTATCCTGTTTTATCTTTTATTTTATCTTTTATCTTTTATCTTTTATCTTTTTCTTCTCCAGTGACAACCCGAGGCTGAGTCAAACCTGAATGGAGTGGTATTCCTGGGGCGAGTCTGAACCACTGGACCACTCTTGACTTTCTCGAGGAACACTACAGAGACAACACAAGCCACTGCCTCCCTCTGTTCAAACCAGCAGCCTCTCTTTCCCTACCCCTCTTCCTTCTGAGCCACGGCGACCCCTGTACCTTTAAGAGCTCCTTTCAAAAAAGGGCCTTTTTCTACTCTCTACTCCCTTTTGCCGAGCTGGAGCGTGACGTCGAGACCACGGAATTCGGGACACTTGCCTACCCGCGGCGCATATCTGCAGTCCTTGTCATTTCCAGAGATCTTTGAGCAAACTGATTTAATAGCGACACCCCGGGCCTCCAGCTCCGCTTCAGCTCCGCTCAGATTACGCCGCCGCACTCGGCTCAGAGATGTGTTGTGATGGATGTTGTGTGTTGTTAACCTCATAAGCTCATCAGAGGTCATTAATTTCATTCTTCCTCCTTGCTAGAGAGCTAAGAGCCCCCCTCCCTTCATCCCCAGCCCCTAGAAGGAACTGGCAGAATGTTGAATGTGCTATTAAGGAAGGCTTAACAGCAGCTGACTCTGAGGCTGCAAGCTGCCAAAGTGGAGCCGGATCAGGGCCACGCCTGGCCCAGACTTGGAAAGCTTTTCTGGGTGAAGTGCTGTGGGAAGAAATGCCACAACTGGAGTAAGAGAAAAGCTTAGGAGGCATGACATCCAAGCTCATAATTCAATGCAGATAAACAACAGAAAATCCTGATTTTGTCTCTGCGCCAAGTCAAGGAACCTTTACACTAACTCCACACAACAGTATAGATTTCCCAGAGTCATCAATGGTTGCATTAGATCTTGTAGTCTAATTAAATTCAAAATAAATCATTAATTTCCCTAAACATAAACAAACCAAAAGTAAACAAATAAATATCAGAGCTGCCTCCTTCTAATTGTGAGGACCTAGAATAAAGGCCGGATGGTAGTACCCATAAATATCACAGCGACAGGAAATATGGGGATGGTTTAGGGCCCAAGTCAAGATGGGAGCCGTCGTGCGTTGAATACATCTGAGCCGTTTGTCAGTGATAAATATGTATGGGAACAATGCCAATGAGATAGGCATCAAGAGCCATCCCGGGCTGGCCAGCGGCGTGGCACACGGAAAAAGAAAGAGACGGGCGAGGTAGATTGGGGGATATGATTGCTCGCTTGCCCAGTCGGAGTCCAATTACTGTCCTTCAAAAGCACCAAAGTGGCGAGATAAGGGGGGTCAGCAAACATCCCGCGTCGTGTAATTGACTGACGGGCCGTTTAATTCACACAGGAGTTTAATCTAATCACGCTCAATCAAAAAAAGAGGCTCTGTAGCCCTCCGTGCCAGGTCTTTCAGGAAGTGGAGAAGATGACGGCACATCTTGATTCTTGGAGCTCTCAAGATTGGATTGGAGTGGGGGGCTGTAGATTAAGGAGCAATTTATCAGAGTGGGGGGACTGCCCCCTCCCAGTCCAACTTGAATAAACAGCGGGGTGCTTATTATCGACGGGCGCACTGACCTTAATGCAACTCCTAATTTGCAGGTGGTCATGACCTTGGTTCACAAGTCATCCAGCCCCAACCCTGCTCTCTCTCTCTCTCTCTCTCTCTCTCCTTCTCTCTGTCCTTTTGTCTATCTCCTCTGCCTGTTTTTCCCACTGATGTGAGTTCTAATGTTGCTTGACATTTCCCTTCATGTGCCATACATCAAGTTCAGAGCACAGGGATCTTTTTTCAGTACCCTGAATTTTTTTAACCAGTGGAATGCATCGGATGATTTTCGCAATGATGAAAAAAATCAGGGACTTATGCCATTTACATTTAGGCTAGAATCTTCAAGTCATTTCCACCATGTGATGGTGGCCCCCATGTCCTCATTTATATAAACATATATAAACCCCTGGCTTATGTTCGCTTTCTGTTTGACCTTGTGTTTTTTCTGCTATTTCTCTTCATATGATGATGTTATGGCAGTCATGAACATAGTGTCTTGTCTGATCACAGTAAATTCATCATATGCAGATAACCCCCCCCCCCCCCCCCAACAAAAACAATGCCCCCTGTCTCCAAAGGATTATGTCAATACCTCTTTTGTGTGTTTATAAAATAGGCTTCCTCTTCTCTCTCTCTCTCTCTCACACACACACACATACACACAGTCTTTCTATAATACTTACAAAAATCTGATTAATTCAGCCTTGATTAATTCTCTGCTTCTGTTGGCACATCTGCTTTGAAAAAACGAATTTCCTGTCTGCCAATATTAACACTGGGGGTCTGGAATGATACTCTGGGGATTATATAACACACTATGTATGGTCATTTGCTTTAGCTTCCACTATCTGCTGCAATTACTGAGTTAATACCCGTCTAGTGAGAGTCCCTGCGAGGAATAAAGCCCTTTTCTGTGTAGCCTCCCCTTATGTCTCTGCAGGCCTTACCCTTGTGTCAGTGTGACCTACTCTTAGTCTTCTAGGATGACGGGAGGTGTGTCCTGGTGGTCTATGAATCAAAATGAGTTTGGAAACACTTGTCCTAGGACGCCCAAGACATTAAAGATTTAATCAGCTGCCCAAATTTGAAGGCATGGCTTGCTTAACAGGCAGCTGTGCTTCAATGTGTTGTTCCCAACTCACCAATGTATCAGAGCTTTATTTTTTGGGGGTGCAGGGGTGTCAATCGTTCACAAATAAAATATGGGCCTTTGAACTCATTCCTACATTTAACAGTTCTTTGTGAGATGTGTCTTCTGTCAATAGTATGGTAAGGCCTTCAAGATCTGCCTTGATTCACATTCATTCATTTATCAGTAGCCTACTTTCAATGTTATAAAAAACCCACTATTTGTCTCTCTGGAAAACAGCCATGCCCTTGTTATACCCAAAGTCTGTCTCTGATTCAAATATAGAATCACAACAATTACTCACTGCTTGAAAGCCAATGATAAATGGGAAATAAATCAAAGAGACACTGTCATAGGGTCTGCATAGGTTCACCTTAATCTTGTCTAAAATTCAAGGTGAGTTTGGGTGCTTTCAAGGAAAGTAAAAAGGCAGAGGCAGAAGGATGAGAGAGGAAAAAACAAAAGAGAGACACAGAAAGAGAGAGACAGAGAGAGAGAGAGAGAGAGAGAGAGAGAGAGAGAGAGAGAAAGAGAGAGATGGCATACTTACGGTGAAAGAGACTCAGCAGACAATGTTGGGCAGGGTTGCTTGTTGTAGTGCCTGTTACTCTGACGCCACACAACACTATATAGCCCACATAATACACAGCACATGCTATCAGTTTGACCAACTTTTCAATGTCTCATTCTACCTATGTGCATGTGTTTGGCACAAGCCATGACAAGTCCTGCCCCCAAAACCCAGTTCCCTCAAGCAAATGTTTTGCTGAGGCCACAAAGAGGGTGTGCTCTGCCAAAATCCTGAGGTGAATGAACGGGAGAGGGAGTGAGGCATTACGTTGTCTGTTTGAGCAAAAACTGTCAACAAACAGCAAACAGACAACCACAGCATCCTGTGCAAGAGGCACTGGTAGTTGTTGGGGAAGTTTCAGTGCTTTACTCTGCCAAATACCCGGCAAAAATGACAGATGAGGGGGTAGTGCAGTTGGGGATATTTGGAGACGGTGTGCTCTTAGTCACTGACATGGAACCTGGCACCGCACACATCATTTTCTTACACGGAGCTCTTATGGGCAATTTGTATCCGTGTTCCCCCAAGGCGGAGTGTATCTTGAGGAGCCAAATGAACTCATCTGATCCATCATAACTTATCCCCAACCTGCTCCGAATCCTTCAGAGTCACACAGTGCAAGATTAATTTCCTGCTTCCTTCCCAGGAGTCATAAACCCTAAAGTGTGAGTAAAGTTTTAAAAGCAAAACCATGCACATTCAAGTTTATGATTTATTTTTCTTTGACTGAGTTTATGCATTAAAAATGCAACAAGGTCCAGTACTTGGGTAAATCCAAATCTAGGACAATCCAGGACACCATCACATAAATGTTTCATAAGGATCTAAATCGTCAAAAGGTGCCAAAGTAGAGGATTTGAATCAGGAAGGGGATTCTGTTAGGAGCTAAATGAAGTATTTTTGGACTTAGCTATTACATCAGGTTTCCACTGTTTAAATATCAACAAGACCAAATTCCTATGGGGGTTTCTCTCTACTTCACAGAAAATAAAGTCCATGTGGAAATCCAGGGAAACAGGGAATGAGTTGGCAGGCATTTTTGGAAATCCCTCAGAAATGTCTTGTAGGAGCATGATGAAACTAAGATGGCAGGGTTCCAGCCGAGGCCCTCTCTGAGATCCCCGGAGCTGTGGCTGTTCAGTTCTGGAACTGTCTCTGTAGATAACTTCCCAGTCCCCCTCCTGAATGATTTCTAAGACAGAAACTGACTGTTGACAGGGATTGACTGTTGACATCCTCTGAAGTCTGTCTGTCTCTCTCTCTTTCTCTCTCTCTCTCTCGCGCTCTCTCTCTGCCTCTCTCAAAACATTGAAAAAAGCCCTGAATATGATTTTCGGGATGGAGACATGATTGGTCAAATGCCTCTCATTTTTAGACCAAAGCCAAACTGCTTAAAAATTCTGTGGGTCTACCCGATCGAGGCTTGGTGGTGTTGTGTGGGTGCACTGGGGCTTACCGAAAGAGTATGTTAGTTTTGCCGTGACGTTGTCACTGTGTCCCATACTTAGCCACATTCCCTTCCCCACCAAATCGCCCAGGTCCCTGTTCCGCCCTCCCCCACATCAACCTGGCTCTGCTTTTTTGCGAGCAAAATCCACCCTTGTTTCAATACATCACTTCTGACACCTGTGGGGTGCCTATAGCTTTTAATCAGGAGTGACAGGGGTCCAGAGGGCAGAGACTTTGCTTTTTTCTACTGTTGAAAACATGCTGAGCTACAGGGCCCCTGACAGACCTCTCATCTCCAAGCAGCCGAGCTGAGAGTCACAGGGAGTCACATCCAACCCCGTGGCTGCCAGTCCATGGATTTCCACACAGAAGGGAAGATGAAGGGGAGGGCAATGATGAACTAGCCAATCAGGGCAAAGAGCAACGCGCCTATAGATATGGGACCTTTTCACAGAGATGTAGCTATGTAATTTAATAAGGCTTTGAGGAAACAGAATTTTCTATGCCTTCTCTGGGAGAACGAGCCTTCCCTCAGATTTTTAATCATGAACCCTCCCAACTGTGACATTTTAATATTTCCATAGCAGTCTCCACACTTGTTTGAGCATGACGCAGCGACACCCTCTCCTTTCTGAGGGTGGATGTTACAAGATGGTAGAGTTAGGCTGTCTTTTTTTTTTTATCGACTTTTTAATAACAATTGGCAACAACTTCAGGAAGCTATCAGAGAGTTCAGCAGGGGTTTCAAACACAGACAGCAATTACTGTCGCTCCTCTTTCTCTTGATCTCGCTCTCTCTTTCTCCCTCGCTCATATTGAATTCAGTGCCAGTCTTAGGTGGCAGAATGAATTCGACATGGCCGCGTCTGTATCAGATGGTTTTTCAGGAACCGCTGATGGATCGGTCTGAAAGAAACTTCCTTAAAGGAGAAGTTTAGAGGCCAGATAAAATGGCTCACCATGCTTGTTAACTGCTCGAGGTCATGCTTGTGCAGGAGACAAACACTTTGTTTGAACTAAATGAGGGAACTTACTCTGTTTTAGCCCTGAGTGAGGCACCACCAGCTTTATTTGAGTGAAAAATCTTGACTTTAATTTGAATTTGTGTTGTTTTTGGCAGGGTCCCAAAAAGTCCTCAGTCCATGCTTTATTCTTTTGGGAAATGGCCAAAACATGAGTTTTCAGCTATAATTAAATGGAAGCTTGCAGAGTCCGCCATGTCACGGGGGATTAAACATCTTCTGACTGTCCATGTCCTGCTAACATGCCAATAAAACCTTGACCCAAATCACAACGCAAGAAAGTCTAATTGCCAGAACGGGCAGAGAGATAAGGAGGGAGATCTCATCAAATTCAGCTTGTGGAAATATCATATGGCTGCTGTGAAGGATTTTGGGGGTTATGGAAATACATGGCAGTGGTTTGCTGCACAGAGGCAATCTGTCTCAGCAAATCCCGAGGTGATTTCAGCACTAATATGATAATGCCACTTGTGTTTAATGTGAAGCTGTAGGGAGCTGTTTGTTTGAAGACTCCAAGCAAAGACATAACTGAAACTTCTCCCTACCAGAAACACACACACACACACACACACACACACACACACACACACACACACACACACACACACACACACACACACACACACACACACACACACACACACACACACACACACACAAACACACACACACACACAAACAGACACACACACACCCACTTACACACATACACACACATTTGTGCTGAGAGGTTTGAAGAATGATAATGAACCTCAAAGAGGTGTCAATGATTTATTCATCTGTTTATTTCTTGCAAATCTAGGGTATCAGATCAATTCTGATTCCCTGGGTATCAGTCTTAGGGAACATAACGAGGAATAAGCTGCTATACCTGTTGTGGATATGTAGGGGGCCATATGTGAACCTGTGTGTATGTGTCTCTGTGTGTGTGTGTGTGCGTGCAGAGGGGATTCTTGTGTGTTTTGAGAGTCAACATCTCCTCCATGTTCACTCGAGCAAGACTTGGCAGAGCTAAGCCTTTTGAACCCAGCATGGCGCAGTGCAGAAATGAGGGAACGGCACTTAAGACACCGTCACTGCGTTTCCACAGGCGCCCCGTCTTCAGTCTAATGAAGCAAACATTTAAACAAACCAACAAACAAACAAACAACTCGAAAGGCATAAACACTCAACAGAACATAATCTCTTCCACATAAGGCAGGGTGCTCCATCTCTTGCTTCGAGAAAGGCATTCTGATTGGATAAGAAAGCCAGTGGTGTACCAGAACTAAAACGCTGTGCGTGAGAGTACAGGGTTTGGAGGAAAATGTACAAAAGTCACAAAATGTAATGGTTCAGGACTACATGGTGTAATTCTGAAGGAAGATGATGATTTTTGTCAATCGCTCTGTGTTCTTTGGATATGTATTCTTATTTTGGACAGGTGTCCATAATGGTATCGGTATTGGTAAAAGCTCTTTATTTATCTTTAAGTGCAGAAGCACGTTTGTTTTTGTCTTTGTTCCTTTACTGGTTGTCAGCTCAAACAAACAACATGTCTTAACCTAATAAGTATAAATCTACAACCTAATGTAAAATGAATTTAAAAGAAAACAGTGACTCTAAATAAAATCGTTGTAGCTTATTGGAAGAGCTGGTAAAGTCATGACTAATAATATTCTTTTTTCAAGATGATTCTAAATGGCATTTGAATATGATATGATGAGCTACAAATAAGGGATGTGCATCTCCATCACTGAGGCCGATGACATACCGATCATGATGCATTGCCAACGATCTGATACATATTCATATGAAGCAACTACTAATGCAATATGAAATGATTCACCCCTATTGCAATGCAGTGTGATTCAATGATTTGATTCAACACAATGTGAGTCAACGCGATTCGATGCAAAAGAATATGATGCTATGCAATTCAATGTGGTACAGAACAGATAGTGGGATTCTAGATAGCTAGTCATAAAGTCTTTACTTTACATATTTGTTCCGGTAGTACTGTAAATCAGTAAGCATCTCAGGCGTGTCACGATAAAATCAGTCCACTTATCATCCAAAATAAAACGTTTTTTTTTGTTGGATTCTCTAAATCTAAATTTGCAGATTTTTGGATAATGGACGACACAGCGTTTGGATAGCAGAAATGAATGCACATTCGTGGTGGTAATGCTTCATTTCACGTAGTGGCCATTACACACTGTAGTTCATTTTACAAATAAATAGAGTAAACATGTTTTTGATTACACTGTTACTTAAAATTACTTACAAGGGACATCCTATTTACATAACAAAAGACAAAATAAGTAGAGGTGGTAACTACTTGGTCATTTACCATTGTCAGTACCTCGTCCTTATCATTTTTGGACCCTGTACTTATCCTGTAACCCAATCTTTAACAAAAGCAGATGAGCATGTCAGACTCGTTACCAGGATGCCCTCTGTGTGTAATTTAAGTAACCTATAATTACATTTAGAATTAAACATTCCTTATTTGTAAAATGTTTGTAAGTTACTGGATAATAACCTCTTACTTCTACAATTATACCCGTTATTTACCCTTCACTTATTTTGTCTTACACCTTACCTAAAAGGTACTTACCCTGTAATTAGCGGGATGTTATTTTAAGTGTTACCGACACCATGCATTTTACCTCTTCAAAAATGCTTCACCTTGAGGATGATGGCGGCAGGTGATTCACCTACCATCACAGATCAGCTTCAGAGTAGTTACGCCTGCACTAATGAACTGAAAACATGAGCGGTCATTGGAGAGAGAGAGACAGAGAGAGAGAGGGAGAGAGAGAGAGAGTCAGATACAGCGGGAAGTTCAGTAGTACAACCTGCTCATCAAACATGCAGATCCATCCAGGAGCCCATGAGGGAATTTGCCTGGAGTTTATTTCTCCCACATCCGGATTAGAGCTGTTCTCCCAAAGAGACCCAGCTACTCATATGTATGCATGTGGTTGGACTGTGCCAAGACGCACACTCCTCCAGTTACACCACACCGATCGATAGCATCGGCTCGAAAAAACTGCAGTTCAGGATTTCCAAGGACATGATAATTGTTTAAAGACCACAGTGTTATTGATGGGAGTCTATGTTGGCCTTGGAAGAGAAGAGAAGCAAGTCTTGTGTTCGTTGTAAGGATAAACAACCGCGATTATAAGTATTCAGTCTTAAAGTTCACAGACTTTATTTAAAAAAATTGTATATGAGAAATGGAACTCAACTGGCCCTCATTCTTTTCTATGGAAATATTTTTATTTATTGAATTGTCTTTGAACAACAATGTCTTGCAAATGTATTAAACCCCTGAAAGTCATCTCCATTTTCTGGTTCATAACATATACACATATTTCCCCCAATCAGTATTGGTATTGTGAACACTTATACTTAAGCAATATAGTACGAGTGAGCGTGGGGTAGGTAAGGGATATTCCCACGGGTGGTGTTCGGCCGTAGCTATTTGTTATATAGCTATAAGTTATTTGTCTACTTATACTTAAAAATAAATACATTAAAAACTAAAATATTCTGCTTGAATAATCCCTATCCATTCATATTTGGTAGAGAACCACGTTGCTACAATAACAGCTTTAACTCTCTGAAGGAAGACAGAACCAGCTTCGCACATTGCTTTGCTGTGTTTTTAGCCATTCTTCTTGGTGGAATTTATGTAGAACATTTAGGTTGATGGGATGGTAGTCCTGGACTTAAGTGCCACAGATTTGTATCAGGACTTTAACTGAGCCATTCTAAAATATTCACTTAACTGTTTTTGTGCCACCCTAATGTTGTTTTAGCCTTGCGCCTTGGTTAATTGTCCTACTGACAAGTCATCCCAACCCAATCTTAGTTTAACAATAAACTGCAACTGATTTTCTTGTGATCTTGTGTAGAATTTATGGCAACACTTTCTTTAAAGCCTGTCTCAATTAGGGTCTTAATAATGTCTTATAAAGTAGCTATAAGTCGTTGTAGCACTCTTTATAACTATTTATATGTCTTCACATTTATAAACACGGACTAATGATCACATATTTATAATGCAATATTCTGTCTTAAATTAAAACCATTCATAATGAACTGACTAAATGTATCATAAAGGTGGTTATAAGTCATTGTGAACACATTATACATAGTTATAATGACCACAATGAGTTATAGCTACTTTATAAGACATTTGTAATGCCCTTATACTCCTATTAGGACCTTATAGATGCAGGCTTCATAGAAAGTGTTACCGAATGTATTTCCTTTCATCCTCCCTTCAATTTTAGAAAGTTTTCCAGCCCCTGCTTCTGAGAAATATCCCCACAGCATAATGTTAGCTCTGCCATATTTCAGGATTGGGATAGTGTTTCTTGAGGCATTGGCAGTGCTAGATTTACACCACATAGAGTGCTTTGAGGATTGTCCAAAAAGCTTTATTTTGGTCTCATATGACCAAAAAAACCTTCTCCCATATCTCAGGCAATCTCTATTCATGATTTAAAGTGGATCTTTTAAAGCAAAGGATTTTTTGCCACCCTCCAATAGAGTCTAGTTTTATGGATAGCTCTTATGTTTGTGGACTTACACCAGCACACCAATTGCAGCCACTAGATTGTTTGGGGTGATTTCTGGACTGTGCCTTCCTCCCTCACCAGTTAATATCTTCCTCGGATGCTTGGTTTGGTGGACATGGCTTTTCTACAAAGCATCTGGGTGGTGTAATGCAACTTCCACTTTATTTATATGGATCCGATTGTGCAGACTTGGACATCAAAACTCCATGTCACAACCTGGCTGATGACCCTTTGACAGAGTGATTTTTTAACCCAGAAGGAGATCTCTACCTTAACCCTTCATAGGTTAAAGTAAAGACTCTGTGTAAGTATCTTTTGCAATTGTAAAAATAGGGATGACTTTCAATTTGATGTTCTCATTTGAGGCCTCATGCTTACATTTGATTTCAAATGAGATATTTTTCTCCAATAACTTGAAGGCAGGCAGACATACTGAAGCAATGTATAAACACAGAAGCACACACATAGAAACAAACAAGGGTTAAATTAACACAATTCGTAATCGTAATGAAATTACTACATACAAAACAAACATTACTGGAAATTAAAAAATGTATATAAAAAAAACATAAATAAAATTAAATGTGCATAGTAAACAACATAACCAGGGCAGCAGTATACATGCAAATGCAATCTTCACATAAAACAGCTAGGCATCACCACTAGTCCAGCCAATCACAGCTCATGTAATGGCCATTTAATATTCTCATTGTAAATGATTAGGCCATGAAATAGGAAATGTCTGCCTTGGAGATCACCCAGGAAATAAGATGAGCTGTTATTACTATCAGTAAATGTGATAGCCAGGTGTGTGGGGATGATATTTACACACAAACTCCAGACCATGTTTGTCAATGTACTCACTCACACTGAGACACACTCATATATGCCCAAATTCACAGACATTAAACATGACACTAACACGTCATGGAGGAATTTCACTCATTTTCTGTTCAAAAGAATTTAAATGCAAATAAATAACGATCATCTTCCAATTGGTAAATTCATGTGGTTTCAAATGTCAACCCCCCTGACAGGACTCGAAGTGTTTTAGGTGTTTTCTATGATGTGCATCTGAAAGGAACACAACAAATGCAAGCTGAGGGCAATGATTGACACATGAATCTGTCTCAGTGAAGACTAGATTTCAGGCTAAAAACTCCCTGCCCACTGACCCGACATCAACAGATTAACTCTCATGGATGAAAAACAGAGAGATTCTCCTGTCATTTGAGCTGAATATCTATCAATGCGGGAGAGGTTTTGTGCAGTGTATCTTCATTTCTGATTCCCCTTGGCTCTGCTTTGGCATAGATTCTCACTGCATATCTGTAAAACTGGTGTAACCACAGCTGCTCGATTCCAGATTCAGTCGACGGATATAGCCTGGTGACACCAGCCTACGTATTTCCGCCTGAATTGATTTCAAGCTCATACTCAGTCTGGCCCAACCCCATTGACAATCGTCTCCAGAACTCAAAATTTTGCAGGACCAATCAGCGAACAGTTCAGAGCTGTGACGCAAAACTCGCCTTGGAGGAAAAGACACGAAAAGCTATCGGAAAAGTTGTCTCAACTCTCGAGAACATCAGAAAATTAAAAGGAGAACAAGAGTATTTTCTTGTAAGTTTTATGATTGGAAAGGACGTCGTAGCTCTTCTCCCAACTGGCTTTGGGAAGAGTTTACTCTACCGAATGCTTACTAAACGTTGCTGATTGGTTAAGGGAACTCCAATGATTTTAAACCTCAAGATAAGCACCCGCCGATCTCGGAAACCAAAATGCATTGGGTTGGCCCAGACTGAAAGACGGAATGAAATGGAGTCACAGGCTGGTAATGGCCAGGCTACGACGGATACCCATTTTACTTGCAATCACATAGTACATGTATGGGCTTTGTGCAAAGGATGAGCACGTGGAACTCAGAACAAAATCCAATGCTGTTAAATTCCCAGAAATCATAAACTGGTATGGCACAACAAGAGTGGGTCACTTCTGAGAAAATGTCATTCAGCGACGTCTGACAACTGCTTGTATTAACATCAGTATTGGTACATTGTCTCATTGTTCTGGACAGCACTGCTCATTATAATTCCTCTGAGTTTCATGCCAAAGTTAGAGCAGAAAGTTCTTCCCCAGGAGAATCGGACGTTATGTCATGTTCTGCTCTGACAGAGGGAAGATAATTGGTATCCGGAGAAAGACAAACTCGGAAACCAATATTTGGATACACGGGTGTAGAATGCAGAGAGGGTTATTTTTCCGATGGACGTTCTGTGTGTAGAGGATGATTTGCTTTGCAACACACACCTACAGCCTTTTGATTCTTTAATTGGCTGAGAGAGACCCAGAGAAATAGAGAACCTTCAGCAGGTTCTTTTCCCCCTTCATGTATAATATGCCTCCACTTTAAAATACAGCTCTTGAGACAGGAAAGTTCTCCCATGCGCTTTGATTCCGAATCTGAAGTGAAATGCACACTGCGCATTAATAGTTGATATAAAGACTTAAAGACTAGAATATGCTAAATTATGACTGCTGATAGGGCACGCCTGGGTTGATTTTCAAAAGAAGATGTAAATGTGGTGTTGATAGGTCAATATTTTATGTCCCTGGTGTGCTTTTTAGTAAGGCTGCATTAGGCTACATTTATGCATTTGCATTTGAAAGCAAAGATTTAAATTGACAGGTACTCAAACACCTTAATGGTAATGGACCGAATTGCTTTCATTTTTATATGCAATATAAAAATATATAAATATAAAGTGGCCAGTAAGTTTTATTGTTCATAAATGCCTCTGTTGGTCACATGACCTTGATCAATGTCACACTATCACAGCCATTTGACGTATAAATTGGGTTAAAAAGCCAGCTACTGTACATAAGTGCATTGGAAGGTAATAAAAGTAGGACATAATGTTCATCATGCCTTAGCAAGCAAGACAGCAATGTCATGTAACAAATATTCTGCATATAATAGCATGTTTATTAACATATCAAGAACATGCAACTCATTTCATAATAAATAATACAATAGTCGGTGTATATCCAACGTATTGCATGCTGTGTGTGGGGATAGTATTGCTTGAAAGCATGTTAACTCTTTAGTAATTCTAGTCCAGGAAAGCTCCTCTAGTAACTGGCCTGAAATTTTACACATTCAGCAGAGGTCGTCTGTGTCCCATCTTAAATAGCTTTGATGTATCGTTGCAAGGCAGATGGGCATTGTGAGTATCGCACAGGAATAAATTGCATGGGCTGAATGTCCTCTGTTGGCGAGAAAGAGAGTGTGAGAAAGAGAGAGTAGAAAGGAGAGAGTCGTGTGTGTGTGTGTGTGTGTGTGTGTTTAAATCCTTTCTGTACAGAATATGATTGGTGGATTCAAATAAATAATGTGTGAAAAAATGTGTGTGTGTGTGTGTGTGTGTGTGTGTGTGTGTGTGTGTGTGTGTGTGTGTGTGAGAGAGACTTTCATTTCAGCAGTTGGGGGATGTTGTTAAGATGACTGAAACCATGTAGCTTATGTTATTGCAGCCACACAGTCACATCTCAGTGAACTCTGTGAACATATGCTCTTAGAAGAAATAACGACTGCCCAGAGTTTGGCAGTCCGTATACACATTCAGGAAGACTTTCTCTTTAGTTGTATTGTGATAATATTCATCTGCTGACCAAAACCTTTTCCAACAAGGAACCAACTGGGATCCAATGAACCACAAAATTAGAGCAATACACAGTATAGTAGTTATTTTGCACGTCCAATCCACACATTAGTCCTAGAGCAGAGGTCCGTGTCCTAGAGAAGGAGGTTATAATCTCTTCCTGTGCTAGCTTCATCTTACCCTCCCTGCTCCTTTCTTTCTTGGGCGTCTTTTGAGTTCTGGTTGGAACTGGAGTCGCCGTGAAACATCGCCACCAGCTGCCATTCAGATTTCACTCACGTATGGTTGCGTTGGCAGAACTAATCTGGTGATCTCGAGTGACACCGAGAGCCTTCACTGCTGAGTGCTGGGGAGTGTTTTGAGTGTGTGTGTGTTTCTGTGTGTCTGTGTGTGTGTGTGTGTTTGTGTGTGTGTGTGTTAGTGTGTGTGTGTGTGGGTGTGCGCATGTTTGTGTGTTTGTGTGTGGTGTGTATGTGAGGAGTATGGGTTGTGACTGCAGTCCTTCCTACTGAATAAGACACATGAGTCACTATGCAGATACACAGATATATGCAATGATCCCTGAAAGGAATGTCAAAGAAGAATGTAGGTGCAGCCCCCTCCCCCCGCTTACAATCCAACACTCTCCACACCTTCTTACCTTTGATGATCTCCCTCTCTATTGCCTGCATGAATTTATGAATGTAATTGGGCACCAGTTCTCGGAGAGGTCATTCTGTGACCACCCGCACCTCTCACAAATCAGGCTAGGCCAGTACAGGACTGCCAAAAGCTGTAATTGAAGTCCACTGATGGACATTACTGTCATCATGAAGCACTGTGCTGCCCCTTCAGACCTCTGTGCTGAGGAGAGTACCACTCTGCACAGAGACGTGAAGGGCAGATTTAGTTTGAGGTTAGTTGAAATTTGAGCCAGCAGGTTTGATACGAAAAAAAGAGAAGTGGTTTTGCTGATTTTTTGGGAGTTCGCTTTATGCAGAAATTAGTAAAAGCTCTGCTCAAACAGAGCTTTCATAGATTTTTTCTTAGTACACACTGTCTTTGTTCTCACCCAGACACAAAAACCAACAAATTAGGCTGGTGTTTCTTCCCAAATCCAGAGTCAATTTTATCCCAATAATATGCTTTCAAAGTCAAAGAGAACTTTTGTGATGGTTAAGACCTATCACCACATGGTCTCAACACTCACGGTCCCAGTCCCCAGTCCTGTATCCCTCACTATGTTTAGTAGTTTTTCTTGGGCAAATCAATTTAAAGGGAACAATTTCTCTGATAACGTGTCACTTTGGCCAGCCCAGGAGTTTCCAACCTTTCACTGGCAGCAACCCATAAATCATTTTCTAATCTGGTTGCTGGAAACGTGCACTTTCATCAAAGGATCAAAGGAAAACCAGTGCTCTGCCACTCGCAGGACAGGAGGAAGGAGACTGCAGAGCGGGGTGCGGAAGAGGGAGAGAGAGGATAGGTGAGGCGGGGAGATGGGCCTTGGCGTTGACTTTACGCTTTGGCCAGCGCTGTGCTCATCTTTGGGATAATGATAATATAAGGTGAAATAATGACTCCCGTCTTGATGTCTCAGGCCGAGCAATTTTCTGGAGATTAACTTCGACCCTGGGCACCATTATGGAGAGGACATGGGAGACAAAGTCTACTCAGAGAGACTCAGTTAATGAGTAGTGGGTGCATCGTTAAGAATATGTTTGATGCAGGTTCTTTGGGGAGGGAGAGAGGAAGGTTGGGACAGAGAGAAAATTAATTTGGGGGTGGGGGTGGTGTGTGGGGTAGGGGGATATGGGCCTTTGGTGATGAAGTTAATTAAATACCTGTGGGAAGGAGGGGGGGACTTGAAAGTCTACCATCCACTAGCCTGGGGCAAAATCAGGACCTAATGTAATTAAGAAAGACTAATGGACCTCATGCTGTTTTCTAAGGACAAATCAAAAGGAAACACAAACCATAAAAGAATCATGTGAAGTGCCTCTGCCATGTTCATGGAAGTCTCTCAAATAGAATTTCAATTTTGAGCCAGCTTTTGTGAAGCACGGCACATCTATGTTGATAACCCCATACCCACCAAGAAATGCTCCTCCAATAATAAGCTCTGAATCACCAGTGACCTGAAGGAGCAGCTGAACAAGCTTTCAAGGGATGAGGACAGGTAGTTACTAAGGAGCGTGCAGAGGAAACTGAAAGTGAGGCTGAAGGAGATCAAGGCGGCATATACGTAGGTGAAAGTGGCAGAAAAACCTCTGGTAAAACAAAGTGAGGGGTGTGTAGTTGGGAATGAAGACGATCACATGGTTCAAGGTAAAGGGAAGGTAGGCTGTGGGAAGAAAGTTGAATGTGTTATTCAACAGGTTCAGTACAGGGCCCTCATCTGCCTCCCGCCCCTCCTCCAGCCACACAGAGCCCACACCTTCCCTGCCTCCACAGTTGCCTCCCTCTCATACCTCTCTGATGAGGACTAATGACTAATGGAACACACCATAACAACTCACATTGTGCCTCCCCTCACCCCTCAACACCCACCATGCCCCATCACAGCCTAATCAACACCTACCCCCACGTCAGGAAACACTGAGCACTCTACACTACACAAGAAACACGCTACCTCGATCACCACCTGTCTTGTTTCCAGCAGCCAGGTGAAAAGACAGCAGGAAAAACTGCGCCAGAACAAAGCTACAGATCTGAATAGTATCAGCCCCAGGGTTCTGAAGGTCTACATGGACCAGCTGTGCGTGATTCCAGGGGCGCTGCCAGGATTTTGGGGCCCTATGAAAGATTCTAGGGGAGAGGCATGTTTGCGCGCGCAGCGCGCGGCAATTTTTTGGGGTACCCATTTGAAATAAATCTTCATTATCAATGATAAATATATTGTATAATGGGCTGAAATGGAAGGCACCCAATGCATTCACTTTAATTATGTCAAATTAAGATTCACTAGCATTAATAACTGATTATAAAAACCAACATTCTATAGGTAGGGACTGATATTATTGTTTCGAAATACTAGAGAGATATATTAATGCAAAGAATAGAGAGATGTCGGTAGTTATTTCTTGTATTTCGAATTTGCTCGTTCACACTAACAAAATAGCTAGCTAGCTTGCTAGCTTAGTGTTAACATAGCCCACTACATTACAATATTCCCTTTCATTAACCTCAAGTAAACCTACATTTGAGCAGGTAACAATCGTTAACAACTACAGATAACAGATACAGCCACATTCTGTAACTACTTGTACTTACAATTTCACTTCTTGCACCGTTTACTTTGAGCTAAACTCCATGGCTATAATCCTGGCTGTCTTGAAGAGACGTTAGGCAGAAACAAATACATTGTAACGCTGGTTGCACAGGTTATGCAGACGCAGACCACTTTGATTGACTGACACACGCACACATTGTTCAAATCATACGCTGGACACTTTATTAGTATTTCTACATAGATAATGATCAGGCTATAATTAGACCACATCGGCTATGTAATCGCTGACAACCGGGACGATTTCATAGTGGTTGGTGTAAACCGGGACATATTAGCGTCCCGACAGGTTTTTGCCGGGACGCGGGACACGCAACTCAAAATCGGGAGGGTCCCGGTAAAACCGGGACGTCTGGTCACCCTAGGTTAAGACCTGACCTCAGCCAGCCCAGCCGCTCTGTACACCTGCTGCCTGCCAGTGCCAGCATCTCGCATTTCGGATGCTGTTCGATTCAACGCATCGCGCGTTGCGGCCGAACCATTTCGCAAGAGCTCAGGGGGAAGGGCAAATGACAATATGTTAAATAACTAACGAAAACGTTATGGAAATCGACAGTTGTGAGTTTAATACGTTTATTTCCAATTACCATTTCTTTGTAATAAGACATTTAAAAAAAAAAGGCAAGAATATTAATATTATATTATTAATTGCCATCCACGGGCCGTGGGCCGTGCTGCGTTGGGCTGGGCCGTTAGAATCAGTACCACCTTTCCCCGCCAGTCAGCGCCCCTGCGTGATTCTACCGCACCTCTTCAACCTTAGCAGGTTGTCCTGAAAGTCCTGGAGAGAATGGTTTCTACCGAGGTTGGAGTTGAGGATGCCTTCATCTAGACATCACCTGGACAAAGCTGACAGCACTGCAGGGATCTTGTTCTTTGATTTTTTCAATCGCCTTTAACACGATCCAGCCTTTACTGGTGCAAGGGAATCTCCAAAATATGCAGGTAGATGCCTCCACAACCAGGGGTTAAAGTGGGCCGGAACGCTCCGGTACTCAGTACCGTCACCTCAGATAAATTAATAAATAAATAGATTCTTAAAAAAAAATAAAAAATGTAATGTTAAGGCCAGTCTTGTCTCGTCGTGAATCTTTGGTCTGAACCGGCCTTTACGTGCACTGTGAAAGGCTCGCGCTCCTGAAGGAGTTCATCAGCGTCTCGATCAAATCAAAACGTAATATCATCCTCTAGCCCCGCCTTGTTCATCCCTCTGACAAACACACTTTGCGCGAAAAAAAAACAGTTAACCTGTCAGTTCAGTTGAGAGCGCGACGCTTTGCGGTAAGTGTTTAGACTGTTCCAGTCAGAGCGAGTGCATGTTGGAGTCCAAGGTGAAGTAGTAAGCTAAAGTCTAACGTCTATATTTTAAATAGGGCAACAAACACAACTTAAAGAAAGAACCAGGCTTTTAGTTATTCGTTTTCTATCACTCTGGCCCTGACTGAGAATGACGAACATTAACAATGGTTAACTGCAACTAGTTGGTTATTGGCTAGCACGTCAGCTTGTCAGATAGACAAAAAATGTTTATTTTACTTTCTTTTTTTTCTTTCTCTGTATGGTTCCATAATAAACAATTACAAGCTCAGGGGCTGGAAGTTTCCATTTTCTGTTAAAAAAAACACGTATGGGAACACAAGTGTAAGAGTAGTAGATTTACAGTAGCCTAGGCTCATTTCTTCTGCTCCATTTCATGTAGCCTAATCAGTATTTTTTGTATCATTTTTTTAATGAGAAAGAGCTCTGTAACCTTGCGTGGTTGATGGGTGTAACCGGCATGTCTGCAGTACGCCTGTCACCATTCAGAGAGAAGACCTACAGTATATCACTATACTGTATATGTAGCCTACTAAAGAACTAAGTGGTTTACAGCATAAACATCTATCTATTATAGGCCAACATTCTAAAATGTGTTTCAAATCTAAAAGTCAGCACTAATTGTTCATTTCCAGCTGGCCATCCCCAAAATGCACCAGAATACAGGAAATCATATTTACCAAATTCAAAATTTTCTTATGGAACCAAATAGGGGCCCTAAGGCTCATGATCCATCCCTGGTTTAGGTCTTTGGTTAGACCTCCTTATATCACTGTGATTAAAAAAATATAGGAATGGGTGATTTCATCGCCGCCGCCACCAGATCCACCAAATACCCCCCGCCACGGCCGCCGCCAGATCCCCCAAATACCCCCCCGCCGCCGCCACCACACCGGAAAATAGAGTACCCCCACCTACCAAATCCCACTTTAACCACTGTCCACAACCTCCTGGATTATCTGACAGACAGACCACAGTCTGAGGGGCTGTGTGTGAGCAGGTGGTTAGCAGCACAGGAGCACCACAGGGGACTGCACTCTCATCTTTCCCCTTCACCCTGTATACCTCAGGCTTCCAATACCACTCAGAGTCTTGTCATCTGCAAAATATTTTGGATTGACTCTTGTGATTTGTGGGACCGGGACTAAGCGGGACACCACTTCCATCCTGCGAGACGATGTGGTGGTAGTGGAGGGCTACAGATAACTGAGTGTTCAGCTGGATAACAGACTGGACTGGAAATGTAACACTGAGGCTATCTACAGGAAGAGACAGAGCAGACTCTTTTTTCTTGAGTAAGCCTAGGTCCTTCAATGTGTGCAGCAAGATGTTGCATATCTTTTACCAGTCTGTTGTTTCAAGTGCAATTTTCTTTACAGCTATCAGCAGCAGCTGCAGCATCATCAGAGCCAGCGCCACTAAGAAACTGAACAAGCTGATATAGAAGGCTGGGTCTGTGCTAGTTACTGCTCTGGAGCCCCTAGAAATGGTCTTTAAAAGGATGTTTCACAAACTGCTCAACACTATCGACAACACTTCACATCCCTTGCACAACCTACTGGTCAGACAGCAGAGTGTTTTCAGTTGAAGTGTTTTAGTTAAAGTCGGAGTAGGCTTTTAAGAGTCAAACTGTCACCTCTTTTATTGAAGAGGCTGAATGTGAAGTTAACTACATTTACAATTCACACATACTCTTTTCAAATTATGATCTGTTCTAGCCTAGAGAACCATTTCCAACTCTTTATGCCACATTCACTTTGTTGTTGAGGCCACCCTTAGTGTCTACCATTTACAGTGTCAGCCAAGACACCCTTAAGGGGTTCGATGTGTACCACTTATAGAACTTAGGGCAGCATCTTCATTTAAGGGGTCAAACATGTAACATTTCCTCAGTCAATGAAAGAAGTCAGGGGGAAAAGTATACAAAAGCACGTTCACTTGGGAACACGCTGCATGTGGGTCATCTTGCTTTTACAGAGGCCCTATGCCCTGCTCCTTGTGGCAGCTATGGTGCTTAAAATGGTGACCTACACCCATTAATCTTTGCCACTCTGCTCTTTGCCTTATAGGCCATGAAGTTTCACAGGTGCTTCTACGGTGCCAATCCAGGGAGAAGCCCCTAATTGTCTCCCTGGTGGTTGCCTGGTCTCTTGCACAGAAGTGATATTGTGTTTTATACATCCAGGTCTGAAGGTCTCTTTCTCATTAACTGCCTCTTGCACTGGCACACAGATACTTACAGGCAGTCCCTCTTGCTCTCTTCTCTCCCTCTCACACACACACACACACACACACACACACACACACACACACGTGTGTATTTTTTCTCTTTTTCGTTCTTTCTCCACACCAACACCTCCTTGAGCCTGGCTGCCATCAATTCACTTGTGAGCAATGCCTGTGAGATGCCCTGTGTCCTGGCCGTGAACCTCGCTCGGAGCGGAGCAATCACCTGGCCACTCATCCCGCTGACCCGCCCCCACCAGCCCTTTGAAATGGATGAGGCTGTTGATGGCGGCCCGGGCCCGAGCAGCATGGGGTACATGCCACTCACTCGCTCGCTCTGAGCCTCTGCGCCCACTGCTGATGAATCACGGTGTAAAAAGGTTCAGAGCCCCAGGCAGATGACGCACACCAATCACCCCAGGAGGGGCGGGAGGTGAGGGAGGGGGTACATTTGTCCAATCTGGAGGGCAAACTTGTCAAATAGCATCCAAGACACTTTGATGCTGCCAGTGGTGAAACATTCTGTTTATACAGACAAATGTTTCATTTCAGTGTAAGCACAGGAATAGAAACAAACTTGTGAGTATGATCTTTTCCTTTTTTTGCTACATTGGGTGTGATTTTTTGGTATTGTAAATCAACATACAGCAGATGTCGTACTGTACATACTTACTGTACACAAATACAGAAATGCCTACATACAGCCGCGGAAAAAATTAAGAGACCACTTCAAAATTATCAGTTTCTCTGGTTTTACTATTTATTGGTATGTGTTAAAGTAAAATGTACATTTTTGTTTTATTCTATAACCTACTGGCAACATTCCTACCAAATTTCAAATACAAATATTGTCATTTAGATCATTTATTTGCAGAAAATGACAATTGGTCAAAATAGCAAAAAAGATGCAGTGTCTTCAGATCTCGAATAATGCAAAGAAAACAAGCTCATATTCATTTTTGAACTACACAATAGTAATGCTTTAACTTAGGAAGAGTTCAGAAATCAATATTGGGTGAAATAACCTTGATTTAAAATCACAACTTTCATGTGTCTTGGCATGCTCTCCACCAGTCTTTCACATTGCCGTTGGGTGACTTTATGCTAATCCTGGCGCAAGAATTCAAGCAGCTCGGATTCTTTTCATGGCTTGTGACCATCCATCTTCATCATCATCCATGGAGCATTGCCCTGCTGGAAAAAACACTTCTCAGAGTTGGGGAACATTGTCAGAGCAAAAGGAAGCAAGTTTTTCTTCCGGGACAACATTGTACTTTGCCTGGCTGAGGTTTGTAAAAGACCATAAGGATTGAAAAAGCGGACTGGAGGGTCTTCTTAGTTCGTCTTCTCTGATGAGTCCAATTTCACAGTAGGTGCAAGACTCTGTGGCTTGTAGGCCTCTCCAGGTCTCCGTCTAACCATCAGACGACCATGTGTTGGGCAAAGCTGAAAATTGGACTCAGAGAAGATGAACTTAGAAGATGACCCTCCAGTCCGCTTTTTCAATCCTTATGGTCTTTTACAAACCTCAGCCAGGCAAAGTACAACGTTGTCCCAGAAGAAAAACTTGATTCCTTTTGCTCTGACAATGTTCCCCAACTCTGAGAAGTGTTTTTTTCAGCAGGGCAATGCTCCATGCCACACAGCCAGGCCAGTAAAGGTGTGGATGGAGTACCACCAGATCAGGACCCTGTCATGGCCAGCCCAATTTCGAGACCTGAATCCCATAAAAAACCTCTGAAATGTGATCAAGAGGAAGATGGATGGTCACAATCCATGAAAAGAAGCCGAGCTGCTTGAATTCTTGCGCCAGGAGTAGCATAAAGTCACCCAACGGCAATGTGAAAGACTGGTGGAGAGCATGCCAAGACACATGAAAGTTGTGATTTTAAATCAAGGTTATTCCACCAAATATTGATTTCTGAACTCTTCCTAAGTTAAAGCATTAGTATTGTGTAGTTTAAAAATGAATATGAGCTTGTTTTCTTTGCACTATTCGAGATCTGAAGACACTGCATCTTTTTTGCTATTTTGACCAATTGTCTGCAAATAAATGATCTAAATGACAATATTTTTATTTGAAATTTGGTAGGAATGTTGCCAGTAGGTTATAGAATAAAACAAAAATGCACATTTTACTTGAACACATACCAATAAATAGTAAAACCAGAGAAACTGATAATTTTGAAGTGGTCTCTTAATTTTTTCCGCGGCTGTATATGTATGCTATGCAAACACAAATATACCTTCACACAATACATACCTTCACATTGCAGCCAACCATTGTGGAAGAATGCAATTGTGGCAGAAATCCAACTTACCAGGAGATTCCTGTGTTCTTCCATCGCATTTCTTCTTTATTAACACTCACACACTGAGGAGAATTTATAACACAATAGGACCACAGGAGGGCAGGTCTTACCTGGCAATGATACTGACACTGAAGATAACATTAAACTAACACAAGGCATAAAACAGAATAGACACAGACAAAATGCTAACATTAACACACGTTAACATCAGACATTAAACTCTTACTGGACATAAAAGGGATGCACAACCTGACCGCTAACAGTTAAACAAGAACACAACACAACCCTTGATGCATGCTGGGAGTCTACACAACAGCCTCCCGCCCATTCCGGCACGCTACTATGTACACATATGTACATGCAGACTGATATACATACAGTATATACTGCAAAGAAAGACATACATTGCAGTCAATTGCAGACATATCACAGTGTGAATGATTCTAAAACTCTGTGAGCGACTGGCTCATGGCTTTAATTACCATCCAGAGCTGAGTGCTGGCTGCCCTCTCTGCTCGGCAAGCAGTTATCTCACATCGCCCTGTCAGCCCATCACCCTGTGTTATACGGGGGCAGCACGAACTGCTCCCATCATTGGTAATGAAGCCAGAATGAGAGGTGAGCTGAGATGTGCGCCAGTCGCTGAAATTCGCCCTCCGCCAAGCCCCCTTAATGAGTTTCGCTTCCACAAAGTGTAATTTGTAATGGCGCAACTTCTCCATTAGCCTGTCTGCAATGCCCGTGACCTGATAGCCTTCAGAGATTGGATGAAGCTCAGTTCTAAGATCTCCTCCAACCGTGCAGACATCTATACCTGTTAACTTTGGCTGTTAGCAGAGTAATATAAAATTCTCTGACATAGTTGCATTTTCTTGACAGTGGAAACCCCGGAACATACAGAAGAACATACCTCCTTCATTTCTCTTGGACACTATTAGACACTACTGTTTATGGCCTGTGTCCTTGCTTTGGGCTGTGTACAGTTTGTACAGACACTATGCTACATTATCAGTTGAATTTGATGAAATAGCTTTATTAGAGCCCGAATGCAGCCCGGATCCTTCCTTCCGTCCCGGTGTGAATGACAGGGGCTGTCTGGTCTGCTCCAGTTTCTCTCACTCCGCAGGGTCAGACTGAGGCGACACACTCTTTAAGATGGGGTAATAGAAATATAAGTGGGGGTCCCATCGGGGCCTCTGTTTTAATTTTGAACAGGACCTGCAATCATCAGCCTCTTAATTGGACATCGTTCAATAATTACATTTTTATATGGAACAGTGCAAGGGCAATGTGATAGCTTTAATTAAACAAACTTCATTCACTTTTGGAGCTCCCATACGGCAGGGCCCCAAATAGGAGAGCCACAGTCCCACTGTCTTTACATAGTCTTCTTTATCTTCCTGCGCAAAAGTGGTAAGCTACACTAGTAGTTTTATGTGGATTTTAATTCAGAAACTGTCTTTTGTTTGAAGGCACGCTGCAATTATTACTGGTGGATGCACACCATTTGAGCTGAACTCAAATTTCAGGTGGCTCTTTTGTCAAGCGGATCCTTTTTTTCTTTTCAGGCTGATTGCATGAATGCTCCAGGGCTTCATGGAATCTATAGTCAGGTCAAGTCAAGTCAAGTCGGGTCAAGTCACATTTATTTATCTAGCGCATTTTAAAAACAACAGGAGTTCTACCAAAGTGCTTTCTATTCCAGGTCAATCAATTTCCAATAAAATAAACAAGAATACAACTTAAGACACTAAACAGACTGTTAAGACTAAAACATAAAACATGTAAACCATATAAAATATATAGGACATAAAAAGCCATGAAGGTGAAATAATAAAAGAGCTAGATAGATCAAAATATTTATAAGTAACAAGAAAATGGTTAAGACCAATAAAAGAACATAAGCAAGCAACATCTATGATAAAACGGAGATGGATGGATAAGAGAAAATAAATAAAAAGATGTTGGTACTGGAACAGAATAAAACCCCCAAAACAAGAAAAACCCAGACCAAACTTGACCAAAAAAACACTGAGTGAACCTCAGACTAAAAGCACAAATAAAAGCCTAACCTTAACTAGGTCCAGCTAAAAGAATGCATTACCAAGTTCCAATCCAAGGGAAAAGACAGTGTATGACGGTAGGTTATAGCACCTGTATGTTGTGCAGCACACACACACACACACCTCCACACACACACCTCCACACACACACACACACACACCTCCACACACACACACACACACACACACACACACACACACACACACACGGACCAAATAATTTACAAATGTTTGAACTACCGATTGTGACTTGCAAGCAAGTAAAATACTGTAGTTTATTGTGTAGTCTCAGAGGCTCAAGGAGAGGCCAATCTGTCCATACTGGGCAAGGCTGGCAGATGTGTTACAAACAGAAACACCAAGACAGACACCAAGCTGCTTCTGTCCTTTCCCTCACGTCTTCTGACTGAATAATGTAAACTCCTCCACATTTCTGGAAAGCTCCACTAATTGAAGGATTCTTTTTTTCTACATTTCAGGTTCTCTCTCTCTCTCTCTCTCTCTCTCTCTCTCTCTCTCTCTCTCTCTCTCTTCTCTCTTTCTCTCTTTCTCAGAGGGATGCTCCTGGTAGGGGAGTTTCCACTACGGTGGAGTCCCTGATCCCCTTTTAACCGGAATGTGCGTACATGCCTGAGTGTGCACAGCGCTGGGGGGTAGTGGCGCCTGATTGATGCAAAATTAAACATTGTCTTTTGGCAAACAGTGGGGAACCGTTTCAATCAAGTCAGTTTCAACAACAACAGCTTGACAAGACTTGCACATATTGAAAGCTGGAAGACAAAAAGGGAGAGGGGTAAATCACAGTTAAAAACAGGAGCATAGCATCATTCACAGGCACTCAAGCACAGCATCTTCAGTCCTGTTTCGGGAATGAAAAAAACCCTTTTCTGACTTTTTCTTTAACAATAGAATAAATAGCACAGAAACACATGGAGTTCAGGTAATAGCCATTTTTTTATCATAAAAGATATATTATAATATATAGATAGATATAATAGATAGTAGCCAGTCCTTCTCACATCTGCTCTGGTAGGGAAATGAACTGTAGGAATTACTGTTTAATCTTTTAATATAAAAAAGACTGGACCCAACAATGGAGTATCCAAAACACATCTCTACTCACCTCTCACCTTATCTCTTCCTCTTCTGCATATAGTGGACCTATGCATGGACAGTAAAGACAGTGGCATGTGGAGGTAGTAAGGGAGAGGCTCCAGTGGAGGCCTACTGACATAAATGAAGAATGTGGTAATTGGAAATGTTTTAGTGCATGTAAATATACAGAAATATGTACAGAAGTATGGGTATTGGATCTACAGATAGAAAAATTAAAATAATAATAATAATAATTTCATCTTCACATTTTTTGCGACTGGTCAGGTTTATGTATACTTCAAATTCAATCAAATACCACCACAGAGTGTTTGGTTCTGTCAAAGGAGTGTGTGGTATTGATCATTGGCAAGGTTTCAAAAGACTTGCTGGTGAATTGATTACACCCACAGCTTCAAGTCATCCATTTTTTCAAGTTCTTTGGGTCAAAATCCATAAGACTGTTTATCAATCCAGTAACAACCACCACATCCAACTGACTGCAATATGTTTCATATTCTCACCTTTTACCAAACATGAAACAGAAAGCAAGGTGGAATACTGAAATGTGCAAACCATATAGACATTCATGCACCTGTGATCAGGCAAAGTGACCTTGAGTGTTTTATGATTTCTGTTTGATCTGAACGCAAAGTCAAAGTTGCTTTGACAACCGACATTTCAATGGCTGATTCTCATTACCTCTGTGAGACAAAATGTACTGGCACCTTCACAGCTCACTCATTAAAACGAGACTCTGTTCTCACAGCGGTGTCATTAAAGCAGCACACACATGTGTTACATCTGCGCAACGCACAGGAAACATCAAAGGCAGTGCCCCAAAAAAACATGATCAAAATGCTCTTGTGTATATGCAGTCACTTCATAAAGGACTTGCCAAAAGTAGCTTATCTCAGGTTAACATATTTGCGAATAAACATTTCCGCAAAAACTATTCATCAGCACTTGAAATGACCTTTACTGTCCATCATAATTACCTTGAATCCAACATGTCGGAATTGAGAGCTTATGTGAAATGGCTATTATTGCAGTTCAGTGTATTTTTAGTTATAAATGCAAATTCAATTCTACATTTGATGTATTCCTTCATCCATGTCATCATGCTTTGATGTGTGCAGGGTTGTAAAAGTGACATAATCCCTATCGCCCAAGTGACATTTGCCTCAAGACTGTTATGTCATCAGCAGTGTTGGGCAAGTTACTGAAAATTAGTACTTAGTTACAGTTACTAGTTACTTCTTTTAAAGGTAATTTAATTACTTCCCAGTTACTGTATATCAAAAGTAATTAGTTACTAGGGAAAGTAACTTTTAAGTTACTTTTATATCTGCGTTTAATATAATGAATATGAACAGTACTGAACAGTCAAACACAATAAACATATATATTTTTTACCTAATTATTTTAAACAACAGGGCAACATGCCTTCAAATCAAGCAGTAGTACAAATGTCCCTTTTAACACTTAACTTAACACAAAATAACTGTCTCAGTCATTTAACAGTGTTTTTTTTTTTTTTTTTTTTTACTTCATTAGGCCCAATGTAGTTAAAGTGATTGGCTTACAGTATTAACACCATACAAAGAGTAGGGGGATACAAAATAATCAATTAGTGGTTCAGTTCACAAAATACCCTGAAACACCCACACAGTATTCACAATATGCTAAATATATAATTAGAATAATATCTTTCTAATACATCCTAATCACTGGCAATCCCCACCCTGATCAAGGTAGGAACTGTTTATAAGTTCCCACCGGTCCCGGTGGCGCTTCTTTCGCCGTTGCCCCGACAGCCAAGATGACTGAGGACACTAACCAGTTGGTAATAGCTTCCACGCGTTTTATGGTTAAACAATAAATGTTGGAAACCATGATCGGTGTCCTAGCCTTCTTTCCATATGTATGCGCGATTGTATACAAGTGCAATGAATGTGTGTTAGCGGCCGTGGAGAATGGGAGAAATAATCGCGGTTGTATATCCGTGTGTGAGTGCGTGCGTGATTGTATGCAAGTGCAGTGTGTGTGTGTGTGTGTGTGTGTGTGTTAGCAGTCCTGGAAAATGGGAGAAACAGTTGCGTATGTACAGCCTTGTGCGTGTCTTTGTGTGTGTGTGTGCGTGCGTGATTGTATGCAGGTGCAATGTGTGTGTGTTTGTGTGTGTAAGCGGTCGTGGATCTGGGTAGCAGAGTGTCTTTCATGTGCGGTCGCATTGGTCCTGCGACGTCAGATCAGAAGAAGCTAAAGTAGGTCTATCTTCCACAAAAGATAGTAACGCGGGTAACGAACTCATTTAGATTTCAGTAACTGTAACTGCGTTACTCGATTTAAACAAATACTTAGTTACATGCTCGTTATCGCTAAAAGTAGTGGAATTACAGTAACGCGTTACTTAGTAACGCGTTAGTCCCAACACTGGTCATCAGCAACAGGCTATGTCATATATATACTATGTCATACGAGCCACCTTGCTTCACCAAGACTAAACAATCAAACACTTTTGTTAGAATAGCACTTTTAAATACGCGTGCTTGTAATTGTCTAAGTTCAAGTTTCTTTTATTACCATACGGTTAGGCTGAAAGACATAGGGCCCTATCTTGCCGATCAGAAACGCAAGTAGGACGGCGCCAAACGCAAGTAGCTGTGTGGGCGGCTCTATGGCGCAGTTGCTATTTTAACTGCGGAAAAAACACACTTGCGTCCAGCGCAAGTGTCAAAAGGGTTGGTCCAAAGGAGGTTACTCAGCCATAGGTGTGGTTTGGGCGTAATATGCAATAAACCAATCCGAGCGTCATCTCACATTCCCTTTAAGAGCGAGGAGCGCATAGTCCATAGCGGCTTGTTATTTTGATGGCGGAATTACCTGGTGGAAGACCGGAAAAGTTCACAGGCGAGGAGACCGACGTGAGATTTACACCAATTTTTTGGCAAGCCATATACAGCCGCGGAAAAAATTAAGAGACCACTTCAAAATTATCAGTTTCTCTGGTTTTACTATTTATTGGTATGTGTTAAAGTAAAATGTACATTTTAGTTTTATTCTATAACCTACTGGCAACATTCCTACCAAATTTCAAATACAAATATTGTCATTTAGATAATTTATTTGCAGAAAAATGACAATTGGTCAAAATAGCAAAAAAGATGCAGTGTCTTCAGATCTCGAATAATGCAAAGAAAACAAGCTCATATTCATTTTTAAACTACACAATACTAATGCTTTAACTTAGGAAGAGTTCAGAAATCAATATTTGGTGGAATAACCTTGATTTAAAATCACAACTTTCATGTGTCTTGGCATGCTCTCCACCAGTCTTTCACATTGCCGTTGGGTGACTTTATGCTAGTCCTGGCGCAAGAATTCAAGCAGCTCGGCTTCTTTTCATGGCTTGTGACCATCCATCTTCCTCTTGATCACATTTCAGAGTTTTTTTTATGGGATTCAGGTCTCAAAATTGGGCTGGCCATGACAGGGTCCTGATCTGGTGATACTCCATCCACACCTTTACTGGCCTGGCTGTGTGGCATGGAGCATTGCCCTGCTGGAAAAAACACTTCTCAGAGTTGGGGAACATTGTCAGAGCAAAAGGAAGCAAGTTTTTCTTCCGGGACAACGTTGTACTTTGCCTGGCTGAGGTTTGTAAAAGACCATAAGGATTGAACCAAAGCGGACTGGAGGGTCTCCTAGTTCGTCTTCTCTGATGAGTCCAATTTTCAGCTTTGCCCAACACATGGTCGTCTGATGGTTAGACAGAGACCTGGAGAGGCCTACAAGCCACAGAGTCTTGCACCTACTGTGAAAGACCCAAATGATTCAGGTCAATTGAAGCTGCGTGACATTTGACTTATTGTATGGCTTTGTAAAAAGCCGGGAGATAGATATATATGGGGATGCGAGAAACCCTCCAAAAGTTAGCAAAGTCAAGCAAGCATGGGAAGATATTGCCGTGATTGTTTCTGCTACGGGGCACCCGAAAACGGTGCCGAAAACGCTATAATGACGTCCGGAGACGTGGGACATCCAAGCTGGAAGGTAACATACGTTCTCGTGGCCTCACGGGAGGTGGATCTGCCTCGACCCAGGTTCTGACGGCAGCAGAGGACATCGCCACGTCTACCCTCACGCCTGAGAGCGTGCAGGGATTTGGGGGCATTGAAATCGGCACCCAAGCCAGTGCACCAGCTGACCAAACCCAAGGTACATAAATAAAGTCCACATACACAGAGATGAGTTTACAAGATTTATAATAATACTGGCATTAAATAAATACAACAAAGCCATACAATAAATCAAATGTCACGCAGCTTCAATTAACCTGAATCATTTGGGTCAATGTGTACGCTAGATGTATGCCTAGTTTTATATCACAATGATTTCCTCATGTGGTAAATACTTTATTTTCCTTGTAATTATATATGGCTTGCCAAAAAATTGGTGTAAATCTCTCGTGAAGACGACAAAAGTAAAGTGTAGCCTATAGGTCCTATACTGTGTGGGCAAGCACATGCGCCCTTAAAATAGAGTTCTGAATACGCGTTACAGACTTTAGACATTGCGCCTCTGACATTAGACCAGCTTTTTTGTGGTCAATGGCGCACAGCGCACGGCATTGTTTTGAAACTGCAAAATACCACTTGCGCCAGAGAAACGCCTTCTCTGTTCCGCCCCCGCCCATGTCGACGCAAGTTCATTTCGAAGCGCGCCTCTGGAGGGAAAATCTCGCTGTGCGCCGGGTGCAAGATAGGAATGATACATGCGTCGGTGACAATGTCAATTGCGCTGGGTGCAAGATAGGGCCCTTAATCTCAGTGCAGATGGAATGGCTGTGGCAATATGCCAAACACAACACCGGTGCAGTGTTGCCAATTTAGCGACTTTGTCTCTATATCTGGGACTTTTCAGACCCCCTTGGCGACTTTATTAGCAAAAAGCAACTAGCGACAAATCTAGCGACTTTTTTTTTTGTCATTTGGTGGATTATTGTGTTGACAAAGCACTGAACAAGCATCTCACATATCCTGTTCTGCAGTTCATGTTACAACTGATCTCACGAGAGCTGAGAACAGCGAGGGCTGTCATGGTCTCCTCTCCACTCACACAGCACCTGCACGGCCAGTCTGACTTAATAACAGCAAGATATTAGAACTCTGTATTCGCGGGAAAAATATAAGTGTTACCGCCCTCAGAATTGCATATTGTGTGCATCCGCAGCTTATGTGTATATTATGCAAATTAGTTGATTACGTGATCTAGCGACTTCTGGCGACTTTTCGGAGAGCTTACAGCTACTTTCCTCACAGAAAAGTTGCCAACACTGCACCGGTGCAAGCATAAGGACTTAACATATGTGTGTGACATAAGTACATAAGTGCAACAAGAAAAACACACAGTACAGGACTCCTCGTATCATACATGTATTTATTAACTGTAGTGTTTTCTCCTACCTACTAGTGACCTGGACCTTATGACAGAAGGTAGACGCTGAAAAGGATGGTGAGCTGGGTGGAGAGGGTCATCCGTGATCTTGATTGCTCATGAGATGGTGTATTGTATGAATAATGAGGCCAGTGTGGGGAGTTTGCAGCCTATGATCTTTTACGCTGTAGTGATAATTCTGTCCATTTTCTTCATTGTGTCCTCCCAGCAAATGTGTTTCCGTACCAGACAGTAATAGAAAGAGACAGGATGCTCTGGATTATGGCTGTGTAAAATTGGACCAGTAAACCCTGCCTGTCTCTATGCTCTTGAGTAGTCTCAGGAAGTAGAGTCTCTGTTGGGCTTTTTGCATTACATGGTTGGCGTTGAGATCCCATTTCAGGTTATTGTTGATGTGTGTGCAGAGGAACTTGAAGGAGTCTGTTATTGTAATAGGTTGGCTGATGAGAATAGGTGCTTTTATTGATTTTTTTTTTCTGAAGTCGATGATCATTTCAATGGTGTTTTTTTTTCCGTTGAGGACCAGGTTATTTTCTCTGCACCAGTTGACTGACTTCTTAAGGAGAAGAGGATGGTAAATAATGTTGAGAAGAGCTGGGAAGTAATGTTGAGAAGGGAATGGGACCTAATGTTGTTCAATCTGACAACTTGACATTGATGTTAATGAGTGAGGTGTTAATGTTCATGTCCTGGGGATTCCTTAACCCAGCTTAAGAGGGTTGCTAGTATGAAAAGTATAACATAAAATCAGTCACATTCGCCCTGATGGACCCACTATTTTTGCATATCGTCCGAAAAGGGTCCACATATGATGCAGTCGACCTGGAACTGCACCTCACCCTCCAATGTCTGGAGACCAAACATACCTATCCAAGAATTCTTTCCATCAATTTCTGTGTGCTCCAATGCCTTCATAGCCACTGATGGAAGGGCCACAGCAGTGTTAATTTCGTCAGCTTTTTTTTAATTTAGTCTTAGTCTTAGTCACAATGACGAAAATCAATTTTAGTCTTAGTCATATTTAGTCAATGCCTTCCCAATTTAGTTTTAGTCTTAGTCTAAATGACGAAAATCAATTTTAGTCTTCGTCAAATTTGAGTCATTTTTGTCATTTTAGTCATTTTTGACATTTTAGTCAACACTGTACATAATAGAACTTCTGATTCTCTTTTTTAAATAAATCACACTGTATAGAGTAAAAAACTTATCCAAACACTGATTCTCTTTACATATCACACTGTACAGAGTACAGTAAAAAAACTTCTCCAAACACTGATTCTCTTTTACACATCACACTTCTCTTTTACATATCACACTGACTGTAGTGTAGAGGAAGAAATTTAAACGATTAATATCCAGTGTATCAGCAGAACATCTTTATTCTATGACAGAGAGACAGACAGATACAGGCACAAGGCACACACACACACACACACACACGCTAGTTACCGGTAGGTTGATCATGACTGGCTTTATACCCAATCCATTTCAATACCACGTGCATCTAAGTTCGACTACTTTTCGGTCAGTATTTGCCACTCTCATAGTAGTTAGTTCTGATCTGGCGAATCTCGAGTAACCATATTTTACTCGCCAAAATATTCTGATCAACACAACACAGGCAGACGTGTATTTGTCATTATCCCACTGTTCGAACACACTACGCTAACTGTTATGATTATGACACACTTCTAATCATGCTAACGTTGAGTGCTGTTCACCATGCTTGTCGGAAAATAACCAATTAATTTAATGATCAGTCATGACCAATGTTTCCAAAAGCTTCTGTGCGTAAAAGCATCTCTCTCCAATTATTTTGATATGGGCGACAAATAACACCCCCAGCGTGACGCCGTCAGAGCTAGTTAGCTAACTATGGCTAGTTGAAGATGACAGGTGATACTACTAATAGGGCCCGTTAAATAGCTTTTGAGTACCGACAGGCGCACCCGTTCCTTACCTTCTGCCATATGGCAACATGTTGGCACCTCAGATGCCACCTGAGGTTAGTGGTATTCTTCCCTGCCATCTTGAACCCGCAAACTCGTTGGCGGTGTCCTTCCTCAGGTGTCTCCACATCTTGGCCGCCACCACCGGCGGCATGATCAACCATGATCATGCAGGTTGTTTTGTTGTCCTTGCTGTTATACGCGAAATGACTCCAAACATCCAGGCGTTGTTTTCGCCCAGCTCCTCCAACGCCCGACGCCATGACTGCGAAAGCTAGCTACGGTTAACCAAAGAGGCTCCAATAACTACTACCAGTGATTGATTCTCTGTTACACATGTGCTCTGCTACTACTGATAGAGTGTGAGCGGCGCGAGGCACTGTGGGACAAACAGGGCAACAACGCGTAATCTTCTATGAAGTTCAAAAAACACTTATACTAACAATTACAACTTACAAATCAATTTTAAACAATTATATATTTTTAATGTCCCTTCGTCCATGGCTTGTAAATTTCGTCTGGTCTTAGTCTCGTTAACGAAAATCAATTTTTATTCGCGTCATATTTTTATTTTCTGGAAACAATTTTTGTGCGTCATCGTCTCGTCATCGTCACGGCAAAAAGGGGTGTTGACAAAATATTTTCGTCATCGTCCTGGTTGACGAAATTAACACTGGGCCACAGGCTTGTGGTCATTGAGGCCAGATATTTTGAGAATGGGAACGATGGTGGAGTTTTTAAAGGGAGCTGGGACCTTTTGTTGGCTGAATAAGAAGTCATAGACCTCGGTGAAGACTGGGCCGATTGCTGTGAGCAGTGGCCTAGTAGGGTTAGGGGTTAGATAGTCTGGGTCCGGGATTTGTTTCTCTTCAGTTTAAGAAACACCCTTCTCACTGCAGTTTCAATTATAAATGGTGATGATGGTAGGTGAGAGGTTGGAAATGGCCATGTGTTTTTAGTAGGCTTCTCCAACCGGGCATTCAACCTGTCTGGTGGTTCGGGGTCTGCATCAGTGGGGGTAGGTGACTCTTTTTTGTAACTAGCCAGTTCTTGAAAACCTTTCCATATGGTCTTGGGGTTATTCGTAACAAATTTGTCCTTTAGTTTTGTTTTTGCTTTCCGTATTCCTCAATCAGACAATTTCTTGTGTAATTACAGAGTTAATTCGATATGTCAGTCAGGCTGAAATCTCTTGATGCTGTAGTTTGGATGATCTTATTCCAAGTCGGAGATATGTCGCGGCAGCTTATTAATGACCTGGTTACCTGTGTAAGTGGAGTATAGATTCCTGTTAGGATCACTGACGCTCTCTCGGGAGGTAGTACGGTCTGCATTTGATGGATATGTATTCCAAGTGGGGTGAACAGCGCTTATGAAGAAGAGTGGAGTTGTTCCACCAGCGGCCATTGATCATAAAGCATCTTCCACCCCTCTTCCACCAATTTTTGGCCAAGAGCCTCTGACCTTTTGGACAGAGAGAGAGATGACATTTACCTGTCATTGTCTGAAGGAGAAGCATAATGTGTGCATCACAATCAAAGAGGTGGGAACCCCAGCACTCCAAGTGAGCTCATTCCATATTTTACTAAACTGCCTGTGAAAAATAGAAAATAGTTGAAAAAATAAAACTGTTAAAAAAAGCAGGCCTTGGTTGGAAATTAAACGAACAAAAGGGTACACAGCAACAGACTCTTTGCTACTGGGACGTTACTTCAGGGAGCCAGCGCATAAGGGGGCTCATTATTATCTTTCACGTGCAGCAATTTCCTGTCATTTTTCATATGGGGGTGAATAATGGTTCTGCACTCACCCCAGTGGAACCGTGTGACTTCCTCTTTTGCAGCGTTTACTGGGAACGCAGGAGTGTGAAGGGCTGATTAGTCTGAAGGGCTGATTAGTCTGGCTTTGCTTTGTTTCACCTTGAGGTGGGGATTCACTGAGGTAACACGCAATTATTAAAGGCACCCATTTAAAACACGTCTCCACTTTTTGGCGGACCTCTTGCCGTCAGATGATGTCATGAGATTAGAGGAAAAAAATGAAAACTGGAAAGAATTAATGATCACCTTTTGAAGTGCTGAAAGTCAAAGAGAACTTGGTGAGCTGATTGTGTTTAATTAATGTGGTATATGGGCTCTAAATGCCTTCTGTGGCATTTTATTACATTAATCAAATTTACTATTTTCTCACAATGAAATATGCATAGATATCAAGGTTGAGAAGAATCGCAACATGAAAGTAATTTTAATATTTAAGCAACGGAGTCGAGGGTACAAACCCGGAAGTAACAGACAGCAACAAAGATGCGTGTACAATATGTCTGGAGAGGAATACTCAATACAAACTCAATACAAATTCCCTCTTGAGCACTTTGATCATTTACATACAGACTTTAAAAAAAAAAAAACAGAGTATATGTAACACAACAGCTGAATTAAACTGTATGTGATATTATAAATGTTTGGCAGTAACCACCATAAAAACCATTTCATGTTTTGTTCTTGCTTGTATTGCCTATTTTCAAAAATGTCTTCCAAAATATTGTCGAATTGATAATTAATAATGCATACATCAATAATAAATAACAGTGACAAATTCAGGCTTTCTTCTTTCCCTCAGAAGATTTCCATATCTGATTGACTAGAGGCCGGTCTAAAAACATCAGCTGAAATCGATTCAAATGATTAATAAAAGAAAACACCAAAACCAAACCAAAACAATGCAAGATGAATTGAAAAAGGATATTAATATCCCACTTTTCCCCCTTTTCTTCTCTTCTGAACGATTCTCAGCCACAGCGAAGATTTATGTATCTGTGTCAATATCTTGCCAGGGGTCATTAAAAAAGCCCACAACTTCAGCTACAATTGATTCAAGTGATGAATGAAAAAAGAATACACCCGCACAAGGCAAGTAAAATTATTAAAAGGATATTAATACCACAGTCTCTGGAGGGTCAACGATAAGTGATGTGAACCACAGAGCTGTGATCCTGACCAGACAGATATGACCTGCTGATTTTCCTGGGTTCAGTGTGAGGATTGAACACCACAATGAGTCTCATTGTCTTTTAAATGATGGGGTGATGGGGGCTGTGATATCTGAACTCTGAATTTATCATATAGGAGCCACTCTGAAATACACTCTCTATCACCTCAAATTGAACACACAGAGGAACGTCCAAAAAAATGTTGATTCGTCTTCAGTGTCAAATATATTAGACATGATATTACAGGATTCATGCAAGGCCATTTCAGAAATCAAGTTAATGTCAGCGGTGACACCATTAAACCCCAATCACTCGGTCTACTCCCACAATGCAGCCTTTTGATTGCTTTTGAGAATGGATGGTCTTGTTCACCTTCTGGGACCGTCCAGACACACACACACACACACACACACACACACACTCACAAACACACGCTTTACTCACACTGAAATCATTCTCACCACATGTGAAATTAAATCTCTGAACTCAAGCCTTTTAAGGGTGACTGGATTTGAATTTGAGGAGCATATTGTTCTCCTTCCCCACTGTGAATTCAAGCAGTAAAACAAGTTTTTTTTGGATCTACTCTACAGTATATATATATATATATATATTTAACAGCTTCTTGGTGTGACCGAGTTCAGTGGTACAGAGAAGGCTTGTGAGTGATAGCTGCAGCTTTTCTTTCTGTCTGTGTGCGTGTGTGAGGGTAAGCAGGGCAGGTAGCTGTGACCTGAGTTCCCCCTCCACCTCCGCATTGTTCTCTCCTCAAGACCACTAATCTACAGGCCTGACAGCACCTCCACTCACCTGGGCAGATTTGTGGGCCAAACAACCCACTGCACGGCACAAAAACAGCCCCCGCTATTAGGTGCCATACATTTTCGGGGAGGTTGGTGGTTGTTAGGGTGACACAGGGTGGGATTGATGTTTATTTTTTCCCCCTTAACCTGGCATTCCCTCGAAAAAGGATCACAAGGAATACGTTGTTCCACACTCCGTCAGACTTAAATGGAGTCAACCAGTTATTGTCCAACTGCGGAGCAATAACTTACACAGCGATAAGAGCTGAGGACATGAGGGACTTCTCTTTTAAATTCCAACAGGTTTTTGAACCACCGTACAACATATATAACAGTCACAATAACCATAATCGGAATGTTACAAAATCCAAGAGCATCAATGTCACCTTTCCGTGGTGCACTTAAAAGACTGTTTGTAACTAGGCTCAGCAGAAACCACTGAATGGCTGTGTTTTTCCCCCTGAGGTGTCTGACACTAATTGCCTGAGAAGGCCCACAGCTCACCTCCACCGATCACACTCCCCCACTCTCCCCCAGTCTACCCCATCCTTTGAAAGCATGACTGCGTTCAGTCTTTGAGGCTGGAAACGCATTATTACGAGTCCGCCGAATGCACCCTCGTCTTTTTTTCTCCTCAAAGCGCTTGAAAACATTTATTACATACATGTCTGTGGATGAGCTTACCTTAGGTTTACGTGAGCGGGTAGAAATTAGCTGGAAAGTACACAGTTTGGTCAAACTGTACCCAGCAGAGGGACTGAACAGCGTCCTTCCTTTTGTAGAAAGGGAGCTTTCAGTGAAGCGTTCTTTTGTTTTTTAGTGTCAGTGACCGAGTAGCCGGGAAAAATGCACAGCCACAGCTAGTTCTCCACTCCAGTGCAAGCTCCTTCGAGGCATTTAGGATGCCGAACATAAACGCAAGGATACATGAGTGTTGATGAACAGCTAATGACCATAAACAAAAGCCCTAATCAAAGTGGTGTTCTTATTAATGGTCTCCCGGGGCAACAGGCGGGAATGGAATGATGAGAGTGGGAAGCTGTCATGGCCTCCCCCCTTCCCAGTGACCCCGTGACTAACCTTTAATATGTCCTCATCAGCAATTAGTTCAGATGACTTGCCAAATGCCAACTAGTAGGGACATTATACAGGTAAGGGAGGGTGAGGGTAAAAAACAAAACACTCTTTAACTCTTGGCTTCAGGTAAACAAGACCTCTATGTGACTGCAGCAATTATTTTGACACGTGTCTGATGATGACCTCTGCCCACATTCCCATTAATCAGCGGATGTCACGCAGCACACGTGAGTGTGTGTGTTTTTCTTATTGAGGGGGAGAGGAGGGGGTGATACTTGGGCCTGATAACCTTGTGGTGATGCCTCATGTATCTTGTAGGGAGGTGGGCACAGTCGGGGGCGATTGCAGGTGTAGCCTGAAACTCCCTGGAGGGTTGTGGCACTGCACAGGAGGAGGCCCGAATCACCTTGGGTTTCCCAGATAGGGTGCAGTGTGTCTTTGTTCTTGGATATCACTGAATCCCATACTGAAATGGAATAATAATTGGGGTGATGCTGAAAGTGAATACCATGACCAAGCTCAGGGGCTTCTGCTGTTGCTGTCTTATTAATATCGCACACATTTTCATGTTTCGTGCAAGCATTGCGTGACGGCGACTGGGCTACTTAAATACAATTGATGTAATTTCCCCGCTTGATTGAATTAATTACATCCTAGGCTTAAACATACAGATAATATCATTATCTTCATTAGCACTGATACGGAAGACTCCCAAGGATTTGAAGCTGACCAGACTTAAGCTACACTGACACACTTCGTTAACATTACAAGCCTGATGAATGAACTTTGAGGATGACATGCAAACTGAAATACCATGTGGTAGTCATGCCACTCCTCCAGCAGACCACTCGGCGCCGCGAGGACTGGGACAAACCGACACCTCAGACAGAAAAGAAGGAAATGCACAAAACAGTGAAATTAGACACTGCTTCGCCCTCGGCTCCGACGAGTTACTGCAGGATAAATCTATACGGAGACCTGCAGTGGTAGTTTTATGATAAAGGATCTGCGGTTATGAGACTATTTATAGAGGCTTTTGCAAGTGCTGCAGAGCGCCGGGGCCCCACTGGGTGCCATTAAAGCCTCGGTGCATCAAACAGGGGCCAAATGTACTTATAGGACTCCAGTTAGGCAGCCACTTACACACACACACACACACACACACACACACACACACACACACACACACACACACACACACACACTCACACATACACACACACACACGCGCATACACACACACACACATACACACACACACACACACACACACACACACACACACACACACACACGCACACACACAAATGCTCAGACACGCACACCAAACTCATACACACAGGCACAGATACACAAACGATTAACATCCAACTGAGATTTATGCTTTCTGCACTCCGTATGCTCCTTAAACATTGGAGTAAATGTTTGGTTTAATAGTTAGGGTGAACTAATGGATTGCTTTGGGTAGAGGCAGGGCTTGAATGCTAATTTGAAGTAAATTGCTCAGCGCAGGGAGGAAAGTAAGGGTCTTCTTGAGGGAAAAGGCTGCGCCATTTTTCTACATTTCATCATAAACATAAACGCGACAAACATCCAGTATGGCTTCGGTTCAGGGCTGTGTAACAAATAGTGTATATATGGTGAAAGGAGTGTTGCCAGACTGCCTCACATACCTAAACAACCAAAGACACGAAACAAAAGGAGAGAGCTTGTCAGGAAAGAACAACAAACATTTAAACAAAACGTATTCTTTTCTGAAAAGCTGACATGGGTCTCCGCCATGACAGTAGGCCGAGTCACACACACGTTTTTTCCCAACACTCCCCATACACACGTTCCCCACCCATGCAGCTGATTATGCGGCATGACCGTCGCATGCATAGCCTGTTCAATCACCTAAAACCTGACAACCCAGTGAAGGTCAGTGATGCCAGAATTTAATTGCCTGAATATTTGGTCATTTGCCTCAGGGATTATGCTTGGCACATGAAATATGAAGCCTCGCATGAAAGAGACTTTATAAGCAAGAGAGTTATGCCTTAAGTGGGGAAAAAAATGTGTGTATGAGTGTGTGTGTGTGTGTGTGTGTGTGTGTGTGTGTGTGTGTGTGTGTGTGTGTGTGTGCACGATCATGTATGCATTACTTATACAGTCAGCCCTGGCCATTTACGCTTTGCACTTTGTTTCAATTACAGGGATCTTTTGTTCCCGGAGATCAGTCTTTCTCACACAGGCACAGGTCCTCATCAGTATGCCCCCGCATAAAACCAGCAGGTTAAGGCTCCTCTGAACATCATTAAAGCCAGTCGGCTGCCGAGTCAACTGCCGCCCCTGGTGCTCGAAGGAGCTGGAGAGGTGCAGCTTCTTCCTCGGGCACGTGCCCTGAATCAGGTTTCAGCCGGGGGTGATAGTGGTGGGTGGGAGCGATGTGTGATTTGCCAATGGCTGAAGGGCTGGTGATAATACCAGCAATTCTTGATGGTTTGGTTACTGGTGTACTCTCTCGCCGCTATCTTCTGTCAGGCTATCAAGACCTCCGGTTACAGCTTGCAATGAGAGGTTACATTATGGTGACATTTTTGCGAGAGAGAGAGAGAGAGATAGAAAGATAGGAGATAAATACATAGACAGAGAGATAGATAGGGAGAGACACAGAGAGATAGATGGAGAAAGACAGATAGAGACTGATAAAGAGAGGGCGAGAGTTTAAGAGAGAGAGATAGATTGTAAGCATTGATAGATGGAAAGAGAGAGAGGGAGAGAGATTGCAGGACATAGGCAGATAAATGACTGGAGAAAGAGAGAGAGGAGGGGTGTGAGAGAACAATGAGCACCGTGCATGAAGGTTCACGACACTCAGGCTGCATGGGTCATAAGCTGGCTCCCCCAATTAATCAGATTTAATTAAGGAGCAGCAAATCGCTCTTCATCAGCAGAGGACAACCACACTGCAAGGATGCCCAGTGTAGAGAAGTTGTCCTCCATCTCTTTTTTTACAGTCATCCCCCTCTCTCTATAGAGAGAATCACCCCCCCCCCCCCCAACACAAGCACATCCTCACCACCCCTCCCCTTTCCTTCTCCTTTCAAATCTCCCTCTCTCATAAAATTAATCCCTCTCTACTCCTAAAAACAGGTCTCCCATAGCTCTCCCTTAGACTCTCTTTTTCTCTCTTCCTTTCAGTGACAAAGGTGGCAGGTCATTTTGCACCCCCCCCCCCCCCCCCCTTCCCCCAGAGCATCTAATTGATAATCTCTTGGCTGCCCCGACGAACAGCATTTGCATTTAACAAGAGGCCATTAAGAGCACAATACGCTCAGCTCCAGAGGCCCACGTGTTTGGAGGAAAGCTGTGCCACGCCGCCGGGTAATTAATCAGTCTGACACATTAAAGTGCGGCGCACCGGTGACGGCCACGCATCAAGCGTAGATCAAACAGAGGGAGGGGGGCGTAGCGCAACAGGTAGGAGGCACGTGGCCACGATGTTAATGGGCCGATTTGACAGGACCAATGACTGTGGAGGATGAGACAGAAAGAGCTAATACTTTGGATTGTCATGAGTAATGTGTTTTTTTCTTGAGGATGTTAGGTTTGTGGTGGCTGCTTTATAAATAGCGGAGGATAAAAGTGCATGTCAGTCACCTAAAGTGAACTGTTAGTTTGGATGGCTCAATAGTGAATGGCACCTAATTGTGAAGACGGTGGTATGAGCCCATTTGATCCTTTGCAGGACCTAGAGAGATTGACTTGTACAGAAGATCGATTGCGTCAGCCCTATTTCATAACAAATCATAGTTATGTCCAGAGCTCTACCACAGGAGCATTCCAACTTGTGGCAGGAATTAAGAAACACAGTTCAAGCTCCAGAAGACCTTACTCTAAAACCTAGGGCTTCAAATACAGCAACCATCTCTGCACTTCAAATCCCATCCCATCATAACAGTATCCAAATTAGACAAGACTTATTAGGAGTCCCTGGCATGAAACCTTTAATTAATAACCCTATGCCTCTTCACACGAGGATACACATTTATAAGGGAAGACAGGTTCTTCTGACCACCAGTGATAAGGGTTAATAATGACAAGCTACATGGAATTTCCTTGCCAGCTACATCATTGTGACCATTGTCGTTCTAATCTGCCTTTAGCTAATTATGCAACGTATGTTGGAATTGCTAGCCAGGGAAATCTGAGAGACAGAAATGACAGCCAAAACTTTGCCTCCTTGGTTAAGGACTCAGAAGATGGGTTTTAACTATGTCTTACCAGCACAAATTCACACAGCCTTGCACAAGAGATGTTCACTGAGGTTTAAAAAAAGTGAATGTATCAAGGAGAATCTGAGGAGAAGTACTTCAGTCAAATAAAGCTGAAAGTGATCTTTTCTCTGGGAGAAAGTCTAAAACCATATTGATTGAAAAACTGATGTGTGAAGTTTCAGGGGCACAAAATAGAGTTGTTTGTACACTTCTTTCTCTGTTGTCTCAGGTGAGACTGGAAAAGTTCTTTAGACTGAAGTTGGGCCCCTTGAGAGAAGCCTACATAAGTGTGTGTGTGTTTTTCTTCTGACACATTATTATTTTCAATTCCCAGACACACAGAGATGAAGTTCAGAGGTGTTATGCTAAAGTTTGACTTGCCAATTAGCAGTGTTGTCACGGCTACAAGACACGACCTTGGGAAAGTTGCAGTGCGGACGACTCTTAAAACCAGCTCTGCTTTGACACATCGCTTAGCTCGTGTTGCTGTTGTCACCGCTGAATTTTGCTGAGCTGAGCAGGTGTGTGTGCCTCCTTATGGTCCATTTGTTTCGGGGTGACAGAAAATTCTGGCACAGCAAGCAGTTATTGTAGCAGCTTTGATAGTATCTGCAGGCAAGGCTTAGAGTCACCCATGTTTGGTGTCATGTTTCAGAAAAAGATAGTCCCGGCTCACAGGAGATTTTAATTTGAACTGTTTGCCTCTGAGTTAGACCAGCGGGGGATTCAAGGGAAATGCTCGACTGATGAGGTATAACTGGGACCATTTCTCACGCTTTACTTCCGGGTCACATACAAGGAGTGTGGAGTTCCATTTATATGTTTTATTTTTTCAGAAACGTTTTATAGAAAAAAATTCAGACAGCCAAAGCTTAAGTGATTTCACATTGAAAACAAACCAAACCTTTTTTTTTCTTGGGTGGAATTGTCATTCTGTTTGCTGTGGTCTTGGAATGTGTGTTGTTCAGTTTGTCAGGATATTTCATACAGATAAGGTTGAGAGTTTGACCTGAAAACTCAGATTGCAAATGCATAGTAACAAAACCCAGTCCTTCTGTCAAGCAGTGATTTCTCAGGACCGATTGTCAAAGAATGCAGTAAACATATAATTATATACATTTCCACATTACACCTCTATATTTCAATATAATTCCATTACAATAGAACTGTAACATTTCCATACCTACTTTGCAGAAGCAGGCTGCATAAACTTAACTGGAATAAATGAGTGAAGAAAAATAGTCTGTATAACTTTACTTAAATGCTTCTTCATAAGGCTGTCATAACCATGCAGAGGCAGAAGTCAGACACATCATGACAGCTCATGTCTAATGATTTCACAATGTCATATTACCATTATCGGTGGTTGTCATGGTAGTTTTCTAAATTGTACATGCCATAACAGCTGAATGTCAAATGTCATTGAGGTGTCATATAGCATCATACAGTCATGACGGTTATTGATTAGGGTGACATGAAAACTGTGACATCACTGGACACTGATTGTTATAACTATTTATTACAACATATGGCATCTGCCACGGCAACAGTCTTATGAGGCAGGGTGCAGGTAAAGTATTGTCAATTAGTCCTCTATCTGACCTTGCTGTAAGTGCTCAGAAAGTACAAACTAAAATTGAGCCATGCAACCACATAAAAACGCAATGATAAATCAGGCTGTATGCACCAGATTCATCTGAGGAGTAGCAATCTAGTCCTGTGCCCATTTTTCCATTACCTGCTGTTATCCCCCCATCTCCCGATTATCACTGGGTCTATCAATGGTTTACAGGTGGCACTGCTACTGCCTCATCCGCTACATTTTAAGTCCTGCCGCTCTCAACTCCTGTCGAAGAACTCAGTCTCTGTGGCACGGTCTCAAAACTAAATGTGGCAGCGAAGAGGACAGCTGGCTCTGGTGATGATTATTCCTGACTCACTCAGACAAGAGCAAAAACTGATGGGTTGCACTTCACTGGAACTGTCTGTCATAAGGCTGACATAACCTGGTCGTAAAAGGTTTTACTGCAGATACCATATCCTGTCATTAGTCATAATGATAATGAACAGTGTCATGTTGCTGTTATTGGTGAAAGGGGATCCATTGCTTTGGCAATGATTATTTTTGAGTCAATTACATGATGTACCTTGAGAAATAGGGAAGAGCTTTCTAGACTTCCTGTATGTCAGACATTGAATCCTGTCATTCGTCATCATGAACCGTAAACTGTGAACTGTGTCATGTTCCTGGTTTTTGTTTCTTGTATTTTATCTTTATGACTGTGATATGAGAGAGCAGTTGACAGTATGCAATTACTTTGTCAGATGCACAGAGACTCCAAGTGTCATTAGGTTATCCAATCACATTTTAGCTTACTATGCCTCAGCTAAGAGGTATCACTTATGTTGTCTGCACCAAAAAAAGAACGGTGAAGATGCAACCGTCTGGACACTGTACCAAAAATATGTGCGTGTCATAGAACCACAGATGGCCAGGCCATACAGCACTGCACAGGAGGAAAATGTTGAGGAAAAACACACCGTAACGTTTACTTGAAATAACAAACAGAGCCTTTTTATCAAACCATATTTGATTGTTCATTGTGGTCTAGATGTTCTTCATAGTGGTTCATCTGATTCACTGGAGCCGAGAATGGGTTTCGGTTATTGAAAGATATTTGATCAACCACAATTTACAGGTCACTGAAATCTTTTGGATAGAAAAAAATCTATTATAAATGTCCAGACTATATAACCAGAAGAGAAGAGAACAACTTGTGTGTATGTAACTGCAGCCATTATTTGGACAGACCAGTAATTAGTGTGCTTGCCCGAAGGGAAGCACAGTATTGTTGTTGTCAAGTTTTCTTTATTCTCCCCGTTTTTTGTAACGCTAACTACTCCTCGCCCGTTCGAGGTACAAACGCCGTTCAAACACCGAAACGTCCGGCCCGATCCGGTGCAACCTGCTATGACTTTTCTTGGCGGTACTCCTTGCCACTCCTTTTTTATTCCTCTTTTTCCATCACCTTTTTTCCCCATAGACTTGCATGGCAGAACTCTGTGGATTTTGACATCATGATGGGGTCATTAAAACTAGCTTGCACCTGTGCTTCACTGACACCTGCGCCAAGGTTTGAAGGCTCCTCTTGTCTCTCTCTCCCTCTCCATTCAACTGTATAACTAGGAATATTAAGGGCTCAACAGTGGGCTCTACAGTGCGAGTATTTCACTCGCATATGCGCCTAAAAATGGGTACGTGCGAACTTGAAAAATAATTTACGAGCACAGTGTGCGAGTGACAGACAGTTGTCAATACAGCGCCAAAAAGTGAAGCATTCCATTGATTTCGCCAACATGCAATCTCTTGGTATAAGTAGCTCTCAAAAACCCCACTGCTCTTAACCTGTTTGAATAGTTTTCGACGGGACCAACAGCAGCATCATCTCGATTTACTGACATTTTGGGTATATAAACACATAATATCAATTGGTAACTGGTGTGTTGTATCCTGTTTATGTCTGATACTTTATAAACGTTTATGTTTTACGTTAACCTATTACACTAGGCAGCAATATTGTGAAGTAGAGCTAGAAATGGCTTTGCTAGCTCCCATGATACTGTAGCTCACACCAGCAACTGCTCAATTTAAGGCAAGAAAGGAGTTTGGTAAATTAGCTAGTAACTGTCAATGATAACTAGTTATTAGAATATATTAGCCAACGTTAAGTTGACTTCAAAGGGGCAGTCGAGTGTTTAGGTTGTGTCAGCTAGCTTGGATAGCTAGCTAATCATTTTCGATTGAAGCTTCACGTTAGCCTCGGTAAACGTTTAGCTAGCTAACGTTAGCTAACTATGAGGTAGCATATCCTAGCTAAGTTATACTAGCTAGCTAGTAAACTCATTGCAGTATGGACTATAGGACAGGCTACGCACAACATTAATCAAGCAAAAAATAAATGAATATGTGACTGGTTGGAATAGCCTTGTCTATTTGGGCAATTCGTTAGCCTCGGTAAACGTTTAGCTAGCTAACGTTAGCTAACTATGAGATTAGATAGATTAGATTAGATTCAACTTTATTCTCAATTGTACAGAGTACAAGTACTGACACAACGAAATGCAGTTTAGCATCTAACCAGTAAATGCAAAATAGCAATAAAAGTGCAGAGTATGTGCAAATGTAGGGTGGACATAAGTGAATAAATATGATATGTACAATAAGAGTTTTCTAAACCTGATTGTTCAAATGCTTGATTGTGATTGGCTAAAAGCCGTTGTAAAATCCAGCATTACCTTACAATTTGACCTGATTACATTCCATATTACTGCGCAGCGAATGGCAAGGCATTCATATAGCGCATTTCATACCCAGTGTTCCATCTGGCTGTTGCGTTGCTTCAAGGGTTGCGTGGCAACGATTTATTTAGGAACTATAATTTTTAGTAGCGGAAGAATGACGGTTTATCATTAAACTATTGTTTCTTAAATTGAATTGTCTTTATTTATGAAACCATATCAAATATGTGTAGTAACAGGTTTAGAAAAGCAATAAGCCCCGCGAGTCCGTGCTTTGCGCTGATTTTAGAACAGGTAAGGGGGTTTAACGGCACTCCGCTTCGCGTCGTGCCTAACAACTCCCTTACCTGTTCTAAAATCAGCGCAAAGCACGGCCTCTTGGGGCTTATTGCTTAAATATGACACAGATTTGTAGTATAATTAAGCAATAAGCCCCAAGAGGCCGTGCTTTGCGCTGATTTTAGAACAGGTAAGGGAGTTGTTAGGCACGACGCGAAGCGGAGTGCCGTTAAACCCCCTTACCTGTTCTAAAATCAGCGCAAAGCACGGACTCGCGGGGCTTATTGCTTTTCTAAACCTGTTACTACACATATTTGATATGGTTTCATAAATAAAGACAATTCAATTTAAGAAACAATGGTTTAATGATAAACCGTCATTCTTCCGCCACTAAAAATTATAGTTCCTAAATAAATCGTTGCCACGCAATCCTTGAAGCAACGCAACAGCCAGATGGAACACTGGGTATGAAATGCGCTATATGAATGCCTTGCCATTCGCTGCGCAGTAATATGGAATGTAATCAGGTCAAATTGTAAGGTAATGCTGGATTTTACAACGGCTTTTAGCCAATCACAATCAAGGATTTGAACAATCAGGTTTAGAAACAGAATTGAATAGCAGCAATTGAGGTAAGAGTGAGGTATGATAAGTAGCCTATATAAAGTGCAGGTGAAAGTAAACTGGTGGTAACAAGTGAAATCAAGTGAATGAGGTAGAAAAGTTAAATCAATACAGGTAATGGAGTAAAGTGGATTCAGTATTAAGAAGGCAATATGGTGCAAATGTTCAGTGGCTGGAGGAGGGTGTGTGGCAGTCAAGCCAGGTTTAGGGTGGGGGAGGAGAGTGAGGTATAGTGCAAATGTTCAGTACTGGAGGAGGGTGAGTGGCAGTCAAGCCAGGGTAGGGGTGGGGGGGGGGAGAAGTGAGTATAGTGCAAATGTTCAGTTGCTGGGGGGGGGGGGGGGACAGTCACGGGGGGAGATGTGGGAAGGGGTGGGGGGGCTAACCCCCGTGGAGCAGAGTTCAGCAGGGTGACAGCCGCAGGGATGAAGCTATTCTTGAACCTGCTGGTGCGGGAACGTAGGACTAGCTAGACCCTTTCACAATAAACAAGCAAACAAACAAACAAAAACAGAACAACAAAGATACCCTCATATGTCTAAACGTCAGTGGAGCCAAAATATAATGGTTGAGCTTTGTAGGATGAATCTGCCAGCCTTCCGCAGTGACACTGAATACACCTTTTTGTTTTCAACCAATATATTTTAGCAAGCAACCAAGCTCAACCATTATATTTTGGCTCCACTGACGTTTAGACATATGAGGGTATCTTTGTTGTTCTGTTTTTGTTTGTTTGTTTGCTTGTTTATTGTGAAAGGGTCTAGCTAGTCCTACGTTGTAAGGTAATGCTGGATTTTACAACGGCTTTTAGCCAATCACAATCAAGGATTTGAACAATCAGGTTTAGAAACAGAATTGAATAGCAGCAATTGAGGTAAGAGTGAGGTATGATAAGTAGCCTATATAAAGTGCAGGTGAAAGTAAACTGGTGGTAACAAGTGAAATCAAGTGAATGAGGTAGAAAAGTTAAATCAATACAGGTAATGGAGTAAAGTGGATTCAGTATTAAGAAGGCAATATGGTGCAAATGTTCAGTGGCAATAAGAAGGGGGGGGGGGGGGGGGGGGGGACAGTCACGGGGGGAGATGTGGGAAGGGGTGGGGGGGCTAACCCCCGTGGAGCAGAGTTCAGCAGGGTGACAGCCGCAGGGATGAAGCTATTCTTGAACCTGCTGGTGCGGGAACGTAGGACTAGCTAGACCCTTTCACAATAAACAAGCAAACAAACAAACAAAAACAGAACAACAAAGATACCCTCATACGGGGGGAGATGTGGGAAGGGGTGGGGGGGCTAACCCCCGTGGAGCAGAGTTCAGCAGGGTGACAGCCGCAGGGATGAAGCTATTCTTGAACCTGCTGGTGCGGGAACGTAGGACTAGCTAGACCCTTTCACAATAAACAAGCAAACAAACAAACAAAAACAGAACAACAAAGATACCCTCATATGTCTAAACGTCAGTGGAGCCAAAATATAATGGTTGAGCTTGGTTGCTTGCTAAAATATATTGGTTGAAAACAAAAAGGTGTATTCAGTGTCACTGCGGAAGGCTGGCAGATTCATCCTACAACCTGCATTCAACGTTGTACTGAACACAGAAAACACAGTACTATACAGATTTTGTTCTCAGATATCAGTCTGTGAGGCCCCTCAACAACATATGCGCACTAGGCCACTGCAGTTGCTTGTGCTTGATGGCCGCAACAGAGCAAGCACACTCTCGCAGTTCGTTCACGAAACGCATTCTAGTTATAAGTAACATCAGGTTTAGCTGGGAAAAAAATTATCCTTTCCATGCAATGTATGTTTGTGTTTTCAGTATAGTGCAGAATGGAATGTAAATGTTCCTACCTCATGAATGGTTCCACTGACTGGAGTGGCAAAGAGCTAAGCATCGGGTTGTTTATGTTGCTACTTTAAACTCACTTTAAAAGAATAACACTGGCTTCACCTCCGACATTAAGCGCTTGATAAATGTGTTTAATTTGGCATGGCTAGTGGACCGAGTTTCAGTTGCAAAAAAGCACCTTTGGGTGCAACGCACACTCTCTCTATCTCCCCGCCATGCTGTGACCCAGGGATTAAACACTTACGGGCAAGCCAGCAGCTATTTGCTCCCAAGTGGAGGAATATGAGCCTCCAACTGCCACTCAATTTGGCCAACAAAATGACTAAGGGGGGGGGGGGAGCGGGTGGGAGGTAGCTTTGGCAGGGGCTGGTGGGACCAGCGTGTTAAATAATTCATCTGGCAGAGATGAGATCTGCTCCTGTTAGGCAGATTGGTGCTGAATGCGGGCTTACCTGCTGATTTCAGGGATAAGCCATTTTCTTTTTCCGTTCATGTTTTGCTCTTATTGCCTTCTGAGTCATGCAGGAAAAAGCTGCTTCAGCATGTGGTTATCTTTTAGGTTTTTTAATCACTGACTTTTCGTCAGGCACTCCGCTGGGCTACCCTACCCTGTCTGCCTTCAGTTGACACATTTTTTTTTTTCACAGAGGAAAGTTTAATTGAAATGACCTGCCATGGTACGATGAAAGAAAAAAAAAACGTTTTTACTGAGTACTGACCCACTGAGGTGTCACACATTGTTTCCTTCTCTTAGTCAACCTTTCCACAGTTTATATATTTTCAGTTTATAACTCCTGGCACATCAGGGCTTAATTTCTTGGCTTTCATTTGGTCATGTAATTTTCATTAACAAAGGCTCATCATTTATGATTCCATCTTGCAGACCAAGCCAAGTGAACCATAACTTGACAGCTTCTGCATACATCATATTAAAGAAAAAAACCTGTGTGATCCTCGTTTAAGATATTTTCATACCTGCCATATGGTTCACACGACTGTTGCTTCAAGCGCTTGATTCGTGCGCGTGCCTCAGAAACACTTCATGTGTTTCAGCATTGTAATTAAAAGCTACCATCTGATTTGCACCAAGTGGCTGCGGTGTGCATGTTGGATGGCTCGGGAAGCTGGTTCCCGCGGCTCTGATTAGAGAGGCCCCGTTCAGGCGGTGTGCACTCGGCTCAGCCAAGATTAAAAGGAAACAACCTTGATGCGCTGCCTTCAAATACCCTGAAGGTTAAAACCCCCTCATGTCGAGCTGAACGAAACGCCCCGGTTTCGGCCTGGCACAGGAGGGGGACTGGTGGAAGGCTAAGGGTCCGGAGGCTGTGATGATTTGGTTACATAAAGCATCCTGCTGTGGGTACTCTTGAGTGGCCAGGCCCACTGTACTTTTTTAAAGCCTTAATCGTGTAAGCAGAGGGTGAGAGATTGGGAAATGCTAATCGGTCATTAAGTTCTTTTAAAACTTTGGTTTACACCGCATGTTTGTCAGCAAATTGCCTGTTAGAAAACATTACCTAGATCATACAAATGTGAACAAATGAAAATACCTTTTTGCAGTTATTTCAAGACAATTTCTACTTTCAGACACAACAGTGAATTAACAAAGTGAGTTAACAAATATGATCTCCGTTTATATGACAGATTTGCACATGCAAATACTTCAAGGGATCTTGCTATGTGATAAAGAGGTAGGAACACACAAACATACACCCTCATATGTCACCCTTGTTGGCTATATGGTGTGTGAGGTAGAAAGACACATTCAACCAGAACCTCTTCACTGGACCAAGAGTCAGACCAGAATCCTCACACAGACTCATACACATTCACTCTCTATCTCTTTCTCGCTGTCTCTCTCACACCCAAACAAACACACGTTCTCTCTCCCCACGACCACACACATACACACACAGACACAGACACACAACACAGACAATGCTGTTTACATGAGAGCAGTGTGGTGTGAGGGCTCTCTCTCTCTCTCTCTCTCTCTCTCTCTCTCTCTCTCTCTCTTTCTCTCTCTCTCTCTCTCTCCCTGTGTGTGGCCGGGCGTTTACCCATACTCTGGCAGCTCTGCAGAGCCACGGGCTGATGATTCAGAAGTGATGTGACAGCTTGTTCAAATGGAAATTAATTATTCAGTGGGATGGCACCATACAATGCAATTCAAATAGAGAAGGTCAACACAGACAAAAATACGACTCTGGGAAGAATGCCAGCTCCATGAAAAATGAAAAAGGCCGAAGATGACATTGAAAGTGAAAAATTGACATATTTATGAACTGGTTTGTTCTCCCAACCTAATTTTTATACATGGAAGCAATTTTTGCCGGTGATAACAAAGACATGAATGGGACCAGCTCTGAAAATATCAATATTTTTACAACCCCCCCCCCACCCCTACCCCTCCTGAGTTTGGTGAAACCAAAGCAATGCCATCAATTTTCTGGGTAATATTTACAAGGCCACAGCAACTCAACGGGCCTAATCAGTGCAATCACAAGGCAAACATGCACATATGCGAAATGAGAGTCCTGTGATGGAAATTCATTCAGCCCCAAGTCTAGGCAATGAGTGTCAATGGACATGATCGCATTGAATTAGACTCCAGAAAAAATTCAGCCCTAGCAGACTTTTGGGAGGGGAAGAAACACCGGTGTCAGTAACATCAGTCTAATTTAGCATTGGTCTAATTTCACAGTATTATTGTTTGTTTGTCAGTCCTTTGAGATAGATGCACATATAACGAGAAAGCGGGAAGACAAATATTCAGAGCAGGCCATTACCTTCTATCTGTGCATGGAATGTGCTAGCTGATTGCTGTAAACAGAGTGATGGTTTGTGTAAGATGAGGAGGCGGATTGACAGGTGGGCTCTGAGCTTGGCTCACCTCACGTCCCGGCATGGATCAATACTACCCTTGAAGTCCTGGCTTTGGGCCATGAGCAAAACAGTAACTGCTAGTCTTATTAGCTCAAACACAGAGCACAAGTGAGAGAACAAAACACAACATAGTTAGACACAAAGGAAAAGTGGACTATTTCCTTTTTTAAATTTTCATACCATTAAAGGCAAATTCCATGAGTCGAAGGACTATGTATAATCACCACAGTTTCTTTTGACCGCACACACACTCTGAACGGACAGCTAGAGGACCATGAGGAGCAATTCACTGGATTGGACAAAAAGTGCACTCGAAAAGAAAGTATTTCGTGAGCAAGTTGTGCATGACTGACCTTCCACTTAAAATACAAAGCGCATCTAATCAGTGCCTTCCATCCGAAAGCAACTCCAAACTAACCTGCATATATTATTAAATAGCCAATTTTGCCCCTAATATTGACAACCGCCAAGACAATATGCAATAACGCGCTGAGACAATGGATTGAATGGAACACTAATAATTGATCAAAGTCTGCTTAGGGGGCTCCCAGCGGAGTGGATTCTAAGGGGGGGGAGGTAGAGAAAGAAAACGAGAGAGAGAGAGAGAGAAAGAGAAAGAGAGGCGTCACGCGAACACTCAATATTTGATGGTGCACAGACAGTAATAGAAACCTTTTGAACAATCGCCATCTCCCTCGGCAACCCCGCATAATGGAGCCAGAGGAATATCCCACATGAAGTTGGGCCTGCAGCACTTTCATCAGGATGGAGAGACAGAGAGAAACAATGAAAGATAAGGAGAGGGAGAGTGGGAATGGCAGTTAAAGAGAAAAAAGTGTGTGTTTGAGAGAGAGAGAGAGAGAGAGAGAGAGAGAGTAAGGTTTCCTCTCCTCTCTTGTTCCTCTTTCTCCCTATTTCGTAACAGAGAACAAAGTGCGCGTGCGAGATGAGAGAGTGCCGTAGTGGCAGATGTACAGATATTTTGTGTGAGCAAACACTGGAATGCAATCTGTCAGCTAAAATATGAATCTCAAATCTAAATAGCCATGATGAAGTGCAGTTCACGCGATGTACTGCTGCAGCTTGTCTGTATGGATAGGTTCTTGGGCCATATTTCATCAAAACATCTCTGAGTTGTAACCATCATAAGTGTTCCAACCCTAGCACACTGAAGGCTGTGCAGCTGAGGTTACAAACACAATGCAACTTCTTTCAACTAGAGGCACAACAAAATCATTAAAAACCCACATGAGGCCTCCCCACATGACAAAAAAAGACTTTGTATGATTCTAGAGGTATGGCATCTTAAAAAAAAAAAAATGTCAACCAAGTAGGAATATTTCATTCCTCCCATATAATTACAGTTTAGTCACAATGCAGAGAATGTCTCCACCAGGACTCTGGTTTGACGAGCTAGCTATAAAGGACCGGTTCTTCCATACAGTAACAATGGAGGAAGGGGTGGACTGGCTACAAAGAACAGCGCAGGAATTTGCTGTCAAGTGGCCCCAATTTGACACACCAAATTTGAGCCAATATATTTTTTATCGATCAACGAATCAATAATTATAAAAACACAGGCAGTTATCTGTGGGTGGTTCCTGCTTCCTTCTTCCCCTTTCTTTTTTCAATGCCATGTTCAAATGTTTAGATTGCACAGGAAGTATTTAACAAACATTTTACTGCTGGGCTACCTATCAAATGCCTTATATGCTATAATGCGAAAAAGAATGGATGAATAAGCCTAGTCTAGAGAAATTGGCATCCCATTCTCATTATTGAATACAAGTGATTGTTCCTGAAGTGTGAGCACTTTTTAGAAGTCCAGAGAAATGTTTCTGCACTGACTAATAAAGCCCTGGAAAATGTCAAACCTGCAGTGGGTCTTAATTCAGTTAGCTAGTTTTACAACACTCTCTCTCTCTCTCTCCTCTCAGTTTCTCCTCTCTCCTCTTCGCTAATCTCCTCATCATCATGTGCATCAGACTCCTTAAATAAATGTGTTATTTTTGCACGCTTTACAGCAACGGCCAACAAAGGCTTTTCCTTCTCCTGCTGCTCCTTTGTGGGCACTGTTGACCGCGGGGTTCCTCTTTCTCTCCATGTTCTGATAGCTCATATGACGACTGGACCGAGCCCTGTCGCTGTAGATAACATTGCCTTTTGAATAACTTTAAAAGCTATATCAAGTCTATAATGCTTTGGGCTTTTATGATGTTAAAAAGGAAAGACAGCCTATCAGAAAAATTCCCAAACTTCCCAATGGCCAGTCCATTCCTGACTTGAGGTTTCTTTGAATGCCTTTCTAAGTAATGATGTGTAATTGTTGGGGTTATTTAGATTCAATTCAATTCAATTAGGTTGGGTTGATTATACCTTTGGATGAAATGACCGCAAACATGCAGTGATGTGTACATCCCTGCCACGTGCCAGGATGCTTTTATAATCACCGTTTTGAGCTCCTCGTGTTCTTCTCTTCAGCATCTCTCTCAAAAAAAAACCCAACATTAAATAGAATACTCTATTTAATGTTCACCAAAGGACCCCCCCCCCCCCCCATGTGAGCCCTCAAATCTATCACAGTCTCCTCAGCATGTGCAGTGATGTGCACATCCCTGCTGGACATGTTACTTTTTTTTTAGCATGTCTCGGGGGTGGGGTGGGGGGGTGAAGGAGTCTATGCCAGGGCTAAAATAGCCAGAGGTGTCTCCAGGGTGTTGGAGGCCCGTGTGTGTTTTTCATGCACAGATTGTTGCCGGCTCCCAGGAGGGACTGAGCGCAGGATGGTGATCTAATCTCAACCACATGCTGAGAGGATCGAAACGAATGATGCAAAAAAAACAAACAAAAATAGAGTCTGAGAGGGATGCAAAGGGCTGTGATCGGGGGACGGGTCTGTCTGATCTTGTAAAGGGCCTGTATGTGTGTGTGTTTATCTGTATGTGTGTGTGTGTGTGTGTGTGTGTGTGTGTGTGTGGCTGGGAATGGGATTTCCCATTAGCCTCTGGGAACAGGGTCCGAGGCTGTATTCGGAGGCCTGCATGCAAACAGCATATCATGTAGAACCTAATCAAGCCAAAGGGTTGAGACTTGTGTTTGCAGATTTACAGATGTTCCCCCCGAGAGCTGTTACTCTCCGATTAACTCCAGCTGAAGTGTGGGGGGCTCAGTGGTGTGTGTGTGTGTGTGTGTGAGAGAGAAATGCGAGTGTGAGTGTGTGTGTGTGTGTGTGTGTGTGTGTGTGTGTGTGTCTGTTTGTGTGTGTGTGTGTGTGTGTGTGTGTGTGTGTGTGTTTGTGTGTGTGTGTGTGTATTTGTGTGTATTTGTGGGGCTCAGGGAGTGGATTTCTAGAGAGGCAGATGGGGAACGTTGTGGTTGTGTCAAGAGCAGGAGCTAATGGCAAAGACAGCGGGCATAATGGATAAACATTTAAACATCAGCCTGGGCTGTTTCATACCTTAAAGGGGGGATATGCTCTGCCCTTTCGGGTGGATATGGTTTGATGTACCTGGAGAGATGGAGGAAGAGGTTACCCATGTACAGGTAATTGTGTTTCCCCACGCATTTGCCATGCATGGGTGCACAGATTCAAAGAAGTCCATTAAATCGCCTTTGTTCACGACAGTGCATCTGACAGTGAGAGCACGTCCTGTAAAAGAATACTCTTTGTGAAGCTTTTTTTAGGCGAACACGATGGAATCAAAACAAAGCTGGTCAAAGGTCAGATTCCCTGAAGACTCAAGGGTAATGCACATCTTTACAGTTTCCATACAATGCACTCCAAAGGCCCTGGATTGGGGCCTCTGCTTCAGAAAAAAGCCTGCTCAGGGAATGCCTCTTATGCCGCTCTCATTGCAGAAATTCTGATGGATGCTGTTTCAATAATGCAGCCATTAAATAACAATGAGTAAGTGCAAGTGCATTAAAAACACTCTACACACTACATACAAAGTAGTCTGTCTCTAATGGTTTGGCTCAGCAAGTGAAAGCGAGACACTGGAAAAAAAAGCTTGGACACATATTTCAGATGAAGAACAGCTACTGGAAATTATACTTGAAATAGAAATATACCTCAGAAGCAAAATTGTCTTGCTGCATATCCAGCTCCCAGGCCATAATTCTTTGCTAATGGAGATTTATATTATTATATCATTTTTAAATGTTTTTCAGAGTCCACTTTCAGGTGGCCAAATTGCTTTTTTTCACCCTCTCTGCCTGTAGCTTTTCTCTCGTTCTCTCTCTCTGCCTCTCAGTTAAAGAGAGAAAGAGAGAGAGAGGTGGAATTTGTCTCCTTGACAGGCATCCTGCCTGAATGGCTTCTACATGTTTGATTGCACCTTTAAGAGCTTCTCTTTATGCAGTCTAAGATCCCCCCTTTCGCTGAGTGTCAGCTTGACACTTGGAATACGATTACAAAAGCTCGTACAGCCCCAAAGCGACAGGGTGGCGCTCAAATCAATGTTTGCCTTAAAATCTCAACTCTCAGACAGGCGCAGTGCTTTTCTGTGGGCTGGCTTCATCTCACAACAGGGCATTCAAGAGTTAGATTACCTTCACATTTACGGCATGTATACCAACTGATTTTATACACAGGGGTATTTCAATGGCAGGCACCCTACAAACTATCACTTTAAATCTACTACTTATCCACTGAATCTATAGATTTACAAAATGTACTCTAATATTTACTTCACTCTAATTTATTTCTATGGATTTGTTGTTATATCAGTATATTAATTTATACTATATTGTATGCCCCAGGGTTTTTGTACAGCCCTGGACCCCCATTATTTTTTAATTAATTTCTTTATATACACTGTTATGCTACTCAGTGGCAGATCATCCGGGCCTGCTAAGCCTTCTGTGAAGGCCTAACCATTTTCAAAATGTATTCATCAATGTTATTTTAGTTTACTTTTGATAATCTATCTGCATCTGCCCATTTTCACGACCGCTTCCTTCTCTCCACCACGCGTTTCTTCTCTCCTTTTTGTTTGGACATTGAATAGTTTTTGCTGTTTTTACTCACACAAAACATAAATTGTCATTGTTAGCCTAACTACAGTACCCACATTGGCCACTGATGCTACTATGATAAACCAGTCAAAGCATGCATTTGTGACAGTAAATCTGGATACTGCTGGATACACTTTACATTTATGGGGTGTCTGTATTACCCATGAGGAGGTGATTTTATCTTTCTCATTGAGACAATTACACAAAAACTTCACTGCACACAACTCCCTCTGAGATTAGGGATAAGAGATTTGTGATGACGCCCAGCTGTGACGAGCTCCAGAAATCTTATCCTGGGATGAAGGAAGAGGCTTGCAAAGCGTTACCTGATTATTAAAACAAAAAAAGAAGCTCATCAGTTGCGATGAATCAGAGCTGTCACTTATGATCCAGCTGCGCTTGCACGGAGGAGAAGAAAGAGGGGAGTGAAAGAGAGAGAGAGAGAGAATGAGAGAGAGAGAATGAGAGAGAGGGAGAGAGAGAGGTGTAAAGGAGGAAGAGGAGGCCAGGACCCTGAGACACGGAGGAGAAGAAGGGAGGGATGTGAAAGACAGACCCTGAGGCTGTAAGATGACTCACTCACTCTGTGTCTCAGGGTCCTGGTCTCCCCCTTCCTCCTCTTCCTTCTTTACACCTCTCTCTCTCCCTGTCTCTCTTTCACTCCCTCTCTTCTTTGGGATTATCTGTTGAACAGTGCATGAGAAAGTTGTGATGAGCTGTTAAATGTGACCTTGCGTTCCTCACGGTTCACAGCCGCACAGGGGGGATGTGGCACAGAGGCACATTAGCACTTGATTGCAGAGCCTGGAGAGGCCAGAGGGTTTACATGATAGCCTATCGCTTGTTCCAGCTTTGCACTGCATGCATGCATAAACATATGCTTTTGAACCTGTAATCAATGTAATGCATGGTAATTGGATGTGCTTTTAATGTGTGAATCCCCATGTGTAAGCCCATATCAGTTGAAGGTCTGCTGCATTGTGCAATGATTATTTTTTTTTCATCTTTCCAAGGCAGGAGTGGGCACTCATGCGCCCAGGGGGCCGGCCTGACTGCAGGGCAGGTCTTTATTTTTTCCACAGGAAGGCACAACCTCACCCACCAAATCAGTTATCGACAGGCTGACAACCATTGATTGACAATAGTTGATTGTGGTGCGGCTTGATTTGAATTAGCACCTTAAGTCTCCCCAAGCCCTTTCCAGATCAGTTTGATACAGGATCCAGAGCTGGACCTGACTGAACCTGTATGAGTCACCGCTACTCCCAGAAAAATCATGTCCTCTTCTGTCCACACATACTCCACAAGACCAGATCCTACAGGGACACTATGCCACATGAGGTCAAAGCCCCCACCAGACACAAGAACAGGTGGGTCCACCACAACAGAACCCAGAATGAAACGCATCTGGCAGTCTGTAATTTTAAGTGTACGAGTTCCATGCCCAGATAAATGAGAGTGCACTGAGTGCATGCTGACATTTTCATCTGTCAACTCCCCTCCCCCCCCCCCCCCATAGTTTTTCAAAGCTCCGTAAAGAGATTATCCAATATGACTTTATTTGTCTATTTGGGGGGGATGTGTGTGTGTGTGGGGGAGTTCAAGTGTTGTGTAAGTAAATGTGCTCAAGCTGCACTGACCCTAGAAATCATTTTCTCGCTGGATTGCACAAGAAGCCAGGAGCACAGCATTAAAAGGTAATTTGATGAGACATTTTAAAGGAAAAACATGGCTATTTTGTTCCTCTAAACTTGAGAGAGTTGAAGGCAGCGAAGACAAAAACTCCACTGGTTGAAGCTATCTGGTTGAAGTTTTAATTGAGTTGAAAAATTCACAAGTTAATTACATGCCTTCGTCACGAGGGGAAGATTGTTATTTTATTTAATTTTTTTATTACACACTAAAAGCAATACATTTCTGGATGAGGCCTGCTGGGCTTTTTAAATGGGGCAATGAAAATCTTTTCGCCACAAATGTCCACCCAACTCTGATTTATAACGCTCACAGCCATCTAATTTTTTTGCGGGAAGATACTTTTTATTCATTCAGTACAAATAAGGATTAGCTTTGCCCACATAGTGCTATTAATTATTTGGACTAAATGAATTATTTCTTGGTGGTATCCACAGGGATCCCGCTCCAGAGCACACTTGACCTTGTGGGATTTGGGTTCTCAGTTAATTTAATCATGCTTTTATGGGCTGTGCATTTTAAAATCCATTTTTTTTTTGCTACGTGAGCATCTATCACAGTTTCATTGACACAAGGACTGCACCCACCTCACATCCACACACACTTTACCCCATCCACACACTGACATTCGCAAACCCCACCCTATAGGTTGTGTCTTGCATGCATCTTATTTTTCTGCATAATTGCTGCTATGACTTAATGCCTTTATGATCTCAGCCATGCAATGTCGAGTCCCCCCCACACACACCCAATCAGTCAGTGATGCCCTCATACCTCACGCTCGAAGAGGCACAGTCACTGAGTGAGCCAGAACAGTGCATCCCACCTTGCCTTGGGTGAAAAAACATGACCCCTCACTGCTAATCAATTGACCTTAGCCTTTGCATTAAATGCCAGAACTTCAAGAATGACCAAAGGTCCTTTCAACCACTAACACTGCTCCATGTATTTGAATGGGAGAGATCTTTGCCCAGAGACTTGTTCCGGCTCAAGCTGTCCGGTGCTTTTGGCATTGCAATCGTCCAGAACGGCCTATCCACCCCGAGATCAATAGAGAGCTGCGAATGTAAAGGGGTCTCTCGTTCCTCCAGCAGTTGCTTGATTTTGCTCTTTTGGCTGGGCATTAAAGCCTTTGCTGGACTAAACAATGATTCAGCAGTAAGGCAAGGGCGGGGGGGGGGGGGGGGGGGGTATGGAAGCCTCCGGAGGAACTTATCTACTGCATAAACGGAACAGGAGTATTTACATCCGTCTCTCAAATCCCTCCAACACAGGTTTATCTTTCGTCTGAAACCATAATGAGGCCGAGCGCGCTTGTCTTGCATTACGGTGCCGAGGGGGGTGGCGGGGGGGATTTGGGTTGTGGCGCGGAGTGGGGATGGGTGGAATGCTTGTTTGAAAAATCCTCTGGTTTCCCTGTGTGTTTCAAATCGATCAGAAGTTAAACCATAACTGCGCATCACAACAACCGCGTGGTCCGCCACCTAATTGAGAGGGTGAGACTGATACATTTGGTGTCTCACAGAATTGGACAAGGGGAGGGCGCAGACAGAGCAGACCAGGGAGGCTGCTGCATGCGCGAGAGAAGCGCAGGTCAGAGACATGGCTATTGATTTCTCCCGTGGCTCCGTAAAAGCAGTCACACCCTTTTTATTTAATGGGGTCAAAAAGAACGCAAGACACAGAGCGAGAGAGAGAGAGAGAGAGAGAGAGAGAGAGAGAGAGAGAGAGAGAGAGAGAGAGAGGGAAAGCACAGGATCCATATATGTACTTGTATCTCTTTTTACAAATGCACTCCCAGGATGTCACCTTCAGTGAAGTTTCGTGAGAAAGTTCCTCATCAGAACACTCTCACTTTCCCTGTAGTTTCTTAAATGAATGAGAGCACATGAAAGGAAGAAGGTTGACAGAGAAGTGGCATGCAAAATTACTAACTATGGGGACCTATTTTTTCTGCAGTGGAAGACTGCCATGATGATGATATGCATGTTATACATTACCCTCCAACATGTACCTATTACTGGATCAAAACAATGTAACAAAGTATAACATAACACATGTGAACTGTTATAAGCTGCCTGTGGCTGATATCTGAGAGACATGCACAAATACAAAAACATGCTGAAGTAAAGGGGAGAAAGATTGTTAAAGGAGAGAATCAAATACAGAATGTAAGAAAGAAGGAGAGGGAGAAATAAAACCAGTATAGGTGAGGGACAGATGTAGAAGTTGCTATGGCCTCAATAACCTTCATGGGAACCGGGTCATTCATCTTGTCGCTAACTGTACTACCGAGCATTTAGCGCCGAGAGGCCACTGGGGTGTGTTGCCATGGTGACTGTGTGTTGTGCCATTACACTGGTCAAATAGACACGTCGCCGTTGTGATAAATTGTCAGCAGAAACGTGACTGGAGCAGTCTTGCACCCCCTTTAAACAGCCCACGCTGGCTTAACACATCAGGGGACAGCACAGTGAGGGGCAGGGACACTAAGAGATGTAGCACATTTTGTCTTTATTTGTCCTGGCTCTTTTCACCGTCACTTCGAGGCTTCAGGCGAATAGCAAGAAGCAGATTTTATTTGCTGTATTTCTTGTGTGTCTATTTACTCTGCTTCTCTAACTGTTCTTGATGTGCATATTTGTTTGTGTTTACAAAAGTTCCCTGTGGAAAAGATATGAATTTCTATAGCGTCTTTATCAATCAAGATTACTGTATAGTGGCTCTAGAGACTTAAAAAGTCCACCACAGGGTGTTTTTAAAGACATTTTTTACATAATGACATAAGTGTGGTTAGAAAGGAGAGAAATGTCATGTCATTTTTGTGAAAGTGTGCCTCGAATGCAATACAAACGAGAGAGAGACAGAGACAGAGACAAATCGAAAGAGATAGACTGTGTGTGTGTGTGTGTGTGTGTGTGTAGGTGTGTGTGTGTGTGTGTGTATGTGTGTCGGTGTGTGTGTGTGTGTGTGTGTCGGTATGTGTGTGTGTGTGTGTGTGTGTGTGTGTGAATATGGCTCCTCGTGGGCTCCTTGGCAGTCTATCGAAAAGCTAAACATTTAGCGGGTGGAAGCGAGTGGAAAGTTTAATTGAATCTGGGCTGGGGTCACGGCAAGGTTTGCAATGCAGATAATTGAGCGCTGGCCCCCAGGAGTCTCCTGCTGTCTTTTAGCGCCTATGCTCCTGACAAGCCCTCCACTTCTCTTACCCCTCAGGCAGGAAGAGTTGGAGGGAGAGAGAGAGAGGGACAGAGAGACAGAGAGTGGGAGGGTGGCTGGGAGGAAGGCTGAAGGACAAGACGGATGGATTGATGGGAGAGAAACAGAAAGAGGACAATAGAGGGAAAGGGAGAGAGAATAAGAGAGTCAGGTAGAGAGAAAGAGAGAGAGAAGGAAGTGGGGCAGCTGACAAGCTCCATTTTTCAGGGGTGTGGTGCGGTGTGGGGTGGTGTGGTGTGGTGTGGTGTGGTGCGGTGTGGTGTGTGTGGTGCGGTGCGGTGTGGTGTAGTGTGCGGTGCGGTGTGGTGGGGTGCGGTGTGGTGTGTGCTGCATGGCTGCCGGAGGGCCCGGTGCTCAGCTTAGGAACAGACTGCTCCCCCGCTGTACAGCTTTGTCAGCAGGAAAAAGCCGCGCCTGTCAAGCCTGGGAGGGGTGAAGACTAACCCCTCGCTGCCTCTCCTCCTCCTCTACTCTATCTCTCCTTCCTTCGCTCAATCAATCTCTATCTCTCCCTCTCCCTCTCACCTTCCCTCTCTTTCTCAAACTTGCTTGGTTCAAATTCAAATTCAAAGTTACTTTATTAGCATGACTATTGAGATTCTAGAGATACTGTTTCATGTTGCCAAAGCAAAACATAACCCATACAACCAATACAATAATAGGGTTTTGTCTATCATTTTCTCATTTTTTAATACATTTGGGTTTCCTATCCTATTTTCATCATCTTTAGATTTTTCTATATCCTAGTCAATCAGTCAATGATTCAGTCCATCCATCAATCAGTCAATCAATCAACTGTTTACCTCGACGGCCATGTAGTGTCAGCTATTCAAACCATTCAAAACATTCTCCCTCCTCTCGCTCACTCTCCCACCTTTTCTCTTTCGCTGCCTCCCAGTTTCCTCGTCACATTTTTCTCTCTGGAATTCTTGTCCTTGCTGAGGTGACACATTCATGCTGGCATCACAAATGTGTGCAGTTGTGGTGTGTATATTTGCGTCTGTGTGTGTGTGTGTGTGTGTGTGAATGCTTGGTTGTGTGTGCCTCTCTCTGTGTTTGTATTTGTTGTGTGAGTGTATGAATGCATGTGTTTTTGTGTTCACCCATGTTGACAACTGAGAATAAACAAGGTCCAAGTGCACTTTTGAGAAAAACTCTATTGAAAATCCAGAATCAAATAACCACCATTCTATAAAATGTTTTTTTCACATTCATTTATCTGATATTACTTTATAATATTATTATTTTGCACCAAGTCCGATTATTTAATATTATTTGGTGCAAAAAAAATTGTGGATGTCAGATAGACCTTGTTAATTTCGGTTGTCGATGTGTGCATCTGTGTCTGTGATTGTGTGTGTCTGTGTCTGTGTGTGCATTAGTATAGACTCTAGCATCTCCACAGTGAAATGATGGCTGCTTTTGGCAGCGCTTTGGGGGTGAATGGATGATGAAACCCACAACACTTGTCCCCATTAGTCTGGGACAGGTGCTAAAAAAAGCTAGGATTAGGAGGAATGGTACAAACATACAAACTCTTACTTGCAAAGAAACACACACATATTCTCTCTCCTTCACACACACACACACACACACACACACACACACACACACACACACACACACACACACACACACACACACACACACACACACACACACACACACACACACACAGACAAACACAGATTAAGAAACACAAACTCACACCCACCTATCGATGTATCTCCACTTGGTACACTCCACACACCTGCAGCCTTATCCAGCATCCCCCTCTCACTACTTTCCCTGACTGCAGTTACCAAGCATTTACCACGAGCGGATGCTGCCATACATGGAAAACGTCCTCCTCCAAAATGATGTCTTACTTAACGGGTCTGACTTTATGAGCTTTTAATGAAGCATTATCTATCAGTGTTAATTAAGCGCAAAGCACAGTATCAGCTCCGCTGTCACTCTCCGTGGCGGAACGACGCCTTTGTACGAGGGGATTTGAGGCCTAATTAAAAGCGGGATAGGCCATTGATCTCAAGCACTCTACTGTACACTCTTTGTTCTGCTGGTGAGAAGGCCTTTACCGACCTCCACTCCATCTTCAAGACTACACACACACACACACACTCACACACGCACGCACACACACACACACACACACACACACACACACACACACACACACACACACACACACACACACACACACACACACACACACACACACACACACACACACACACACACACACAAACACACACTGCAGTCTGGTGGTCAGTGAATGAGACCAACTAATTGGAGAGGGCCATGGTGGATTCAATATAAATTTAATCAAAGGGGACATGAAAGGCCTTAAGCCCTTGAAGCGGGTTGCGGGGCGATGCTACTGTGCCAAAAAAAAAAAAACCCACAAAGAAAACAAACCATTCTTCATTTATTCACCGTCTTCATTTATTGACATATGAGCCTCACAGAAGCAGAAGCAGCTCCTCAGTCTACTCAAAGCTCTTCCATAGTTGCTGTGGCATATCAATGTAAATGCACACAATAGCAATACCAGCGTAAATGCTTCTTATGTTAATATACGCGATTCCTTGAACAAAAATACCTTTTTAGAAATCTAAAACGAAAACGCTTAAGTGAAGGAATCTCAGCACTGTGAGAGTCAGAAACAGGTCTCACCGCTTCCCTTATCAGTGTGGGACAGTTACGGAACCTCATGTTAACAGGTTAGAGTGAGCCTATAGCTGCAGCGGACTCAGGTAATGGGGCCTCCACTCGGAACTCCTCTTTGGTGACTCGGATTTGGATTCGGACTCGAAAAACTGGTGACTGGAGACTGGACGTGATCTGGAGTTTTAGTGACTCGATTACACACACGTGCATGCGAGCCACAGCAGCTCAAGTGAGGTGAGCATTGTGGTCTAGGCCTCATGTGTGAAAGTGTGTGCTACGTGCTGTTGTGTGAGACTGTGTGTTACGTACTGTACGTGCTGTTGTATGAGAATTAGGGCTGTAACGATATTGGATCGAACCGAGAAATCGCGACACTCTGGGCCACGAACCTGCATCGCGATGCGAGGAGGCAGAACCGCGACATGCCCTCAGCGGTCACGTGATACAAAAAGTTTGGTTCGCTAGTAAAGGCGGCTGCTTGCTTCAGTGTTGGGGTTGCGCAAAATTTACTCAGTGCAGTTCATGCTCCCAAAGGTTGCACGTGTTGTCATGAGCCTGCCATTTGCTTGGCAGATAGAAAGCTGTTTCCCTAACAGAAAGTCTGAAGCTTGAAGTTCTTTTCAAACCTTTGCTTGGGTAGCACTGCTAAACTGAGCAGACATGCAGACTACATTTTAGTAATCTCATCACGTAACATTCGTTTTCTAAAAACAATCACATAGTATTGCATGTTTTACTGTGGTAGAAAATATGTTAGCTTAATGCTAACGGATATGGGAAATCCTATAGAGACTGCGCTAGGTATTAGCATCAATTAATTCACGTTAATGTTTTTGTATGAGCCCGACATTTGCTCTGCAGATAGATAACAGGTTCCGAAGTTTGTTGAATGTTTTTCAACAGCATTGCTTTGAGTAATAAAAACCTCAATATTTGGTTATAAATTGTTTCTTCATTTTTTTATTGCTCATACTTATTCTAATGTGAATTAGAAAATATATTTTAAAGCAGCACAACGGATCAATAGCTATTCGCGAACGGCATGCTAGCAGCCAAAACTAACGAAATCTCTTGAAATGTGCTGACATTTGACATTATGACAAACTAGTTACTCAACGACTGTCCTTACACAGTCAAACATCAAGCAAGTGCAATACAAGACAAAGCAAGACGGCAAATAAGCTACTTACTAGATCTGCAGAAGGTAATCAAAGTCAGGTCGGCGGGCATCAGCAGGCAAAACTACAGAACGCAGTTATATGCCTAATGGCACGGAGACAATTCTCCATATTAAAAGTCATTGTAGCGACCCAAATTTTTTTAAGCTGTTATTTTAAGGTTAAACTGCTTATCCTAACCCTAATTATGAAGTATAATTGTTGCATAATGGGGCTTTAAAAATCGCGAGGTAAAACAAATAAATAATAATAATAATAATAATAATATCGTGGGGTGTATCGAACCGTGGGTCAAGAATCGTGATCGAATCGAATCGAATCGAATCGTGAGGTAGGTGTATCGTTACAGCCCTAATGAGAATGTGTGTTAAGTGCTATTGTGCATGAGTGTGTGTTGACTGTGTCATGCATGAGTGTATGTTAACTGCTGTGTGGGAGAGTGTGTGTTAACTGTTGTTGTGTGAGAGTAAGAGTGTGTGGTAACTTCTGCTGTAGGGCTGACCATTGTCCCCACGCTGTGAGTGTCTGCTGACACGAGAGAGTTGAAATGGGAAGTGTGCCTGAGCTGTGGCTGTGTGCATTCCAGGTCACCATGGCATCTTTACCCTTGGTGGTGTTGATGGTGATGGTGGAGGTGATGGTGGTGGAGGAGATGGAAGGGGGGGAGGGGTTTACAAGGGGGACTAGTACACTGCAGCAAACTGCACAGGGGTGGGCAATCACACACACAAAGTGGGACAAGGACGTGAGATGACAAACTGGTTCCTGTCACTGAGGCCCCCTGGGGTTGTACACACACATACACACATAGTACACACACATACACACATACACACATACACACATACACACAATGGACAGCTGTGTGTGTGTTGGGGGGTAGGTGGCTAGGTGAAATGTATTTCATTATAAGACACATACACAGACAGACAGACCCCCTCTAAAACACACACACCACACATATACAAACACTTGAGTATCTAGGTACACTTTCAGAAAGGAGGCTCTTTAATGTAAATTAATAATGCTCTTACTCCCATCGACAAATAAGCTGAAGGCATTGTGTTGCATGAAACACTTTTAATTACCCAGCTGTTCAGAGAACACAGATGTAATTAGGTTACTGTGTTTTCTACCCATCCCTCTGTAATTATCCACAACATCTGATATTTAACTTAACACTGTAGGCTAACTCCTCAGTTACTGTATCTTACAAACAGAAGCCCCTCCCATAATAAAGAATATTTACAAAAAGGCAATTTAATGCCTCTAAGATAATTGTATGCGTATTTACAGATTTCATCAGTCCCTCGCTGGCATAATGTGGACTAATGGATAGAGCAAGAATAGATGTCTACCCATGTGTGGTTATATGTGTGGGGAGTGGATGTAAGAATCAGCACCTTGGACAGCAACATACCAGACATAACTGTCTGGAAAAATACAGTATTGGAGACAGACAGTTAAAAGTACATCATATTGCATTGCCTAAAATAATAATTCATTGAAGATGCCCCTCACAAACAGTTGGGTACGTTGTTACAGTGGCAAGAAGGCATTTAATTGATGTTGAACTGTAGACAGAATTCTTCAAACATGCTTTGCCTCTGCTCAGTATAGTACCTCTGTGCAGTTTATGCCTGGCACTCTCAACCACTCAAAAATCTAGCATTGTAAAGGGGTGTCTATGGATCAAGTCCATAACAGTTAGAAACCTTGGGCTTACAGGCCTTGAAGGCTGTCAAAGCCAGGTAGATTCATTGTATGAAAATGTGTCCCACATTGTTGCTTACTGTTGTAAGCCTTTTCCACAGAACTCTACCTTGAAGACATCTTCCACAGAGAACTGAATCCCTACCGATATCTTTTCCTTTCATTGCTGACCGTAAGCAATGCCCCCCGTCTTGAGATGGTTCCTTTCCAAGGTTTCCACATGAGAAAGAGTGTCACCTTTGCGCTTCCCCTAATGGGTTTAGGCCTTGGGTTTTGTAAAGCACCTATGCTATCTAAATAAATACAACTGAAATCTGACTTGGTTGTGCTGGCTTAACCCTGTCAAGGGGATACTGCTCCTCTAATAGAGAGGGGGCACCAAACCGCAGCAATTCTTTGAAATGAAAACATTCCAAGGTCCTTCTTATTGTGATTTTGTGAGTATCACCCTCATGCTGTGTTCACAACATGGTTACACTTGTTAGGGCTCTGATCAGATTTAACCAGCCGGATACAAATGTTAATAATTATTCTCTAACATATGATTTTCATCTATTTTAATTTAAACATTTCTAAAGATTCAAGTAAATATTTATCATTCTAGTTTTTGAGTCTCCTTTTAATCATGTTGTATGTGTTGTTTAAAATAGATACCAAAATCTGTAAAATGTATGAAATAAATGCACATCTGTTCATGTCAACTGCCAATTGACTGCAGAAGCTGTGACATCTGACAACTCTACCATTTATTTTCACCCATAAAAAGTTTTACAGTCTTGGACATTTTACTTTAGACACCACAAATGTAACAATGTTATATTATTTAAAAAATGTTTTATTAATCTAATCTAATAATTACCTGTGGACCCCTTGTGTATTACTAGTGCATTTGATGCAGTATGACAAGGTGTACTTTCATGTTGACACTTTATTCTCTGGTGAGCAAGACATTTCTCACGTGTCATTCGGCATATTTATCCATGTCATTGGCGCTAAAATAAACTCCAAGGAAAAAAACTGAAACTTTTGCATGGCAGTGGTTTTCAATGTCTCTGTAAAAGTCTGGCCAAAAATGAAGAAACAAATATTATTCAGAATGCTATGGTGTGTAGATTTTGTAAATTCAGTCCAATGATGGGGATTATGGAGTTATTTTCCCGTGGATGTTTTTCTCTCAGCACATTAGGCAAGAGATAAAGAGATGGTGATTAGTTAGGCTTCAGTGGACTGTACAATTAGACTCGCAGGTCACAGTCAGTTTGGCCTCTTACAAGTTGAACCAAACTGCACATGGGAACACAAACACACTTCACTACACTACGCTACACTACACACACACACACACACACACACACACACACACACACACACACACACCCTCACATAGACAATCTCTCTCACACACATACACAAACACCCATACTCACACACACACACACACACCATTTCACATTTGTGTACAATCACACTTGCACTGCCCTTGTAGAGATACAGTGTTCCAAGTCTCAGAACATATGTGTGTGTGTGTGTGTGTGTGTGTGTGTGTGTTTGTGTATGTGTGTGTCTGTGTGTATGTGTGTGTGTGTGTGTGTGTGTGTGTGTGTGTGTGTGTTTGTGTATGTATGTGTGTGTCTGTGTGTATGTGTGTGTGTGTGAGCAAACATAAGAACAGTCAGAAACAGAATGGAAAATATCAAAGATGTCTCCCCTCAGATTGCCTGACTCCATCGCCTTCGGCCGAGCCGTCGCCAGCTGGCCAGTTTCATGAACTCGGCTCTGTTTTGGCTCTTTGAGCACATGACTGAAGTGTGCTCATAAGGTGACAGCTCGCCTTGCCTCCATGGATCAATGACCTGCCAATAACCCATCACCCAGGGAGCGCGTCAGACAGTGTGTGTGTGTGTGTGTGTGAGAGAGAGAGAGAAAGAGAGACAGACAGACAGAGGGGAGAGAGACCTGTGGACAGGAAGCAAGAGCTTCTGGGAGAGCAAGAGTGAAAATAGTAAGAAAAATGATGATATGGGGAGTCTGGAAGAGAGTCAGAGACAGACAGAAATGAGGAGAAGAATGAGGGAGGAGAGAGACAGAGAGAGTGAGAGAGAGAGAGAAAGAGAGAGAGATGGACTGGTTGTCAGACCCAATCTTATCACAGACAGATCTCACTGCCTCTGCTGCGCAAATGACGGCCAGCGAAGAGAGATGGATTTTAAAAAGCTGTCATAGCGACGCTCTAAATTAAATCTATTCTGATGGAGCGCTGAGTGACAGGCACTGACCCTGTCATGATATAGTCGGACGGGCCGCGCTGAGCAGGAGAGATGAGGGATTTGAGACGTGATAGAGTTTGAATAGGTATGGCAAAAGGTTCGGCCTCATTGAGAACAATCCTTCACTCTGCCTTTTCTCCCTTTCACTCTCTCAAAATGAATGGGGTATGGAGAGGCGACTCACTCTTAATCTGAAGGATGCTGTCCGTGGTTTGGTTTTGGTTTAGCAAAAGGTAGGTGTATATTTGTGCTCACCATCCAAGTAAATTACACCCCATCCTTCCGTGCCCCTGAAGCACCATGTTGATTGGCTGGGATTGTTTGAAGCCTGGTCCGAGCCACTTTGTTTCCCATTTACAAAGCCAGGACTGTGTACAAAGTTATTTTGAGCACAATTACAGAATGAACAGCAAGAGAACTGTTAGGAGTAATTAGCTCAATTTGACAATAAGTGTATGGGATTAAAATTGCGAACTGCACATGTGTGGAGTTGGGTGGATATGAAGATGGAAGCCCTTTCTGCTAAGGTTTATTTATCAAAGAGCTGTTAAGTAGAGCTGTCTTGGAATGTGGTGAGATTCTAAATCTATGGGAAATGTTGCCATTGTATTGTGATGCACTTCACGTATCCCATAGCCACAGGGTATATTTCTGCACTGGTCTGATGAAAACTGTGACATTTTTGGGGAGCATTTCACACAGGTAGATGATGAGGCACAAGCGCAATGGCATCGGGCACACACTGGACATTTGAGAACGAATTTCACTGGACCCAAAATCCATGGGAAACCATTTCAGATGAGATGGTGTGTAGACAAGATGGAAGATCAACACGGACAGGTTAACAAGATTCTCTCATTCTCTTCCCCCTGCGACCAACTTTTCACAATTATAAATCCCCTCCATCAGAGACACCAAATTGCCATTTCCCCCTCTACCATTTTAGCTTGTAATGTGTTCCCAGAAATACCTGCACACTCCAGCACTCAATGTGGCCTTCCCATAAATAGCCTGTAGTCTGGGGTCATCTCTGATATCCTGCACTGCCATTCAGTTTACTTCATGATGCATGTGACAGATATTTTAAAATGTCAAAAGGTTCCTGCATTACAACAACCCCTAATACATCCTTGAGTCCAGTCCATATCCATTACATGCACTGTAATATTTGTTCTATATTGTGTCTTGTAAAGTATATGCATATAGCTTCACACAAGATTATGGTTGCTCATGTAATGTCTTGACAGAACATTTCTATTTTGAATGTATCTCCACAGGGGCTAAAACATTTCTATTTTTGTATTAAATTAGCAGCATGTTGTCTATTTCAGCCACAGACCTGTTGAGCTTGTTCAGAGGTTATTATTAGGATGTGATTCAGAGATAGGCGGCCCACAGCTGTGTTTTAAATGAGAGGAAAAGTCCTGCAGATCTCCAGCATGAACGGGAGCAGCATGTCACGTCGCGCAGGAAGGGGAACTCTCTGGTGGTGATAATGCTGCTTTAGCCTCTAAATCCGTCTGGTCCACCTTGGAGGGGTTGACTTCAAACCCAGCTGTTCCTTCATCTCCCAGGGATTGGTTAAAGTGGTCCTCTGACCGATGAAATCTCCAAACCCACCCCTCCTTTGAGCTGCTTTCATGTGGCGGTAACTATCTCAGACGACCGACCCCCCCACACACACACACACAGACACAACCCCTCATCTTCCTCCCCCTTTCTTTTCAACCTCCACTTGTGCTCTCTGGAGTTAAGTAAACACTTCAAACCACCTCCGAGTTGACAGGAGTGAATCTGGGGACTCACGTTAGGGAGGGGCAAATCTGCATGTGTATGATGTTAGGATGATGCTAGGTTAAAACTTCCTTTCCGCTGGGGAGGAGCTCGAAGGAGGCGCACAGAGTGTCATTATGCAGCCTTTTCAGCAGCGGGGATAATTCCCCACTCCCGGTGCGGCTCATGATTCGGGCTGCTGATCTGTTCCTTATAGGCCTTCATGGACCCAAGCCTTAGGTATGCAAAAAGGGAGAGATAGGGATAAAAAGGAGCAAGAGTGGGAGGGGTAGGGGAGGAAGAGAGAAAAGTTTTAGTTCGAGATAAACAAACATTAAAGAAGGGAGGGAAATGAGGAAGCCCTGAGATAAAGGCAGCTTAAACACATACACACAAACGCACACACGCATACGCACCCACACAAACACACACGCACAGACACACACACACACACACACACACACACACACACACACACACACACATGCACACGCACACACACACACTCAGCCATACAACCACATACATTTGCATACACAGAAGTCCACATACACACACTCACTCAACAAACACACCCAGAGGGCTCTCATTAAGCAATAAGCCCCAAGAGGCTGTCGTTTGCGCTGATTTTAGAACAGGTAAGGGGAGTTGTTAGGCACGACGCAAAGCGGAGTGCCTAAAACCCCCTTACCTGTTCTAAAAATCAGCACAAACCACAGCCTCTTGGGGCTTATTGCTTTTCTAAAACTGTTATTACAAATATTTGATATGGTTTCATAAATAAAGACAATTCAATTTAAGAAACAATAGTTTAATAATAAACCGTCATTCTTCCGCCACTAAAAAATATAGTTCCTAAATAAATCGTTGCCACGCAACCCTTAGAGCAACGCAACAGCCAGATGGAACACTGGGTATGAAATGCGATATAAGAATACACAGCCTTGCCTTGCCATTCGCTGCGCAGTAATATGGAATGTTATCATAGAATGTTATGAGGACAAATTGTAAGGTTATGCTGTCAAGGATTCACAATCAAGGATTTGAACAATCAGTTTTAGAAAGCTTGTTATACACTGATGCTATGAGCGGCTCATTGAGAATGCCGGCGACGGCTCCGGTTATGAACCCACAGATAGAGGCGTCGGTTCGGAGACATGGCAGCCAATACAAATTCATGATAGTGGACAATATGATGGAAGCACCTGCATGCAGAGCAAGCTCTATAATGGATAAAGACAGACAGATAGATGGCTGTGGTTTTGGTAATGTTTCCTCATGATTATATGTGGACACATCACATTTTGAGATAACTGTCAAAAAAAACATTGATAAAAACATCAAAATCAATAAAAACATTGATGTGAAAATTGATTGAATGTAGCTGGAAAACGTAGGCAAAATGATGGATCCTAGAAGCTGTTCAATGTGTTTTTATTTGTATGACCTTCAAAATAGTGACTTCATATAGTAATAATAGTGGAATCATATTCGATATAAACTTCTACAGGATATTAAGTTTCACATATAATCCTGTCCAGATACCCTCAGATATTCACTGTCAGATAGAGGTTGCAATTCAAGACTGTCAAATTACTTGTTGCTTCCCATTTGAGCCGTAAATGTGTCATAACCTTGTCATAAACATGTCATGGAAAAATACCATATCCTGTCATGAATCACCATAAGAGTCAGTATAGAATTACAAAATAGTGGCATGCTACCATTATGTCCTTTTGTCATGGCAGTTTGTAGAAATGAGAGAACATCTAATGATACATGCTAATAAGCTGTTTTATTGTCAAACTTGTCATGACAATTACCAATAATGGTTACGTGTTTAGGAGTGTATGAATAGACACTTTGACTAACTTGACAACAAGAATGTGCCATCTGCAATTACATATATATATGTAATTGCAGATGGCACATTCTTGTTGTCAAGTTATATGTGACATGGCAAGTATTATGTTTTATGTCTTATGTTTTAAGTATTTTCAAGTGAGGTTTTGTTCTGGTTTGCAGTGTTTAACCAATGTGCCTGGTCTATGCCACAGTTTCTAGGGTACTTTATAATTAATACATTTTTAAACAACATGACATTTACTCAAATAACAGTAGTTTCAGAAAACACATTAGAAATTCATTTGCTAAATCATATCACTAATAAGGCTATGAAACATAAACCACAAAATAAATCAAGAGACACACAAAGCACATATAAAGCTAAAAGATTATTATTTCACACAGTATATTCTAAGCAAGATCTAAAATAAGCAGAATATTCAGGGTTCTCATGTGCATATGAACATGGGGTATATACATGGCTTCCTTTCTTTATAGTTGACATCAAAGGCAAAGCCAAAACATCAAAGCAAAGAGCCAGGTTATCACAGAAACATCATGAGAAGTTTGAGAATGTAATATATTTGAGAACATGACTACCTAATTTAAATTACAGGCAGAACAGAATGAATGATTTTGGCTAGAATTTCAGTTCATTCAGAAAGGTCTACTGAACTGAACATGCTGAACACAGAATACTTAACGTTCATCTTTATAATTCAGCTCATGAAGGACAGTAGAACTTAGGAGAGAGGGAGAGAAACAGGAAAGAATGACAGAAAGTAAGACAGACTGACTTCTGTGTCACATTATGGAAGTATTGCATAATGATGCATATATTTACCAAGATTCTTCAGAAAAACAAACAAACAAAAACAACATGTGGGCTACCATTTGAATTTCAATTGATGTGCTCGAGGAGGGATACCTATTGTCAGCGTAGAAGAATACCAGGCAAGGAGGACAACATCTTAAACCTGTGCCTTAGAGTACAGGACATACACCTGTCTATCCCTCAGTAATATATTCCACAGCATACAGTTCCTTAAAATAGGCTTTCCTCTCAAACTAATCCCAAAACAACACCAGGCTTACAAAAGGTTTGTGTTGGAGGGTAAAGAAAACGCTCCATAATGTAAAGCTTGCTGAATGTATCTTGTGGCAAACAAGGACAACATAATTAACCTTCCTGTTGAGAGTTATATATGGTCTATTTCTTAATTGTTTTCCCTCACTCACCATTCTTGGAATGTGGGAGGTTATGGTTTATCTGGCAGGATTTTAAGCAGGTCATGGAAAATGGTACACTCCTCTTATTTCTTCAGAAATGTTTTAGTAAAGAAAACACACACACACACACACACACTGGAGGAAAGCTTCTCTTTTCACTCCTCCAAGAATATAAAACCTCTAGAGAGATTTCCTGAAAATTCTGCTTTTTTTGGTTGTAATTACACTCTTCTCAAGGGTTGATTTGCATATAGGTCAGCATGAGACCTACATGAATTTTTATAAATGTGCTATGCGTTCAGGGGTGTTGTTGCTTAGTTAGGCATCTTGAAGGTGGTCCTCGCATTAATGCAATTCACCTTTATACAGGCCACAGATCAGGAGAGATCCTTAGCCATTGCAGTGTATGAATCTTAAACATTTTAAAATATTAATTTGAAAAGTTTTCATAAGCTCCCAACCTTTCTTACTTTGGAGGTCTTACTACTACAGAAAATGGCCAACCAAAATTGTCTGCACAAAAAAAAGAGTTGTCAGTGAAATATCAAAACAAAATTCCCTCGGTCAATGTCTCTGTCTTGGAAATGCCTTGAGCTATCCCTGAGGTTGTGTACAACTTTAAGGACCTGTCTTGAGGCAAAAAGACATTGCCACAGCTGAACTTTTGCACTTTTTGAACAAACCCTCATAAAGTCTGCAGTGACTAAGCTTAACAGAATTCAAATTAACCTGAACTAACACTGAGATACTTTGTGAAATCTTGGTGTATCATAATGTGTATCTTGTTATGTCTGGTAGTGTCATGTATCCTAATCAATCAGGTGTATGAAGGGGTCGGGTGTGGGATGCCAGACACCACCGTTGAGCCTTCTGGAGGTGTTGTGGGCCTAATTCAATGAAACACTGATGACGGAAGGTGCCTGCTGCAAGACCGCAGTGAAAGACACTGATGAAGGAAGGTACCTGCCTAAAAATGCTCACAAAGGCATTTTGAAGGTTTTTGTATCCTGCTGCTCAGGCTCTATGGTTGGGCAGTTGTGACGGGAAGGCGGCAGTGTAGTCCGACTAGGCCACCCAGTTTATAGAGATGGGCCTCTAGTTTAAGGTTTAGTGTTTAATTCTAGTGTTTAGGTTCGTTGTTTGGTGGGAGCAGCACTACAGATTCACCCAGACTTCAGCTTCTGATATAAAAATATACAATTTATTACAAGTATTAAAGTTAATCAAGTCCATATGACTCTGGCCGTAGGCCACTGCCAAAGGAACCACAGTCCAAACGCCCAAGAGTCCACAGTATCCCAAAGTCCACAAGCAACGTCCGTCAGCATCCACCACCGCTGTTCACGCTGATCTGTCAATCACGCACACTTTCACGCACACAGAGAGAGAGAAATCGCCACAAGCATCAGGGCACACTCACAGCATAACAGAAAGTAAATAACCCACACGCGAAAAAGTAGTAATATCAACCAAAATAAATCAACCCAAAGCAAAATAGCTACTTGTGGTAATCCCTTCAAAACTCTACTTTATATGCTGCGGACTGTAAATCACTCAGTTCGTTTAGCGGACAAGGCACACTCACCATTAAACCAGGAGCAGACGGATCTAGCTCCCAGTCGGTGTTTAATCAGGCTTCTCTCAGTGACGGGCCGACTCAGGTTAGATCTCTCCTGGCAACCCACGAACGTAGAAGACGGGGGATCTCACACAGCCTCCACTCCATGCAGTAGGGAACAGTCAACTTCGGGTCTCCTTCGACAAATGTCAGTAATCCAGTTCTACGGCAAACTTCAACAATTTACAACTACGCCCACAATGCAGTAACAGACTTGCTTCCTCGGTCCTCTCCAGTATCCTGCGTGATGTCCTGCCTGCAAAGACTGCTCAGTGTTCACGTTAAAAAGGATCTTAGTCATAGACATAATTGTCCGCACCTGTACAATGCAATCAGGTGTTTGCAAGGCGCTCAAGTCAAGGGGGCGGTGCCCCCAGAGTTTTAAAAGTTACCGGTCCTAATTAAAGACACGGCAACTGCAGACAAACACAATAAAGCAACGTCATAACAAATATACAATCACTCACAACACCCACATAATCCCCACATATGACCCAGTCATGTTGATGTGTTTATATCTATAGTTGGGCATTCATGTTGTGGTGTTAAGCAGACATGTTGCTTTGTTTAGCAGATGTGGGCTACAGGCAGCGCTTGCGGTACTGTGATCAAGGGCCTTTACGGATCCCAAGTATAACATGCGTTGCAAGTTGTGTCTGTCACCTGCCAGTTGTCAGGGCCTTTACGGATCCCGGGTACAACATGCGGTGCAAGTTATGGCTGTCATCTGCCGGTTGTGGGTAGTTGTTGTATCCTGTTGCACAGAATCTATAGTTGGGCAGTTGTTGCATTAGTTAGGCTAGGTTTTTGGGTATGCTTACTTGCAAGTGGAGGTGAGAGGATTGGCCACCATGGGAACAAATAGCACATGGAATTTAACACATTTTCCTCTTTATAATAGGAAAAAAAAACAAGATTGAGGGTAAATGGCACGTTTGCAGGCCAGATTAGGCAGGAGTACATGCCAGGTGGGCGAACCCTGTTCTGATGGCCTCCAGCTCATCATCATAGGGAAGGTGCAACGCCCGTTTCTGAATGTTGAGAATTCCCCTCTGCAGCAATTTGATGAACAATTCCCATGACAGGTGTTTATGGTTCCTCTTCAACCAGGGCCTTAACAGTTTGTCCGGAAAATTCTCCATTACCAAAAACATTAAACAGCAGGAGCATTGACACTCAGCTGACAAGGTGGTGTCAGTGCGGATAAAGGGGAAACGCTATTTAAAATGAACTTAAGATATTTTTTGATAAACATTTCATCCTCTAAAGAAGTATTTTAAGATATTTGTAAATATCTACAAGAATGTTTAATACACGTGAATTAGATGTTTAACTGGGGTAATATTTTTCTTGATGCTTTTCAGAGAGGATATTGTCTTTCTATCCATAAGCTCCTGCAAATGTTAATTTATATTGTATATATTATATTATTTATTATGTTTTATACTTGGGTAACTTGTCTGAAGTCTTTTTTACACTAGTTGTTTACTTTTTAAAACTGTAATACCCTAACTGTTAATACACCATGTATATTTATATTATATAAAGTATAATTCAATCGGAATGTGTAGGTTTGACATTGTAAATACATTATAAATATATTGTAAATGTATTTATTATGTATTATCCACGCCACACATTTGGATCCACCACGAAACCACACATTTGGATTACTTACTTGATCATAGATACATTTTCTATATATTCTAAGTATATTAATAGTTATCTGAGAGGTGGATTCAGATATACTCTAAGTTGAAACAAAGTTAAAATATTTTAAATGCCTAAGACATAGGTCCATAGTGAACAGCACATTCTCAGAGGTCTTACAACTCGGCAGGTCAAATTTTCACAGGCTTTCTGAGCTGATCACCACAGGAATGCACTGTTAGGTCTGTCAAAGGAAAGAAAGATTCCACTTAATATTTCTGAATAACTGAAACCATGGTTACTGAATCAGCGGATACAGGGGTTTCACTGTACCCCTGTAAAATTACCCTCTGCATGATAATGACAACTTCAGAACAGAATTGTAATGTGACAGAGCATAAAAATACATGACAATACGCTTGCAATTTACAGACTGTTGATTTTATTGCACTAGACGACTTGAGTGCCCAATGAATGTTTTACCATGCTGAGATATTTGCCCATATTTGCCCGGCTGATGATCAGTACTTAGTTGCTACTCTAGGGTTCATGTAGCAGATAGAACTGTTTAGCAGCCAGAACACACGACTCATATGGCATACAGACATTTTTTATTTCTAGATGCTATTTTAATCCCAGAGAAGTTGACAGGTGGATACCACGTACACTGTCTAACAAAGGCTAGTAATCAAAGACAGCGTGTGGAGAAAAAAATATCTGATGATGAAGCCTGTGAGTGTTTAATTCTGCTCCTTTTCTCTTAAATGAACTACAGAATTACTTTATAACAGCGCAGCAGGGAAACTCTTTATTAACTTACTGCTACAACCTACGTGTCACTCACGTTCGACTCTCACTTCAAGTGTCACATTCCAACATTTCCGTGTGTACACAATTACAATTGTAACATCCTTTCTCTTTTTTTTCTTAAACTGTTTTCCTCACGTTTCATCATGGTCAGCTATCACAAAAAAGCCGGCCCATGTGAATAGGTTAAGGCAGACAAGTGACACCCGACCAGAAAGCTGTTTTCATAATGACGTGTCAAAAATCACCTTGAAAAAGAAAGGGGGCAATTTGACCAATGTTGACCAACATGTTGCCCCATTCCCTTCAATAGATTCTATTCCATTCTGTCATTTGCCTGCCATCGGTCGCTATCGCATGACTTGCCATATGGCCTTTAGGGTTAGTGGGTTCTCCATCTGTAAGGACAACAGTGTTTGTTTTCAGAAAGGCATGGGGAAGGAAAATAGGCATGGCTATTCCTGGACACAGATAGATAGTGGTGAGGTCAGAAGACACAGAAAAGTCAAGAAGGCCTGGTGCAGTTCTGTGTGTACCATTCTAAGAGCCTGGGGGTGAGTAATGATGGGAGTGTGAGGAGGAAGGAGAAACCTCGGGAGGATTCTGGAGGACTTCAGATATTTTGTCCAAGGAAAATTCAACCATGAAGGACATGACATCCCCAGAGGCTATCAAGTTTTCGTTAAACAGTTGCTCCTCCTGTTCCACTTATGGGAGTCAAGAACCCCTTCCTTACTTTTGTGATGTACTGGAAAGAAAATAATATCACTTGCTGTGTTTATTTTGGTCAATGACAGCAGTGAGAATATGACTGTCTGGGTGCATTCTGTGAGGAAATCCATGGACAGAAGGACAGAAATAGGCATAATGAGGTAGGGTTCAAAGATAGCCACCGCTCCCCCACAAGCTCTATGGGAACCCTTTTAGGCGCTATTTCAGTGCAGCATAGTAGCAACATGTCAGTCCCTCCTGGATCCTGCTTACAGCCTACACAGTTGAGCTGCTCTTGAAGTAGCTGTCACAACCTAACAGTGTTCCACCTCAATGTGGCCAGAGCATTTGGGTAATATTAAACCAGTTGCCCACTGCCTCACATCAAAAACATTCTTAGACACATCGTTGTTTCGTGTTATTTGAGCTTCCTGGATCTGTGTACTGGTTATTGGCAGGTATAGCTGGAACCAGGATCATTTTTACCATTGTGTTAATTTGGGGTAATGCCATTTGGAATTTGTAATGATCCCTGTCGCAGCATTTGGTGCAGACAACTCTAACTGAATGCAATAAATGCCACTGGCCCAGGTAAATACCAAGGCATGACAAATCATGTGCTATTGGTGCTCTAATCAACCTGTCCATTCATTCTTCTTAGACACACGCAACCCCCCCCCCAAAATCTTTTTATTGACAGATGTGCCAATGATTTCAAATCAGTCATTCTTTTTGTAATCCAGGATTACTTTCCTCAGTGTACTAAAATATCTTCAGAGAAGATTCTTAGTGTGACCGGTCACTTTATGGCTAGGTTTGATATTTTGCCAGTAGTAGAAGAATAGTGCCTTTGGGTTGGGTTTGGACATAGCTCCTCAAATCTCCACAACAAAATCTGACGAAAGCAGAAAATAAAATTGAGTTCATAAACGTCTAACAGTACTTGTATGTTTTTTGTCATGAACAACATTTAGAAGTAAATCACGAACTGAACATGAAATGATCCAATGCTAGATGCCATGTTAGAAACATAAACATATGAGTTTGCCCTTTGCCCGATAAGCCAAGCAATAACGGATGGTGAGAATAATTGGAATTGATTCTCGTAGCTGGTACAGAGAAAACAGTCCCATACATCCTACATAAATATCAATTGTGTTATGTTTTCTCTGGTTTTAGTTTGCATGACTTCAGTGGATGGGTGAAGAGAGCCAAATCCAAGGGTGAAAACTGCTGCAAATCATCTTGGCAGCTGATAAAGTACATAGAAGCACCCACAATCATGGAAACTCCCACAGGATTTATGATACACATGTTTATGTACATGAACTACTGTATCTCCTCTATTACGATAATATGACTTATCATAAACGCAAGCAGAGGTTAAACAGACAACAACCATTATGGTGTCTATCATGACCTTCAGTAACACATCAAAACAAAACAACATCAACAACCAAAGCTGACGTATCAGAGCTTTCTTCTCATTCTTTTAAGGTGAAGAGAAATCAAAGGTGCTTCTGCAATTTTTGAAATGTGTGCCGCTTTCTTCACCACCACAAGGTTCTTTTTTGATGTTTGGAAGTTCAGACTGCACAACCCTTTATGCACTTCCTTGGCTCTTCTTTCATGAGACATATTGTGACAGACATTAAAAGAGATATAAAGGGAAGGAAAATAAAAGGGAGGCAAAAATAAAAGACTAGCTCTTTTGAAAAGGTTACCACTATATCAAGCTATAGCAGTGAATCTGTTTTGGTTTAAACACTATTTTATCTTTTCAGTTGATTCCCAAACAGTTTGGAGATGTTTAAAGGGCCAGTCCATGATTCTGGTGCAAGGTTGTTGATATTTAAGAGACAGTGAAAAGGAAACCCCTCCCCTTTGGACTCCTGAAGCAACATGTTGATTGGCTAAACATGTGTCACAGTCTCAGATGTTTTATGAGTGGACAAACAGAATGGACAGCTCGAGGACCATTTGACAAAAAAAAAATATTGCATTAGAACTGCAGACTGCATCTTCTACCGACAATGAAACTGCTGAAATATTAATCTGCAAGACAAGGGATTGGATCAGATTACAGAAAGAATTTCACTGCTGGCCTGACTTTTTTTTATTATTCTCTGCGGCTGTATTTGATTTTTTTTTGCCTATTAAACTCTGATAGCATTTAAAGCCCAGAGAGCTCTTAAGGTGCTAGTTACCCATGTAATTACTTTAATGGCGCTGTGTTTTTTCAATGACACCACTCAAAGTGAGCCATGATGAACAGGTTTAAAAGAATTCTAACTTTACAAAAGTGCATTCATCTTTTCAGGTTTTGTCAGATGTACTTTGCTTTTTAGAAAGAAGGAAATTCCATAAAAACATTTATAGGAGATTAAAAAACTGTTCTTTGTTACCCAAGCAGATATGTTCAGACCAGGTTTATATTCCTTTCCCTACGGGGTTGTTTTCTTCAGTGTGAGGATATATCCACAAGTGAAACAAGAACAAAGAACAAAACTTCATTCTTTAATCATGTTGTTATTCTGAACTTGTCATGTTCTTTAAAATGCCTTTTTTATGTGTTAAGTATTTCTTCGTGGTTTAATCCTACAGAAATCGCTTGTGTCTCTAGTTTGTTTAGAACAACAGGATATGACACATCTGCTACTGACTTTAGTTTCTGTTGATTTCCTGTAAATGCCACTCTTACTCTCTTCAGTCCTACCTTCAGTGGCACGTGCACAAACCTCTGCCTGTGTACCTCTGAAGGTCACTGAATGAATGAGCCATCTAAACGTGCCCACCTTTAGGACAAGCCTCCCTGACAGACTCGTTTATCAGAAAATGCTTTGGATGTTGGACACTTTTGTTAGTCACGGCTTTGCCGGAAGAGAGCTGACAATCCGAACAAGATGGAACAAAACACCTTGGAGAAGAAGGTATTTGTTTACAGTATGCTTGAGTGTCATGGTGTTTGGACAGTCTTCCTACCCGAGCCGCACACTGCATGCTGAGCGAGACCGGCACTCTTCGACCCGGGCAAAAGCACCAAGTAATCCGACGTTGATGCATTCACTACGGAGGTGTAATTACCCTGGCTGATCCTCCTTTGTTTTTTTTGCTTGTATCTGTAATTGAAAGGAATTCAAGCAGTCGACACCCATTATGATACCCAGAAACGAGCCAGTGTCAGATGATTGCTTGGTGTTTTCTGTGCTCATGCCCCATGCCCCCACCTCACCCCCACTCCACGCACCCTGCACCTCTCCTCCTCTCCCCACCCCACTAAGTTGAGTGTTTTGTTTTTATCTTGAAAGGAGGCTCATCTGTTTGACAATGTGCTACAACACTTATCAGAACTCGGCTGTGTTTTACAGACGGAGATCCGGCCACGGCTTGTAATGAAAATGTGTTTGCTAATCTCTGACTGTCAGGGGAGAGGATGGAAGGCTGCTTCCCGCTGCTGGAAGAGAAGGCCTTGTCTCTGGTGAGAGGAAAAGGAGAGAAAGAGAGAGAGAAATTATCTGAAAACAGAAAGAGAGCAGGAATGTTTATTCCGCTGTGGCACTGAGAGTATGCTGACTCTAAAGTAAGTGATGGCTGATAATATTCCATGAGGGAGAGCGGTAGCTCCGGATTTCTTCAGCTTTCATTTTCTGTTTGTGTGTATGTGTGTGTGTGTGTGTGTGTGTGTGTGTGTGTGTGTGTGTGTGTGTGTGTGTGTGTGTGTGTGAAATGCACGTCAACTCATGTCAGACAAAAACAAATCTATTTTAGTAACCTCTTCACCTGTTTGACACATTGTTTATGAGCACAGTACACTGGAAGCACAAGTGCTTGCAAAAAACAAAAACAAATGAATCCACATGCATGAAGGTAAAGTCCATGATTCTAATTACTTTTTGTCAAAATCAGCAAATTTTCAAGGCAGCAAAGTGGGGGGTGTAATTTGATTGGCTGTTCATACTGGTCATACTGTATGTCATCAACCTCTCATGAAATCAAAACAGAATAGCAGACTGTACCTCTTTCCAAAGGGAATGTTTTTTACCAAAATAATGTGTAAAATGTAAAGAATGTAAAGAAAATGCTATGCCAATCTAACGCTTAACGTGTAAGTGGTACAAAACCTCCTATGTACTTTGATCGAACATGTGGTACAAAATAATAAGAGCAGACTACAAGTTAAACCCTGGTCCTTACAGAAATAAATGAAAGTCAAAGGTTTAGCAAGACATTTATATCCAGACTAGGTCACCAACTGCAAGATGTTTTGCATTTATTTATTTTTCTTATATGTTTTATTTAGTAATTTAGCATATTTTTTTCCACAGTGATCCTCGCCTAGATTTGGAAGCAATTTTATAAGCACCTGTGTGCCCTGAGAATTGACCCTCAGACTTTGATGGTGTTGGCACCGTGCTCTACAAGGTGACCAACAAGGGATCTTCACAAGCAACCGCCAGCAATTAGCATGTGAGGCTCTGGAACTCATTCTGTCTTGATATTTGCCATTGCATTTTTTTTAACTGCATTCCCACACAGCCTATATAAAATAGGAGTAAAATATAATAAATAAAAGCGCTGCTTCTTCAGTAGCCATGGTGGATCGCAGCTTGTTATTTTAACAGTGTGCAAACCTCTCTGGACCACATACAGTAGGCCTGGTCCCAGCGAGGTGAATTAGCATAGGGCCTGAGGGGACCTGGTGTGCTGTGATGAATGAGAGGCTCAGAGACATGCGGAGACCCCGTGCTGCGCCACCCTGTGCCCCCCCCTCCCCAAAGGTCCTACTGTGGCAGCAAACATAAAAGCCCAGCTGGCCCAACACACTCATGGGCTGAAGGGCTAACGGTTTGACCTGCTTCAATAAAACATGACGAGGGAGTGTGCGCATGTGTGTGTGTGTTTGCATGTATATCGAATTGAATGCAACGAGAGGACAGATGTAAAGGATGGCAGCATCTGGGTGACTCACAATGTGGTTTATTAACATCTTTACATCTCACCAAGGGGCAGCATGCAAGCCAAAATTCTGGAGGGGGGTGCACGGCTAGAGTGGGTGGCATGGGGTCCTCATCTAATGATGCATTTTTTTTGCAATTTGACAATGTGGGCTGGGTTGACTTCACTAAATCAGCTTTTGTAGCTCAGTAATCTCCAACTCTATATCAGGGTAAATACTGTGTATTTAGTTAAATATTTTCATGTTAATTATTTGTGCCCTCATGGTTTTGAAAATGACTTCTCGCTTATTCACTCGCTTGCTTCTACACCTGACACTTTTCTTGAAGAAGAACTCCATCTTGTCCCCTTGGGGGCATAAATTAAAGTCTATCCACAATGCAAATTGATTTGGATAACATAAATAATAATGAACACATATGAAAGGAACCTGTCAACATGGTAATAGCTCTATCATCAAGCCCAATGCAGAGTCACAATGAGATTGCAGACATGTTAATAGCTGTATCATCAAATCCAATGCATACGAAGCACCATCAGTACAGATGAGCCTGTGCTGACATCACATAGCAGTGACTGTTCAGTAGTAACCTGTTTGCCAAACTTCTCAGCTGCCTTGAAAGATCCATCCCCACCACTAGCTTATCGCATATACGTACAGTATATAACAAGTATAACCTTTTACCACACCTACACACGGATAACTACAGAGAGAGAGAAAGAGGGGCTTTCATTTATCAAATCACTTCATTTTATTCCCTTTCCACCAAACAGGCTAATTCACAGCCTCTTACACAGCACTTTGGCAACATTATTATTATTGTTGTTGTTTTAATAATATAATAATTGTTTGATATTCTTGTCATAATTGTTATTATTGCCAACAGCTGTTCTACTACACAAAAGACCATTGGGAAAGGGGGTGTGAAACTTTTTGAGGTATGGGTCTTCCAGGTTCTGAGACATGTTTTCCTCCTACTTCCTTTTTTTGGTTCCTCTTCGTATGTGTCACGCTTCTGGTAACCCCATGTGTGTTTTACCTGGCCCGTGCTTCCTTCCTGGATCCCACACCGCTGCCTGCTCACCTGTGTCGAATTTTTTATGAGTGACCTCATTCAAATTGCCCTGATGGAACAGTCGGTGCGGAGTTATCTCGATCCATCATCATGCCACAATATTCTCTTGGCCAAGCTCCTTGTTGGAGCAGGAACTGTGGAACCATCCCTCGTCCTTTCCTTGGACTTTGAGGGCTTTAAATCATTGTTAAAGTAACACTATGCAACAATTTGACACTTTATTTGATAATTATTGACAGCATATGGTCATGTGAAGGACAGATAAACACTTGTGTCTTTCCCACTAGCCATCCAGGATATGCCCTATGTAGTTCCGGGTTCTGGGCTGAAACACCCTGCAAAAATAGAAGAAAAGCTTGTACAGCATGGCATGGCCAGCTATGCTGCAAAAAAAACTGTTAGTGTTTTGGCAAGCTTTCTACCAGTCATAACCAGTGGTGGAATGTAACGAAGTATTTTTACTTCGTTACTGTACTTCGTTACATTTTTACGTATCTGTACTTTACTTAAGTAAAAATAATAGTGCATACTTTTTACTTTTACTTCGTTACATTTTGCAGCTATTATCTATACTTTTACTCCGCTACATTTCTACAATATGTGTCGTTATTCGTTACATTTTATGAACACAGTTTCGCCAAAATGTTGCCTACACGAAAATATGGATTGCGTTGCTTTAGGACGTTTCAACCAATCAGGTGAGCTAAGGTCTTGTCTGCGAATTGGTACATTTCGCATGTGCGAGAGTCGCCATTCGCTTGGCACAATTCGCTTCACGCGAGAGTCGCCACTTTGTGAATGAAGCGCGCTTCACTTAGGACGCGAACTACAAACAAATAGCTACACGTAACCTATAAACGTTGTTGAGACTTTTATTAAAGATAACAATAACAAAACAGAGACAAATAGCCACACGGTCAAGCAATGTAATTTATTACGTTCTACGAATCCAACTGATACAAACATGTAGCCTACTGTTCGGGTAGTAATCTACAGCAACTCTTGACTTCTATTGAAAGAGATTTTGAAATCCTCAAAACCTGGTTTGATGTTAATAGATTCTAATTCATGGTCTTTGGAAATCGAAAAAGGAAATAGGTAAGGACATTCAATTAAAAATAAGTGATGCTGAACGAGTGACCGAGATAACATTTCTAGGAGTGGTCATTGACCATAAATTAACATGGAAACCACGTTTATTATATCAAAGGAAAGATCTCTTAGATGATAGCAATTTTGTACAAATCAAGAAGCATGTTAAACGATAAGGCCTTACATATTATTTACTGTTCACTTATACTTCCCTAGTACATATCATATTGTGTGGAAGTCTGGGGATTGACATATAAAACAACTGTCAATGAAATCATTATTTTACAAAAACGAGCCATAAGGATAATAAATAAGGTTGATTATTATGCACCCACTAACCCATTGTTTATGAAATCATTTGTTATGAAATTTAATGATCTGGTATATTATAAAATAATGCAAATAATGTATCGAGCTAAATCAAACCAACTCCCAGTCAGCATACAAAGGTTTTTCTCATTTCAAGAGACAAAATATAATCTCAGAGATGTCTGTAAATTTAGTTTACCAAATGCCAAAAAATTAATTAAAAGGAGATGTATATCTGTTGTTGGAATTTCATTATGGAATGATGCTAACATAATCTTAAGAAAGTGTAAGACATTCTTTGTTTTCAAAGGGATGGTAGCTAAAGCAATTTTTGAGGGCTACAAGTGTCCATAATGTATGCAGGATTTTGTGCTGTTTATTTGGGATCTTGCTTCATTGCTCTTCTTGTGACTAACTTTTTGGAGGCAATTCTTTTGTTTGTTTTTTATTTCCATTACATGTATTACTTGTAAAAAATAAAATAAAAATGCATATGTTGATGGGTAGCTTAAATTGGTCAAACAGGACAGGCTTAAATACAAGCATTATGCTTCAGCTTGTGCCTTTTCAGTCACTTTGAATGTATTATTATTTGTGTTGAACTTGTTTGTTGTTACTGTGTGTGACTGAATAAAAACATAATCAATATCAACTTACATTACCACTGCACACTCACAACCTTACAGATAATGTATTGTATAGCATTTGTATTCAGTATGATATGACAGCGCAAGATATATGGGGTATGAGTAGTTGTAACATTGGCAGCAATAGTTGGTCATTAGCGCAGATATGATACAGGTACAAGTCAAGTCAAGTCAAGTCAACTCTTTTATTGTCAGATACACAGAACAACAGAGTTGGACTGGGCACTGGAATGCTTAAGACAGGACACCATACCACACTACCATAGATACTAAACATAAATACACATATTAAACAGATACTAAACAGATAAACAATCTACATGAGCTAAACTGAACATGAGCTGGACTGAGAAAGTAGTGCAAACAGCAGTAAAAGTGAGCCAGTGAAGAGTAAAGTGGCAAGTGTAAAGTGAGGAGTGCATTATTGTTCATTTAGGAGTCTGATGGCCTTAGGGTAGAAACTGTTCTCCAGTCTGCGGGTGCGAGACCGGACACTTCGGAACCGCCTACCAGAAGGCAGCAGGGTGAACAGTCTGAAGGATGGGTGATGACAGTCTTTTAGGATCCTGCCAGCTCTTCGGAGGCATCTTTTAAGGTAGATGTCCTGAAGGGATGGGAGTTTCCTGCCGATGATGAACTCAACGGATCTGACCACACTGCGTAGGGCCTTACGGTCCATGGCTGTGCAGCTTCCAAACCACACTGAGATGCTAATAGTCAAGATGCTTTCTATAGTGCATCTATAGAAGTTGGTGAGGATGTCTGGATTCATGCCAAACTTCCTGAGTCTCCTCAGGAAGAAGAGGCGTTTTCGGGCAGCTTTGACCACCTTGTCAGTGTGGGCAGACCAGGTGAGATCATTGCTGATGTTGATATGATATAAGTACAATGCAACGGAATCTAACCAAAGGAACCATAGCAGAAGAGTGCAGAGTATTCTGCATAGTGGTAATATAAAAATAAATAGATGGGATGTATACAGTATGATATGACAGTACAAGATATATGGGGTATGAGCAGTAGTAACATTGGCAGCAATAGTTGGTCATTAGTGCAGATATGATACAGGTACAGGTGAAGGTAGCAATAGAGGTTATGAATGAGGTAAGACATGATAAGATATATAGGCCTAAGTACAATGAATATGAGGTAAGAGTCATGAGGCATGATATGACATAAATAGATATGAATACACTATAAAATGTTAAGTGGCTGAACAAAAAAAATACCAATTCAACACCCACAAGCTAGTTTACACAGCACCAGGTTACAACCATCAAGGCGGCTCCTGGCCTATTGTTTAGGTTGATGGGCCATCAGACCTGGTTCCTGGCTTTTTTGTGTCTTGGAACCAGAGCTCTTACACTCTGATTGTTTGTTTTTGAAATAAATGACAGAAATGACATTGCTTGAACGTGTAGCTATTTGTCTCTGTTTTGTTACCGACTTTCAACCACGAGAATGAGTAAAATCTTTAATAAGAGTCTCAACAACGTTTATAGGCTACGTGTAGCTATTAGTTTTGTCTTTGTGAGTCAACAACGTATATGTCTCATATGCGCCCGTCTCTGTGCAATTCTGTACCGACTTTCAACCACGAGAATGAGTAAAATCTTTAATAAGAGTCTCAACAACGTTTATAGGCTACGTGTAGCTATTTGTTTTGTCTTTGTGAGTCAACAACGTATATGTCTCATATGCGCCCGTCTCTGTGCAATTCAGATCGCGTGTCTTTGTGAGAATTGTCAACAATACTGTATGTCTCATATGCGCCATACTGTATGTCTCATATGCGCCCAAAGTGTCGACTCTCGCCCACTCGAATTGTGCCTGATTCGCGTGAAGCGAATGGCGACTCTCGCACATGCGAATTGTACATGCGAATTGTACCAATTCTGAAGCGAATGGCGACTCTCGCACATGCGAAATGTACCAATTCGCAGACTTGGCCTTACCTGATCAGGTGGCTCTATCAGTTCCAATGACAGCAGAGTGTGTAGTTGGCAGCAGCACTACGGTAGGCTTGCCTGTTTTGCTTAAACATTCGTCAAACAGCCTGACTAACAAACAACTTTTCAGCATGGATTCAGAGTCAGCCTCATCTAAGGACATGTTCAAGTTCAGAGGCCCCAAGAATAACTCGTGGAGGTTTCAGTGCGTTTCCCGTCTACCTTAAAAAAAATTGCCTTCAAATTTGGAGAAACAGGTCGAGTTACGCGGAGTTCTTGCTATGCTAAGTTAATGTCTATGACTTTTGCATATCGTATGCGGTTACTGACATGATTTTATAGTGTTATCTAGCAAAATACATGTTGACATACAGCAATAGCATCAAAATAACACGATTGTACCTTGATTATTTATTTAACGTAGTGGTAAAATAAAGCTGGTAGTTTAGCAATGTCAAGCTAACGTGAAGATTTGCCTTTTTTTATTGACTGGTTATTGCCTGGCATGCAAACTTAATGCCTAGTCTTGGGAGTATAAAACTCTGCATTGACCAGTTTAACAACTCCATTTGTTTTTCATGATTCATATTTCCATTTTTTACACGTTTACAATTAAATAAAAGATTAAAAGATATACAATTGTGTCTATTGGTTTGGCTTAATGGCAAATAATCCCTGGTAGATAACTTGTCATCTGCAGAATTGTAAAATAGAGTGTGAACAGTATTACAGACAATAGGCCCAATAAGTACACCAACCTTTCCAATTAACAAATGTTGTGGCTTACAATTATTACTAGTAGTGACATCTGTAGAGGCATTTATTACCAGTCGCTATTTCTTAATCAAAATGGCAAAGCCTAGACATTGAGAGACAACCCATTGCGTAAGTACTTTTACTTTTAAAGTAAATTTAAAAGTGAGTACTTTTTACTTAAGTAGGATTGTTGACGTACTACTTTTACTTCTACTTTTACTTCCATTTTCCTGGGTACTTGTACTTTTACTTAAGTACTAAACTTCAGTACTTCTTCCACCACTGGTCATAACTGAGCTGTTGGTGGTGTTTGCAAGGATTTTGCATGCCTTTTAGGTATGAAGGGACTGGTTAGTTGCAATAATTCCAACTTATTTATACCTAGTATAAATATATTACTTTTATTGGCATTTAAACATTTCTTGGTGAGGGCTCTTTGTTCAGACCTGGGGAATGGAGGTGAGAACTCCCTTCCCCCCAGGTTTGGGACAAAGGTGTCTGCAGCCATGGCCTATTTTGAATCAATGGTAACACCCCTTAAACATTATGTATATAAGAGCCTTTCTCACTAGAGAAAGGCAGATGAGCTAAGGTGAAACACTGTGAGTGAGTGTGTGACTTCAAGCCTCTGTCTCACGATGGTAGGCCACCATCGTTCAAGAATAAACCTGAAACATGACTGACAAAATCCATGACTGTGTTTTCCAATATATGGTAGTAAATGAAATACCATCAGGTAGTAACTTGCTAGTTTGGGAACAAAAGTCATAATTGCTGCGTTAAATCATTGTTAAATCATAGTCTCATGTCTTTGAATAGGATGAGTGGAGAACATCTCGGTTACGGATGTTACCTCGGTTCCCTAAGCGGGACCAGATGTAACATTCGGGAAATGACATCATCATTGACCAATCGAAGCACTTTCTATTCACACCGGAAGGCTGATTTGCGACGAATCACCGCACTGAGCCCGCCCCCTCAGGTCCCCATAAATTGGGGGTGATTGCGTCTCTCTTCCTCTGAAGACTCTGAGCACTGAGCCTACTAGAAGAAAAAACACGCACTGTGCACGCAACACATGTAACATCAGGTCCCGCTAAGGGAACCGAGGTTACATCCGTAACCGAGATCTTCCCTATCGCAGGAACTGCGATGTAACATTCGGGACCAAGTCCATTCACGCGTGCAACAGTGTCAACCAACATACATACGCACACGCCAACCTATTCGCCTTGCCCTCAGAGAGGTTCATGTGGCGGGCGGCGGTGCGCCTTATACGGGGAATGAATTCAATATAATGAAAAGGGATCACTGACCCCTTGCTTATGAACTTACACCCATCTGCGCCATCCGCCTTTAATATATAAGGGGCGATGGTCACATAATTTATAAGCATATTCGCAGGCCGCAGAGGATCACAGATCGCCCGCCTGTAATACGCTCTGCAGGAAACCAGGCTCCGCCACATCCAACATGTAGTAATTAATAAAGGTGTGGCAAGAGCTCCAGCTTGCAGCTTTGCAAATGTCATCCACTGAAACGCCCTTAAGGCGAGACATGGCAGGTGAATAGGGTAAACTTTTTAAATACAAGGGATCACCATGAAACTTTACCAGTTGATTACATACATCATTATACGAAAAAAATGTATTACAAGTTTTTGAATTTTGCATATTTAATTATGCTAATTAGGCTGGATCTCATTAAATATGCGCGTTTTTGCATATATTTCCGGTACATGAATCTTAAACTGTGATAAAGCCAGGACCAAAATTCTTTTTTTTATTTTGTTTATATATCAAATGACAAAAAATCCTCAGATGGATTTTAGGATATCTGCTTTTATGACCTGGGAAATCAAAATATACTATCCATGGCCTTAAAAACCCTATTTTCGCCATGATTTCCAGGTAAAATGACCCATAAATCTGGCCAGGAACAATTTATAAATAAATCCATCTGTAGATGTCTTCATAACAATGCTATGTGTGAAACTGGGAAGTGTGGTGTACCTAGGTTCTACATAGGCTGAGAAATGTGTACCTAAAAATGAAAAAACCCTCATTTTGAGAAAACCGCATTTAAAGACAACACGTGACGCACTGAGCGAATCACGTTAGCAGGAAAGCGCCGTCAGCCAATGAATCCCTTCAGAAAGTCAGGATTGGTTGCTGAAAAGAAAGGAAATGCCCATATTTGGATTACACAGCCTTCTTATCAAGGCTCAGAGCTGTAAAATCATAGCATAGACATGACAGATGTCGTGTAAAAAGACGAAACGCTGAACGCGGTTCAAGGGAGAATTCTTGGTTAATTTAGGAGAAAATGGATGCCGCGGCTGAACTAAATGCAGTGAAACAGACACATAAATGTGTAATTTTGACGTTTTCTTTATGGTAGTATGAAAGATAACAAGTTAAAGAGGCAAACTAGCCCAAAATCTCAAATTTGACCAGGGCATGAAAAAATCGATATTTCACCTGCCGTGTCTCGCCTTAAACAAGGCCCAGGATGACGAAACCCCACGAGTAGAATGCGCACGAAGCTTCTCCGGGGGCTCCAACGACAAACTTGTATAAGACAAAGTGAGAGGCTCGACTTTGCCAGAGGTTTGCCTTTGGCGTTTGCACCAAAGCATACGAATAACTGATCCGATTGCCTGAATGAGCCAGTGCGCTCTACATAAGTGCGTAGAGCGCGCACTGGACAGAGCTTATGCAAACGCTCCTCCTCCGCCGTTGCGAAAGGAGGGGGCGAGAATACAGCCAACTCAATGACCTGGTTATGGAAAGGAGTTGCCACTACTTTGGGTGTATATGCGGCTACTACCCTTAATCACAAAAGGTGGTCTCGGTGGTTGTAGAATGGAGTCTCAATCAAGGAGCTTGAAGTGGTTTGGATCAGAGCCAAAGATATTTATTGTAGCAGACAAGAAATATCACTAAGTACTTTTCTGAGTCTAAGCATCTAAAGTACCGGTGGAGCAGAGTTCTTTCAGGGCACACGCAGCCTGCGTGGATCCGTCCTGGAGAGGAGATGGTGTCGTCTCTCGTGATTCTTGCTCTGATCCCCGGGTTGCTGTCAGGAAAAAATCCTGAACTCTGCTAAGTTGTTTAAATTACTTAGAATAAGATGACACCAACAAACCAGAGCAAAGTTGTTAACAGATCTATTACGCTCTCGGCCGTAGAGCGGAGAGCACCGTGTGTTACCACCTCGTGTGAACTCTCTCTCTCCGCTGGATACATAGATCTTTTATTTAGGGTCCAGTACATAAATTACAAAACACATTTTAACCCCTCCCAGACCCAAAAGTCGCCATCTGGCCTCTGTCCTTTGAAGATAAGAAACCTTGCTTAACAATTGAAAAACAATCACGAAAAGTTTAACATAACACCTGGCCTCATCAATCACCATTGCAATCTCAATGTAAACATTCATGACATTAGTTTTACAATACATCAATTGGTTTTCCTAGAGCTGGAGACGAAGTTGTAAATACCTTAACTAACAATGCCTTTCTAAGATAACTTCAACCCCCTCTCTCAAGAGACAGCATTCCATTGAACAAGACAGAGAAACAGGGCACATAACCAACAGCACAGAACACTTTAGAAAATAGCAGTTATAAGAATTTCCTTTAAGTCTAACACTTCATGATAATATTTAATAATTTCCTTCACATTTCCCTCCTTTTTATCATGATGATAACTCTAATAAAGAAATAACCCTATCTCCTTCAGTTGTCTTCATAGGCATCATTACACTAAACATCATCCTCCTGATAAGTCAATAGAGCATCAAATTCCTGTGATAGCATTACACTCTGCACAGAATTACATACTACACTAGAAATGAGAACTTTTTCCAAATGTAGAAATACACCTCATTAAAATACAAAACATACAAAAAATGCAATAACAGTTAACAGACCTTTCAACATAATTTGCAACCATGTACCAAAAGTAAGCAACCCAATTAAACCACCCAAAAACATCAACCACTTTATAGCATCACAAACAGCCCTCATTTGCTGTAAGGCTTCAGCTACAGATGGATGTCATCAGATATCCAGGTATCATTCAGCACAACACAAACCCCTTCCACTAGCAGCAGTAAGTAAATCTACCAGTAATCTATTTTTTTCCCTCACCATCAGCAGACTTTGAGAAACCTTGTCCTTAAGGCCTTCCCCGCTGACTAAGGTGACATTAACACATAGTCCTAACCTATAGTTAAGTCTTTCCATTATTAACATGACTCTACCTAAGCCTAAAGACAGAATCAGAGACAAAATTACTTTGATACTATTGGTCCAAATCTTTTTATCGTCATCAGGCATGTCAGTCCCGCACATGATGTCATGGTTCTCAACAGCAAATCTCTTCTTAGAGATAACCCTGCCTGTGAGATCGCACTAACACATAAACATGGTCCTTGACCTGAGCGGGGGCGCGTACGCCCCACCTATGTGAAGAGATCTGACTTTACCATCTTTAACCACACACCCACATTACCTCACCCATCGTAGGAATACTCTTGTATATTCCCATTTACTTACTCTGGATGAGGAAGTGGTGCGTGAGGACACAGTATCCGTAATAATGACACTGTCTCTGTCTCTCATTGTTCCATTATTTGCAACACATAATGGCTATACAGAATAGACTATCACTTAAGGTGACATCAAAAATATAGTATTTAGCTCTACTAGTGGTTGGGTCGTGTTAAACACATCCTGCACCTGGATACCCTTTGCATCACAAGATGTAGTATTGCAGCCCCAGCTGTCTGGGCCACACTTCTCTCCAACACAGATCTTGGCTTGATATGACTATGGTCTAACCTTAAGTCTAGGTTGATAGGAAGAATTTGCATTAAGGTACATAATTAGAAATTAGTCTTATTACGTCTGCTCGCTTGCATAGATGCATATCTATCCCATGAATCAGTAGACTACACAGGTGAGTAACATTCTCCAGTGCCATATATTCTCTCCATTACACTTGTGGAGGACTATAAACCCAAAAGTACACCTGTAATAATCACTAATAGCAGCAGTCTAGACATTTTTGTAACCGAATTACACTATTTATGCAATTTACAGAAAAACAATAAACCATATAACCAAGAAACACAGTAAAACAAAAAAATTGGATACACCAATACTATATTGAGTAAAATTTCGAATTCGGCACGAATCCGGCACGAATTCGGTGACTATCAGACGGTCAAGAGCTAAATATCTCAACCCCCGGGAGGGAACCACTAAACCTTACTCAAAGCTAGTGGTGTATCCTACTAATAATCTAAGTTAACATTGTGACAGGTGAATACAGGTGAATACAGGTGGAGCGTTGGCGTTGGCTGTTGGTGTGGCCAGTAGCACTTGGTATGGTCACTCCCACCTTCACCTGGCCTTGTTCCTGTGGGGACACAGAAAAAACTCGAACAGTATGTTGCACTTAACAGTTGGAGTGAGATCTATATTCTGTATAATTATATCAAAGATTGAGAATGGTAGACCTTGAGCAGGGGTAATGTGCATACTTAAAACTACCAAACCAAAACAATCAGGCCATTGTATACCTCATTCACAAAATGTCAGACCTTATCATTTCACATTGCTTCACTAAAAGACTAAAAATTTTTTTTATAGTTTATTAATACATAATAGTTATTATGTATGCACCTCCCCCCTGTTGAGACATGTAAAGTCACATGACTCAAAATTGCTGCCCATTTATATCTATATTTATATTCATATTGATAGGTAATTGAATTGCTTCAAGTAACACTTGTAACAACTTTTATATTTAACTAAAATGTGTGAAACAGCAAAAGCATTTGCTGTCCGTGTATACATTTCCTGCCATTTGAGTAACAGACATGCCCTGATCAATGCAACTATCTCTCTGCTTAAACAAACAAGCTAGCCTGCTAGACATCAATCACTTCCATTGACAACCTAGAATCTCTGAACAGAGACCCTTGATAGTACCCTTTAGCAGCATTTCCATGCAGTGCATGCCAGTTACGCAAAACTATGGGCTGAAAATCAACAATGAACTATTTGATTTTCAATCACCCCAAATAAAAAATCCCAGAAAGAATGAAAAACGCGATTTCTCCTAAACCAAAACATCTCTAGACAAAACAATCGATCCTCAGATAATGGATCAGACAAAACAACTAGAACAAACACATACACACACACAGCCTTCTGCTGCACTATTCCATGGTGTAACATGACCACATACAGCCAGTCACTTAAACAACCTGCATGGGCCTAGATAATATGTCTATAATGTTTCTTATGTTTTTCCCAAAAAAGTATCTTCTTTCCATATAGGCTACCTTAAAAAAAACATACACCCAGGACGAAGACTTTGTCCCATAACAACATGCTCACAATTACTCGTAATTGTAACAACATACACTGATCTTATCTTTTAAAATAAATCATGTAGGCTCAATCTTATATCTCAAGTATTCAGTCCTGCTCCATGGCTATTAGAACACATTAGCTACGTGTGAACTAAATGTATGGATCAGATAATACGATTTAATCTTGCGTTTTCGCTTCTGACAGATAAAAGTACCGATTTTAAGAATCTCACTATTAATTTTTACTTGGTTAACCTTCTGGTAATTTAATTTGTTTTGAGAATTTTCCGACAGCGTCGAGTATTTAATTCGGAAAGTAAATGTTGCTAACTTTCCTTCCAGTAATACAGCTTTATTTGTGTGGTACTTATACACAGCCAAAATGTGGCAGTAGCCTACCGTCAGCCTGTAGATTAGTCGAAGGGGAGAACACCCCTTTACCCTGCACACACGGTCATAGCTTTACCATTAAGGAGACCGTATACTTTGTTTTACTATTAATGCTATAATTAACCAATTAGATGACTATAGAAGTGACTTTCTAACCTCTACGCTGAGTTTTAAGACAGACCATTCATATTATTTGTCCATGTGAGTGAAAACACATACCACAAAACCCAGCCATGTAAATAAATTAACCCATGTATAGAAAGTCTCTGAACTTTCCTTTTGCGCTTCTTATATTAATACACGTGCTGTTTAACTATCACATAGCCTTGCCGTCTTTCCTACCTACTCCGTGATATGGCTAAGCCTAGTTTAGTCATTAGGCTACATCTTATCCAAGAAGATTTAAACGGACAGAGGATGAACCCGACTTGCAATTTTAAAAGTATCCTGTTAGCGAATTATGTATCTGTTGACTTTGTTTTAACTAATTATCGTGACTATTTGTATTCTCTTTGGCATAAAGACTCATACTTATTGCTCTTTCAACTTCTGACTAAGTTCAATTCATAACTTCTTTACGCTAATATCCTGAATTCTCTAGTATGCCTATCCACACCCTTTAAGGAATGCGGCACCTCTTATACTAACTTTATCATTTCTGCACTATATTAGCATTTCAATCCTTGGATAGAGACATTTCGTCTGGCCAGACCAAAACCTCCCCATCCTCAAATCGATCTGTACTTATATTATTTATTTTAACAGTATCGTTTATCTAATATCATATATATTTAGCGTCATCATTATCATAATACTCCCAGTATCTTTATACCTCTATAAGGCTGCGATGATGATGTTCTCTCCCTCGCCTGCGTCTCTATAAGGAGACGGACTTTAGTATTATTTTTACTTTCTTTTATTTCGAGTCCCTACATACTCATCACCCTCTTTCAGAGCTTATCAACTTGCTTTTTCTTTTCTCCCTTCTTCTTTCTCTACTTCTCCAGCTTTCTACTTAACATGCTGTTTCTTTCTTTGCTCTTATAATCCACACTTCTACCTATCTTATTCTTCCCCCAATAGGGCTTGTTTCAACCAGTGCTCAAATTCCAGGCTTTGGGCTTCAGCGAAGTCTTCTCATACGCTATGATTTCTGAAGACACGTTAGAACCTTTCTCCAAAACTTATTATAATTAGGACGAGCTGTAAACGTATTGCGAACTATAAACAGTTGTCTTACATTCATTTAAGTAATACATAAGTATGACTTTTCACGGATCGTGGTCAATTTAAATTGTCTGTTAGTGATGACGTCATAACTGCTCGACCACGCCATGTCAATGAAACGAGACACAGTTTTTTCCGCTCAACTACGTTTCTCTATCCAACCATCTACGTACTTTGTATGGCTAATTTGGCTATTAGGATGTTTCCTTAACCATGTACTTCTTATTGCCAATACAATATTACTATGGTGAGTTTTTTGGATTAAACAGAATATCTCAAATGGATCAACGAAATCTCCAGGGACAGAAGCTTCTAGGCCGGCAAAAGACACCGGTCCGCTGCCCCTCTGGGTGTTAACACAGAGGTTTTTCGCTGTTTTAATTCTGTTCAATCACTTACTCCATTCACACACAATATTCATACAGACGTCCATTCATACCGATGCAAATCACTCTACACCTATTCAAGTCCCAGACTTGTTAAAAACATGTTTTTGATGTCCCAGACATCGTTAGATTCCCAGAATCTCTTTATAGCTATTGTCTGTTTTTTAATAGAGCAGCCCCAGGCAATACCCTACTTTAACTACTACTCTGTTAGTAAATGACCAGTACACTTACTTATATGTGGGTCAAAGCTGATTCCAGATCCCGTCAGATCCACCTCCCAGGTGCAGAACCGTCAGCTGGCCTATGCAGAATTTCACTACACAGGTCTTTCTGCCGAACGTAGTCGTGGCAGGCGTTGCAACGTCGTCAGCTTCCATGGTCTGCATCTCGGCGGCGATCTTGAGGGATCCAGCTCGTAAGGACCAAGATGTCAGGAAAAAATCCTGAACTCTGCTAAGTTGTTTAAATTACTTAGAATAAGATGACACCAACAAACCAGAGCAAAGTTGTTAACAGATCTATTACGCTCTCGGCCGTAGAGCGGAGAGCACCGTGTGTTACCACCTCGTGTGAACTCTCTCTCTCCGCTGGATACATAGATCTTTTATTTAGGGTCCAGTACATAAATTACAAAACACATTTTAACCCCTCCCAGACCCAAAAGTCGCCATCTGGCCTCTGTCCTTTGAAGATAAGAAACCTTGCTTAACAATTGAAAAACAATCACGAAAAGTTTAACATAACACCTGGCCTCATCAATCACCATTGCAATCTCAATGTAAACATTCATGACATTAGTTTTACAATACATCAATTGGTTTTCCTAGAGCTGGAGACGAAGTTGTAAATACCTTAACTAACAATGCCTTTCTAAGATAACTTCAACCCCCTCTCTCAAGAGACAGCATTCCATTGAACAAGACAGAGAAACAGGGCACATAACCAACAGCACAGAACACTTTAGAAAATAGCAGTTATAAGAATTTCCTTTAAGTCTAACACTTCATGATAATATTTAATAATTTCCTTCACAGTTGCTCTGATCGACCTGAGTCTAGCGTGCAGCCCAATTTAACCAGTATAATTACGTAAGGCAAATAGAATGTATAACATCTCTTCCAAAGGATTACACACACACACATATGAACACGTAAACAGTCTCATGAGCTCATTGATGCCCTTGCCCTTGGGCCTGATAGAATGGGCGCCTTTGAGGAATGCCACACAGCACACACACAGAGGGGCCTAAGCAGACATAGTGGAGCTGTCTCCAACGGGCATCATATGCCTTTAGTATACGTTATGGTGACCTGTTAACCTTACTGGGATCTGGGCCTACATGGTCCCTCAGGAGGGCCTGAAAGTGATCGAGGTACCTACACTAGAGATCTGTACATGAGAAATACACCAGAATCTAACATTCCTCCCTCTTGATCATTCTTAAACATAGTTTAAAATATCAACAACAACAGTGTATTTCTGGAAAACCTAAACAATAAACATATTACATGGCTCTGACATTTTGTATGATTATATGGAAAGGAAAACAAAACAGGGAAGGAGGGTGAGGAACTGGAAAAAAGGACAGGAAATAATAAAGCAAGCATACTTGTCATACACTGGGAAATCCAGTATAGGTTCTGGGGTCACTCGGGGGAAACCCTACTGAAAGTGGGGGGAGATGTGAAGGGAAGGTAAAGTAGAAGAGAAGCGTAATCTAAACAATTTTGGGGAGATGGGTTGGGGGACGGGGGATTCCATTCTCAGGTATGGCCTTTAGAGCGGCCACCTTGGGAAAAGGGGGCATCTATGGAGGATGTACCATAGGCAGCGATGTACTCAGGGAATGTGAAGGGGACAGCAATGTAAGGTGGTACCTGTGAGGAGGTTTGCATTAACCCACAAACCCAACAAGCTTGTGCTCCTTTAGCTTTGGCTAAACCGTGCGCAGCCAGCAAGAAGGTGTTATCTCTGTGGACCTCATAATGGCTGTCAATGTCACAATTTCCTTTTATACACAAATAACATATCAACAGGGCATACAACACATGGCATTTCATTTGGGAACAGTCATTTCAAGAGTCTTCTCCTGGGACGGCTGATGAGGAGGGCAACAGTTCGTGGTGAGGAAAGTTCAGAAGATGGCAACACAGTTCAGATGGTGCAGATAGCCAAGCTATCTCAGGATCTCGGTCGTGATGACGATCTCCAGGTTTCCAGCCACGGGGTACATAGGATTTAAAGAACAAGAGCAGTATCAGTTGGGGGGAAGGCAATTACAAGCCTTCAAACAATTTGTTAATCTAACACAGTTATGGCATGCTTTAATGCTTAGCAGCTAAACATTCATCTTGATTACAGTAAACACATTTATAGCAATAAGCAATTGTGATTCTAATCTAGGAAGTTGTACCACCAAAAACCTATACCAACATCTCACCTGGACTGGTTCGAGAGGACAGAGGAGAAACCTGCACTTTAATTCCCTAATCTTCCTTTTGTCACCTTTGCAACTAAGCCCTCCGTTAAAATAAAAAATCCACAGGAGAAATTAAAGTCTTCCCGCACTCTTACCTCCCTCTTCTCACCTACTCTGTAACACAGACGTGAAATTTTGCCAGCCCAGTGAATGTCAATCTCAGTCAGTTGGCGCGACAACTAATTTACAGTGGCTTGCATGTATCCACTTTGTTTTGTTAGCAACCCTAACAGCAGATGGAGTAACTAACAGTATCTGATACGGCCCTTCGTATTTGGCCTCAAGCGGAACTCTTTGTGGTTTGTGAATCATGACCCACTGTCCAGGCACCAGAGAGTGTCCTCCCTCTGGCGGCTCAACCCAAGCCTCTTTGACTTGGTTGGACGTCAGCTGGAGGGTCTCTGAGAGCTTGATGCAGTAGTTCATCAATGCGTCTGAGGTGAGGTGCACATCGGCTGTGCGCAGGTCAATTGAGCCTGGGAAGCTGAAGAACCGGCCAAACACCACTTCGTAGGGGGACAGACCCACATCTTTGTTGTGCGTAGCTCTCATGCTACTCAGCACAATGGGGAGCGTGTCCACCCAAGGTGTTCCTTCTTGATGCATCTTTGCCAGTCTTTCCTTCAGTGTTCTGTTTGCTCGTTCCACCTGTCCTGACGATTGCGGGTGGTAAGGACAGTGAAAAGACCATTCGATGTTCAGCATTCGGCATACCTCTGCACAGACTGCTCCAGTGAAGTGACTTCCATTATCCGAGCAGATCTGATCTGGTAGGCCATAACGAGGAATGAAATCTTTGACCAACACTTTGACTGTGTGGGCCGCTGTTCCTTGGCGGGCAGGGTAAGCTTCAATCCAACGAGAAAATTTGTCCATGACCACGAGGACGTCTCTGTATCCTTTACACGCCGGCAGTGTGATATAATCCACTTGAAGGCAACGAAAAGGACCAGGTGGAGCAGGGACCTTCAGCATGGGAATTTTTACCTTCCGATCATGGTTGTTTTTCATACAGGTGACACATCGCTTCACGACATCTCTTGCCACACCGGTGAATTTAGGATTCCACCAGACTTGACTAAACCTGTTGCGCATCTTTTCCACACCCACATGTTCTAGTGAGTGAAGTTGCGTGGCTAGGTATGGCAGTAAGTTCTGGGGTGCCACCGTTCTCGTTCCATGTCGCCACACCGTGTCATCGTGTAGTTTTGCACTGTTTCCCATCCATTCCCATTTCTCCTCTTGGCTCGCGGCGTTTTGCATTTCCATTATGCTGGCCAAGCTTTCCTTCCGCCATTCTTCGTTTTCAGATTCCTTTTTTAATCGTAGGCATTTTACGTAGTCGTTTTCCGTTCCGAGGTCAGTTTCCATTTCAACGTTTCCATTTCTCCTCCTCTCTTTTTGTCTTGCTGCTTTTCTGGATGCGTCATCAGCTAGCGCGTTACCACGTGCTTCTGGGGTGTCCAAGTTTGTGTGAGCTTTCACCTTGACCACCGACAGTTCTTTGGGAAGTAGCATTGCGTCCAAGAGATCTGCTACCGCGTTAAGGGCGTCAAGCACTGTGAAGATCTTGAGGAACTGGTCACCAGAGGCCACAACAGGACTCAGGTGGGCGACGCCTTGATTGGCCAGACGGTCGTCCACCGTCAGTCTCCAGGATCCATTCGGTTTCTTCACAGGCCACACCGGGGCGTTGGAGGCAGATTGAGTCTTGAAGATGATTCCTTGGTCACACAAATCTTTGATGATTGGCTTCAGTCCATCGACAGCAGCTCGGTTGAGCGGGTATTGTTTCACGCTTGGGGGAACTTTTGCAGTCAACATCACGGGTTCCCTTTTCAGCAGACCACAGTCAGTTTTTCCCTTGGCCCTCATGGGGTGGTCTTGTTGCAGATACAAGGCCTTCAGAGGTGTCTCTTTGGATGAGGGCAGTGGTTGGTGATTGGCCTGTGGCTGAAGCAGAGGAGGGGCTGATTGGGGTTGGGGTGACAGGTAGCCCTGTTGAGGCGTGAGTGGCAGTGGAGGCAGGTGGGGACCCACATTCATAGGTGACTGCATCGGGTGCATTGCTTGGTAGGGCCCGTGGATTGCTCCTGCATAGCTGTCATCTGTTCCAAACACGCTTGCGTGAGATTCCACCCCATGGCCAACAGATGGCGCTGTCCCAATTTCGTGATCGGGAGGGGCTGGGAGATCTGGGTACTGCCCTGTGGCCGCCCCCTGTTGGTCCCACCCCCCTGGATGACCCTGCGACGCAACTCTTTCCAACGCCAGTGTCTGTCTGGCCACTTCGTCAGCAGCTTCAAATTTTTGTTCCAGCTCCGCTAAAAAAACCTGGAACAACTGGTCTTTGCGCTGGCACTCCTCTCGTCCCTTTATAAATGCATGTTTCACAAACAGTCGTTTAAATTGAGACATCACCATTTCAAAGTGCTCTTGTAGCAAACACACTTCAAATCAAATTCAATTCAACTTTCCAAAATATGTTAGCTGTAACTTTAACCACAATGTGTCTTAGCGACACACTACAAATTAAATCCCATTAAACTTTCCAAATTCAGTAGCTGTATTTTAACCACAATGTGTTTCTCACACACTATAAAACAAATCAAAATGCAACTTCCAAGTTCAGTAGCTGTATTTTAACCCCAATGTGTGTTCTCTGTGTCTCACACACTGCGAGTGAAAAATTCCATCCTTATCTCTACAGCTGGCTTCAGCTGCTCCTTTCAACCACTCGCACGTTGGCCCCCACCCTCGCCCTCCTTCTCTGTCTCAGAGAGGGGAGAATAGTGCACGCTGCGAGTAATTCTATAAAATTCTAATTCTAATTCTAATTTTGTTCTAAAACCACCCGCGGCCAGCACTAAGGACTTTCCCGCTAACCCAGAGCGTGGCTGTGTGACAGCAAAGAGCAGAGCCTCCTTCTCCTCTCCACGGCTATTGACTAACAAATAAAACCAATGGAAGGTGTCTCCACCTCTGATTAGACTGGTCCGATTAGACAAGCTCCCTGTGTCTCAGCACAAAGGCTTATTTATCTGCCGCGGCGTCTTTTAGAACCCAGGTGTCCAAGCTGTCCGGAAAGCTTATTAACGACACCACACTTATACAGATACAGCGATCCTGTATACCTCGACTGTAAATCTATCCAAGCCTTCAGAAAACAATTGTCACAAACGGTTTCCAGTCTTAGAACCAGCTAATCATAGAAACAGCCTTCACCCAACCAGGCCTAGTTTAGTTCAGGACACGTAAGCAACCGCTGTAGTCTAAACACAAGAACAAATTATACATCGACTTTCGAAGCAAAACTCCGAGCCTGACGTCCAACCCCTCTACAGAATACGGCGAGACTGATAGAGTTTCGTGTACACACAACCAAATAGCTATATCAAACAAACATTTATAACAAACACAGCATGTATCAGAGACCCCAGCGCTTGAATCACTGATACAGGTTAATCTTCAAAAATATCAGATCCTTGATGGTACAACATTCCCACTCTTTTTTGTTTTAACTGAATAGCAGTCTAAAAAAGAAAAGGCCAAACAGACTGAATTTAAACTAGTTCGTTAGCTTCGTAATGGAGCAAAGGGTCAGTGAACGTCACCTTGTTCCCAGGGGCCACGCCTTGGCAGTCAGCAGTCGGGCACGGCAGAGTCCTCCGTGGTGTCGGTGTTGGAGCGATCGTCCGTCCGTCTGGCTGGGCCTACTCAGATGCGCCGTCCTCGGGTCAGGCAGTTCACAGGTCACCTCGCAACCAGTAGAAGCCGGGTTTCGGCACACGGCTCTGAGCTGCCACAGCTCTGGCCTGGGGTGCCAGACCATCCCGTGAGCTTGCGAGAGGAGATCTCTGCGCAGAGGGAGCTCCCACGGAGTTTGCACTGACAATCTGATTAAGTCCGCTAACCATGGCTGATTGGGCCAATGGGGTGCTACTAATATCAGCTCTATACCCTCCTCCTCCACCCTGCAGACTACCTGATGCAGAAGAGGAATCGGGTCGACCACCTGACGGTGGAGGCACCAGTCTGCTGCATGAGGGTTGCCCCTTGACAACAGGTCTGCTCCGTAATTGAGATGACCTGGAATGTGCACCGCTCTGAGAGAGCGAATGCAATTCACCGCCCACAGGAGTAGTCGGTTTGCCCAATGGCAAAGCGCAGGGGAGCGCACCCCCCCTTGGCGATTTAGGTATGCCATGGCGGACGTGTTGTCCGTCCTGACGAGTACATGACGCCCGCTTAGTATGTGTATGAAATGCCGAAAATCGTTCGCAGTTGTAACACATTTATATGTGACGCGGCTTGCATTGATGACCAACGCCCGTTCACAGAATACCGTTCGCATATCGCACCCCAGCCTTCCATTGAGGCGTCTGTGGTTACGATAACGCGGCGCGTCACTATGCCTAGTGGAGCCGCTGCTGAGAGGAAATGCGGGGCTCGCCATATGGCCAAGGCCTGCCAGCATCTGCGATCCACCGTGATCAAGCGAAACTTGTCCCTGGTGGAGCTGAGCTTTAAAGACAGATACGACGCCTGAAATGGCCGCGCATGCATCATCCCTAGTGGGCGTGACACTGCTGCGGCCGCCATCAATCCCAACAGCTTTTGACAGCGAAGAGATGTGACTTTTTGCCCTAGTCTGAACTGCTGCACACATGTCTTGACAGCATCTATTCGTGCCTGCGAAAGACACAACGTCATTGAGACAGAGTTCACTGTCATGCCTGGGAAATGAGCTGTCTGCTGTGGACGCAAAGAGCTTTTTTCCTTGTTTATCACGAATCCGAGGCGGTACAGGTGTGCCACCACAAGATGGCACTCTTGCACCTCCTCTAACTCTGAGTGAGAAGCCAGCAGCCAGTCGTCCAGGTAATTCAATAGGCGAATGCCTATTTTTCTTAACGGGGCAATGGCAGCTTCCACGCATTTTGTGAAAACCCTCGGGGCTAGAGATAGACCGAAAGGGAGCGCGTGGAATTGGTATGCTATTCCGCCGAATGCAAATCTCAGATATCTGTGATGCCTGGGATGAATCGGTATATGGAAATACGCATCCTTGAGATCTATCGTGACCAGCCAATCGCTTGGCTTTATGAACTGAATCAGACGGCATGGAGTCAACATTTTGAACTTCAACGGCATCAGCGCTTTGTTCAGTACACGTAGATCTGATATAGGGCGATAATTCCCGACCTTTTTTGGGGATGAGGAAATATTTGCTGTAGTGGCCTGAGTTTATGTTCTCTGGCGACACTACGCTTATTTTTACGAGTAACACATCTATCTCCTGTTGTAGGAAATGTGCGTGAAATCGCGGCACCACTGATTAAATGACACCTGTGAACTTGGGAGGAGGTCTGGCGAACTGCTGTGTGTAGCCTGTTGAGACCGTCCTCAGCACCCAGGGCGAGACTGCGCATGCGCGCCAGCCCAAAACGCAGTCTGCCAGGCTGGGAGATAAGTTGAATCTGTCGGGACCTAGCCCGCTCATAACCAATCTGTCTAAACCTAGATCGGCCCCCACTCCTAGGGAGGAGGGTGAGATCTGGGGTTTCCCCCTTTATGGTTTGAATAAAAGATTTTCCGGGGACGGCGAACATCAGGGCCGTCTGTCTGCCTCGCCCTCTCGTACCACGGCGGGTGGGTTTGTGTGTGGCCCCGGTGTTTGTCTGTGCAGCTGGCTGCTGCTGCTGCTGCTGCTTAGCGGGCTGGGCCGGCGGTCGGAAAGGTTTCTTATTCCAGCCGCGGCGCGCAGGCATCTTTGCTGGCGGAGCTGGGGAGCGGAACCCACTCCGTTTCACTCCCTGGGCCGGTGTGGTCTGCCCTGAGGAGGATTGCGGCTCGGAGCTGCTAGATTGTGGCATCCATGCCTTGAAAGCCTTGCGGCTTTTTTGTTCGGCTTCGAACTTCTCGTTCATCGCCCCCACCGCTTCTCTGAACACACCCTTGACGCTGACCGGAGCGTCAGGGAGTGGCGCTTTCTCCCTGTCAGAGAGCTTGGCCAGAGAGAGCCACAGGTACCTCTGCGTCGCCACAGAGGCTCCCATTACTCGCCCCAGCCCTTCAGACGAACACCTAGTGAGTCAGAGGGAAAGGTCAGTCGCCCTCCGTAGCTCCTCAACGGTTTCGTCTTACCCAAGACGAGCAGTGAGCTACGTGAGGAGCTTGGCTTGATAGCGCTAGAGCAGCGCTGACGTGTTCGTGGAAAACGCAGACTGCCCCGCAGCTAAATAAGCCTTCTCGGGCAGAACCGCCATGTGTCTCGCGCTCTTCGTGGGTAGCACGGGTTTCTGGCCGAGGCGCATCGTCGGGGAAGCAGGCGAGAGATAACCTGCTAAGGTGTCCTCCACTGGTGGGAAGGAGAGGTAGCCCCTTATGGAATCAGATCAATGCCATAAATATTTTGTAATCTGTAATATAGATTTTGTATCTGTGAAACCATCTACACTTTCAAAACCTATCTACAGATATGGATTTAAAATACGAAATGTATCTACACTTTCAAAAACTATCTTCACTTTCAAAATCTATTTACACATACGGATTTCAAATACGAAATGTATCTACACTTTCAAAAACTATCTACACTTACAAAAACTATCTTCACTTTCAAAATCTATCTGCAGATATGGATTTCAGTTACGGATTTCAGTTACGCATTTATGGATACGGAGACGGATACGGATTTCAAGTACGAGTTACGGATTTCTGTTACGAATTACAAAATCTTTTTGGCACTGTCTTTACTTCCTTTCTAAAGAGCCAATCAGCGCTTTTGGCAGATTTTCTAAAGCGCCAATCAACACATTGTATCCTGTACTGACTAGCCAATCAGCGGCGCTAGCTTGCTGGTAACTGGGAAAGTTGAGTGAAACGGTGTATGCAGCAGTCATGGATCAGAGACCGAGAAATGGCACAAGTAAAAAGTCCTATACTTGGAGTTGTTAATAAAGTCATTGTAAAACGCACAATCATAGTCAGTGGTTTTCACTCCACACTTCGTTACACCTGTTTCAAAGATCCTTGTCGTTGTATGGAAGATATTAGGATCTGCTTTGGTAGCTAACGAAAGCTAACGTTAGCATTTTTGTGACCGATCTCCTATTCTCATTTAATTAAGGTCACAATGAACAGTATTCATATGACCCATTATCACGATGAGAACATTTAGCAGACAGACTGCTATTGTCTTGTTCTCCAGACACATGCAAAGTGATGGTGGGGGTATACCGTTAAGTGCATATGCATCCTCAACAGCTGGATAATGACCAGCCTGATTTCAAAACCACCTTGTAATGTCATTTTCGTTTCTTGTCATGGCACTTTGGGGTAGGCTATTTGTAACCCTTTTCTGAAGTCCTTGAAAACGTTTTATTGTGTATTTTGTGTGGAAGCGAGTTTTCTAGCATCTCAGCGGAAGAGATATATGAGACCAATTTCTTAGTTACAATGCGTTCTGCAGCCAAGCGATCTCTGAATCGCCAGAGCCTAAGATTAACTAAATAGTACAGGTGTTCATCAGCCCTTTGGGCCAGACATAAGGCATGCCTGTTTAACTTCCCCCACGGTGTTCGTACACCGAATTGTATTCAAACCGTGCGGGGGAGACCCCAGATCTCTCCCTAGGCAGAGCGGTGGCAGATTTAGGTTATAACTATTGAATAATGAGCGAGCCAGCAGCAGTTGCCAGCAAGCTAGCGCTGATTGGCTAGTCAGTAGAGGATACAATGTGTTGATTGGCGCTTTAGAAAATCTGCCAAAAGCTCTGATTGGCTCTTTAGAAAGGCAGTAAAGACAGTGCCAAAAAGATTTTGTAATTCGTAACAGAAATCCGTATCCCTATCCGTAATGCGTAACTGAAATCCGTATCAGCAAATAGATTTTGAAAGTGTAGATAGTTTTTGAAAGTGTAGATACATTTCGTATTTGAAATCTGTATCTGTAAATACATTTTGAAAGTGAAGATAGGTTTTGAAAGTGTAGCTGGTTTCACAGATACTAAATCTATGTTACATATACAAAATCTATATTACAGATTACAAAATATTTATGGCATTGATCTGATTCTATAGCCCCTCTCCTTAACACGGTCCAGCGGGAGGTACGCCGCAAACCACGGAACCGGAGCGCGCCTGAGTAGGGCGCAGCCCATGAGGTTTCCAGCTCCTCGTGAACCTCCTCAAAGAAGGGGATCGCCGAGGGAGCTGCCGGGGGTGGGCCACCATAATACTCCCCGTCCAGCAATGCAGAACGCGCGCTGGGTGGGGGAGTGAGGGGGAGACCAAGCCGGCTGGCCGCCCTCCTCGCTACCTCGTGTAGCTGGTGGCCCAGGGTCCGGGAGAGCACCGCAGGCTGAGTAGACCGTGGCGCGTCACCCAGAACCATGTCTGTGTCTTCGTCCGAGTCGTGCTCGAACGAGTCATCCAGCAGACTCTCTCTGTCCACTTCTACGTCCAGTTCGTCAAACTCGTCAACTCACCAACTCGAAAGAGCAAAATAGCACACAAGAACAAAGGATACGCTGAGCGTGTAGAGAGTTTTTTTGACGGTCTGTAGCTTCCAGTAGCCGAAGAGTCAAAAGAGGATGAGCGACGCAATCACCCCCAATTTATGGAGACCTGAGGGGGCGGGCTCAGTGCGGTGATTCGTCGCAATTCAGCCTTCCGGCGTAAATAGAAACTGCTTCGATTGGTCAATGATGATGTCATTTCCCGAATGTTACATCGCAGTTCCTGCGATAGGGAACTGCCTTGATGCTGTGTTTCATGGATCACTTCCTGTTTTGTGTCATGGAGCTGAGGAATGCCCTTTGAATGCCCTAAGAAGTTCTTTCATTAAGATCTCTTTACTAAATTATATTTCTGCTTATGAGTTTGCTTTTAGGTCTGCACACTCTTCTCTGGCCTGACCAGCTGTGACATGATCTACGACTTAATTAGAAAAAAACATTTGACTCATAATGATTTTAGCTATTACACACAATATATACAGACATTTTGATACAATACTAACAATCCAATTCAGCTATATACAGTGTAGGATGAAGGATGTATGGTGTAAAGTGCATAATCATTAAAGTTTAATGGCAGCTGGGACGAAGGACCTCCTATGTCGCTCAGTCCTTGATCATATCGTGTTGAGCCGCCCGCTACGGAGGCTGCTGGACTGTCCTGCCAGGACATGGTGGAGGAGGTGACCTCAACAATATAACAACTGCCTAACCTTACGTCCTGAGTAGCAGCAACAACATCAATGCACAACTGGCTGTTGACATCCGCTGCAGTGCCGTATGTTGTTCCTGGGATTTGTAAAGGCCCTCCTTCACAGCCTCTTTTCAAACATGCACTGCCTGTAGCCTACAACTACTAGACGTCTAGGTTACTTATGTAACCTCGGTTCCCTTAGTAAGGGACCAGACATACATATATACACGCCAGGCTCAGAGCGCACCCCACACCAGTATGCTGCTAGGCGCGGGAGAGGACATGGCCAGTCGTCAGCCACCTGATCCGCGGCTAAGACCACCAAAGAGGAGAGGGGGAGAGGTGGAATCCTCACCACCAGGGAAATTGGCTCGCAGCTCGATGCAACACTCATGCCAAGCACGGTTTGTCAAGTTACACCAACATTGCATTCATTTGTCCCAACTGTCCCATTAGGCACAGCGTTGCGACATGCTTGTGTAACTCCCCCCGCAGTGTTCCCACTGCACACACACATCCCACATCCCCATAATACGGATACGCTTCCTCACTCTGGCTAACGACATGTTAGCACAGAAGTCGCAGGTGGGGTCGTCACTGCTGAGTGCCGCCGCCGCATGGTCTCTCCCCAAGCAGACCAGGCAAAGGCGGTGACGGTCCCCCTTGTCTCTGGTGTGCCCACAGTCCGGGTACGCCTGTCTGGACGTATCTGAAATGAGAAAAAATTAGTACGAGTGCAAGTATCGCAATGAAGCACGTTGAATAGCAGAAGGTTAGCAAGCTAGTCAGAGGCCTGGCTAGTAACAAGCTACAATACAGTAACTGCGACAGGGAACTCCATGACTGCCCAACCATAGAACCTGAGCAGGATTCATCTGATGGTGAATTCATCGGATTTAACCTCTGCTTTGATTTGAAAAGTCATTCATAATCATAGGCCCAGAAGCAATAGTATAAATGAGCTCTGCTCTATCCCAATCCCAAACAATCTGACTTTTCATGGACATTTTCTGTTTGTTTTGACATCTTCAGGTCATTCAGTGGATTAAATTAAAGCAGTTTCTTTTCAGTAAGGCTACTGTTCTGTAGCGTATACTTAAAAAAAAATAGCATCCTATATTTCTATAGTCTGTCTTGAAATGGACCATCAATGCAGTGACCAACCAGTGAATAATTCATATTTCTATTTGTATTTATTCAGTTTATTTTCTTCAGAGCACCGCAATGGCTGTCTCTTCATTCCACACGGGTAAAGATGGCGTTCCTTATTTAGTGTGACAGGGCAGTCATGTTTCAGGTCAATATGCAGCGTGCCTGATCCAGAGCCAGTTTGGATGGCACCTGAGAGTGGAGATAAAATGCCACTGTTAGCTGCCTATAATGAGATGATGACACTGGGCAATTAATAGTGCTTTCGCTGCAGATGTGCTAATTAATTAAGCAGTTTGTCAATATGTTCGACACTCCATTCCCCTGGTGTTTGTGCACACAGTGCACACCATGGATCAGTGGAACATGCAGAGGGCCAGGCTTCACAGGCAATCAGCAGGATGATGAAGTGAATGATGTCTCATTAGGCTCTTGCATGAGCCTCTCTCCTGCGTTAAGTCTGATGCCATGGGTCAGCAGTGACCAAAATTCAAAAATCAGATCAAATAAATTAAAATTTTAATGTTCAAATCAAAAAAAATATTTTAAAGAATATTGGCTAAACCGTGGTAAGAGTGTTGGTGAAACAGTGGTCCCTATCCATTAGGTGTCTTCGATATGGTGATGTGGACGACAAAAAAACACATGAGTACTAATGTGATTTTTTGGGGGAAATAAAGCAGGAATCTTCTGCGGTGTCATTCACCCCAATATATAATCCTGTTACGTAAGTGTGGAAATTCACTCTGATAGACACACACCTGTTCTGTTATAGTACAGCACATGTCCATTTCACAGGAAAAAAGGAGACCTGCTGGGTGTCAAAGGGGCTTAAGTTGTCACACGGAATCCTGCCCGACACAGCTTTTCAGGGCAGGTATACTGTAATTGCCCGGGGAACCAAAGGAGCTCAGCGAGCCGTTAGCTTCGGCGGCAGCCACTGCGGCTTGTGAGCTAAGTGCTAATTACCCAGCTTTTCCCACCAATTCGACTTCGCCATGCACTTCAAAGCAAATTGTCCTAAATTGTGGCTCTCTGGCTGTATTGGTGCTTCACGTGAAACACTGTGTGCACAGCAGAGTCAGCTCTTATGTGATTAAAACCACAGTCATGATACTGGATCCATTTATCCCCTCTGGGCACCAGTAGAAAATACAGGGTTAGATCTATAGAAGCGTTTTGACTCTCCAACAAAAAACCCCAATTATCACAGACATTTGCTCTCTACTGTGGAATGGCTAGTATGTTCGTTCAGTGTGAGTCCTTGGGTGGGAAAAACGAAAGTGCTCTTTTCAAGAAGTGTTTTTCACTTTAATATCTCCTTTAAGTAGGCTGTTATTGAGTTGTGGCTCATAACTGCTGCACAAGGTTCAAACTCAAAGATTGCAGATTTGATGGAAGGTAAGATACAGTATACTAGTGGTGTTGAAGCATGGACATGAAAACTTAGAAATAAACCATGTTCTGGATCATAGTCTGACCACTTGTTGACCTTCATTTCAAGGCCAGCGGAGAGCTACCTGGTGAAAAAATCACACTCTTGCGGCGAATCCATCAGAAGCTTTGATAAACAAACAAGTGCACGCTTTCTGACACTGATTACTTTCAAACCATAAAACTCTCATTTGTTGCAGCACATTACATTTTTAAAGCAATCTGTAATTCATCCTCGCTGACACATTGGCTCCCTCTTTTACATGGGGAAAAGGAATGCTAACTAACTCTCTCACTCTCTTTCTCTCTCTCTTCCCAGCTGTCATTGAGATGATTCTCTCAAGCGTTCTTGATCACATCAGATCGGCCTCCTCATACAGTAGCACGGGGAATTCAACGCTCCAACACTCTGCAACTCTCTATGACCTTGTGCATTAGACATAATGATGGAGCTGAAGTTAATTCGAGCAAACTCCATGGAGACTAAATTACATGTTTGATGGCGTACTAATGACACCTATACCGCTGACATTTCAATATAGCAGTATGGAATAGCAGTGATATATATCTATACTGTATATACTATATATATATATATATATATATATATATATATACGTATACAGATATTTTGGTTGATTATTCCTCCCCTTTAATAATACTAATTGTTATTGTACTTTGTATCGTTGGAAAGCCTGATTAGTCACCTTTACGAGGTATAACTTGTAAGGATCGTGCATTCTTGGAATGAGCAACATAGCTAACCGTGTGGGTAGCAGCCCAATTTTTTTTGCCAAAGTCCCCTGCAATAGTCTTCTCTTGGTATTCACTCACGTTTTGATATGCTTGGTGGATTGGATTGGATTATTGCACTCTCCCACAGTTATAAGAAAAAAACAAACCATATTGGCCATTTTGGCACTTTATTCATTTTACACTGTCAGGGACCTCAGTAGGAAGATCCATACGCAGCCACAACAGCTTGGCACCTCCTCCTCATGCTGGTCACCATCCTAGTCAAAAACTGCTGTGGGATGGCATCCCATTCCTGTCGCAAGTCAGCCATCATGGTTGTATTGGTCACCCTGGCACGTACAGCACGCCCAAGCTGATCCCACAAGTATTCAATTGCGGGCCATTCCATCCTCTCCACTCCCAAATTCTGTAGGTACTCTGTGATGATCCTGCCTCTGTGGGGGTAGTGTTGTCATCCTGGAGGGTGGAGTTAGGTCCCAGATTCTGGAGATCACCCCTGGCTTCAGAATCTCACTCCGATATCTCACTGCATACCAACAGAAGAATATTGCAGGGGATTTTGGCAATTTTTTGGGGGACGGTACCCACACGGTTAGCTGTGTTGCTCATTCCAAGAATGCACGATCCTTAGAAGTTATACCTTGTTGTAAAAGTGACTAATCAGGCTTTCCAACGATATAAAATACATTACCAATTGGTATTATTAAAGGAGAGGAATAATCAACCGAAATAACGTTTCTTAACTTTTTTTGAGGAGTTTCTTACACAACATTTTTCCCTGTCAACTACTGAGGGAGTTAATACATGAAGGCAAACATTTTGGGTGCAGCATTCAGAGGCCCACTACTGCTTGCAGTGGAGGCCGGAAGACAAGTCTCAAACAAAAGGTTTTACAAGAAGGTATTGACCATGATGGAATAGATGTAGCAAATATGAAACAACAGCTGTCATGGTATTGAATAAAACAAACATATGATGGGTTTACAGAAGAGGCTGCATTTACATAAATATGATATAATATTATATAATATAACCAATATGAGGAGGCTATTATAACCATATGTTATCGTTCTATGAAGACGCAGTGAATAGTAGTCTTAGTAATGTAATGTGCCGTTACCTACCTTTCCCACATTTTCTGTGAAATGCGCCTCCTAGAAGCCAACTTTCAATAAAGATTTTGTCATTTTTGGTAAAACGGTTGCCCAAAAAGGGCTTTGAGGCCTACCCCACTTCAAGGGGTGCTAGTACAAAGGGACAGGCCTACTGAAGGACACATACCTTATATTCCCTATAGATAGTTTGGCACTGTGCAGCTATGACTAAACTGTTTTTCAGGAGAATTCACAGCATTCTCTCTGAGAGCCTGGTGCTAAGGAAAATATGTACTGCTGGCACCAGGCTTGATGAGCTCTAGGAAAATTAATAGTACAGTAAAGTATGAGCTTTATAGCTGAAAGTATTACAGTAATGTACTTCAGTATGCTTCACTGTAGTGCAGTGTGGCTCTATGTAGTAGATCCTGATATATCTCCGTTTAAAGACAAGTCTGAGGATGGTCAACCCTGTCACCATTTGCTTATCTATGCGCGAGTCATGTGCTGTGTGTTGCCCCAAAACGGATCATTCTGACACCTCGTGAGCGTTGATTCACTTCCTGGGAATGAACATACCAGAGTATCATCGGTGTTTAGTCCAGGGGCTTGTGTCACATCCCCTGTCTTTCTCTTACCTTAGATATCTTTGTTCAGAGGAGACCCCATGAACATAATCAACATACAGAGCAAAAAAAGCTTACGATACTGCCCAGTCTTTGTTTCCTCCTTAGGCAAGCATCTAGCCATCATCATTTTCATAGCAGTAGCCTCGCTGCACGGTGTGTGTCTGTCCCATCACATTCTGCCCCAGATACAGTGAAGAGAGAGGACATATTCACACATGAGTGACCACACACACACACACACACACACACACACACACACACACACACCGACACACACACACACACACACACACACACACAAACACAAACGAGGGTCCTCTTCATCTCCACCAGACCAGCGTGTTCAGGCAGAGTGCGCCACAGCCCAACAGGATGAAAGTCTTGGGGACCAGCTGCGTGGCGGCTGGTTCTCCCTTCATGCATGGGCTCCCCATTTGTCACAGCAGACAGGCACACGCATGCACATGAAGCCCGCCTTTATCTGTCTGAGCACATTATCCAGCCATTTGTCACCCACTTTATGGGGCAATGTGTACAGGGCGCTGACCCTTACAGACAGGTGCAGCGTGGGATAAACCTGTACCGATTCAGCTCCTTTATACAAACACAAGTGGCCTGAAATAGTCCACCTTCTCATGCCATTTATGTTTGGGACTATTCAACAGATATCATGTATGTTATGAGCCATAATGCATGTGGAACTATAATATATTGACTTATTCTACAACATTCTACAAAATGTGCCACAGAGAATTGGAAAATATTTTACATTTCAATATCAGTTTCAATCATTTATATTCTTCTCTGGTACCCAAACCACACTTCCTGTCATTAAAGTTTATGTGCTCACTGATGTGAAACCTTTGAATCCACATTAGAATAATGGTATTACTTCTAACCTTGTCAATGTCTTGGCTTTATATTGTATTCATTCTGCACCATATTTGATAGAAAATAATGTAGGTTTTACATGAAAGATGACATTTTCTGAATGACTCCTTACTTTTGAATGTTTGTGTATGTGTTCTCTATTAAAACCTAAAAACACATTTTCTCTCATTATAGTTTTTGGCTCGCTGTCATGGCACTTTTGAATGTGCGGTAGAATAATGACTAATGAAAGCTTTCACTGAGGACGGGCTCCTGTTTCTGGCTGCACCCCCATGTCAGAACTCTAGAGCGAGCGCTTGACGGGCACATTTGGCACACTGCTGGACTGTATAATTAAGAACATTCAGAGCGACGGAGGCTTCTGACATGCATGGGGCAGGACCTCCATTCTTACCGGAGTGTGTGTGTGTGTGTGTGTGTGTGTGTGTGTTTGTGTGTGTGTGAGGGGGGGGGGGGGGGGGTAAACTTATGGCACTTATCTTGACACAGTAAATGCCAGGTACGCCCACCCATCCGCCTGCCCTGCTGCTCGAAGGAGAGGATCAGGAGCTTTCTGGTAAATATCCTCTCTCTTCGGTCCAGCGACAAAAGCTGCTCGTCTCCCCGAGGTGCCCCCGACTGTGACTTTGTGGAAAATCATTGCATTATTTTCCCTCAGATGCACAAGCGAAATGCACTGCAACTCAAGGGTCCCCTCCCCCAACCACACACACACACATCCACATCTGCCTTTCTCCTCCTCAGAACATTCACACAGCATACTAACTGTCTTATTTTGGATGAAAAGCACTCTGCCCTCTCGTCAGAATCAGCAAGAAGACGGAGAAATCTATCTATAGTGAGGATCAGCAGAGTGAGAAAATAGAGGCCGTAGTTCATTATTTCTCCTGCTTCAATGCTCTCTATGTCTGTCACACTTCAGAAACGTACTCTTCTCAGGACTTTGGCAAGGGATTGAGGAGGGGTTGCGTCTACAGCGCCAATGTATAAGTCCCCACCCAAAGTTTGCCGCCCTCCAGAGCCAGCTTTGATGATGGCGGACAACCCCCCCACAACACACACACACACACTGCTCCATAATGTGTGTTTTTACCCTTCATGCCAACCTTGCAGGAGTCTCTGGCCCTCCTGGTCCACCCCAGTCATAAAAAGTCTGCGCTCCCGACTCATCCTATCCCTGCCCACCCCACCTCTCCCCTTTCCTCCCCTGGCTCTCTGATCTGAGAGGACTTTATGTCTTTCTGGTCCGATAACTCGGCACGACTGAGTCATTTTGGAGGCAAATCAATACGTTTCCTCAAGGCTTCAAACAGCCAGCGATCGGAGCACGATCCAGCTAAGATGCTAAGCGAGGAGCAGAATAACAAGCGGGGAGGAAACTAAGAATCAAAGCAGCGAGAACAAAGACAGCAACAGAAGTGATGAGGAAATAAACCTTCCTCAACGTCAGCCCAAGAAGTGATTCATGGCTATCAAAAAATGATGACACGAGAATCCCCCCCCCCCCCCCCCCCCCACCCCTTTCTATTCATTGACTGCAAAACGAAAAGGGTGAGATGAGTGGATCTAAGGTGACCTCTCCCCCTAATCTGTTCCGGTTGTGTGCACAGTTTGTGGTGAGAGACATGGCGCCACCTCCCTTCACCTCAGCGGGGCGTCCTGTGTGTGGATTGGATCCGTGTGCTGCTCCTGTCTAAGCCAGTGAGGTAAAGCTACTTGTGGGCATTAAAAAAGGGTGCTTGTGAGGTGAGAGGTGTGGTAGGGTAAAGGTGCACAAACTCTGAAGGGCTTTGTCTTAGTGATAAAACACTCTGGTAGTGTAAATTGCCCACACTCTGGAAGGCTTTCTCACTATGATAAAGCACACTGATTTCTATCCCTGGCTGGTATGAGAAGGCACATCCGTGGCAATCTTTTGCCATCTTTTGCCAGAGTTCAGGGCACAAAAAAATTGTGCAGGACTAAGGTGTGCAGGATGTTCCAGGTTCACTGCCATGAGGAATGACATATTTTCTCCCTCGCAGGTGCCCATATCCGAGGTTACCGGTAAACACCATAGACTTTAGATCAGTGTGTGGGAGTCAGCAACATGGTCATGCCCATCTGTGTCACTCCTCAACACCTTTACGCATCATTCCATGCTGCATATTACAGTAATATGGTTTCAAGGTTTTCAATTAACAGAATGATGTTCAAGGATAGCCAGTGTTTTATTAAAACCATATTCAAAAAATAGTCTACTTACATACATATACATTCACTCAGTGGTGGTCCGTCAGGGCCTTCAAGGCCTTCTCTGCTGGCCTAAACATAATCAGAAAATAAATGTAATAAAATACATTTAATTTTAATATTTTCTTTTCATAAATATGTATTAAATTATTCCCCATAGTCCATTATCTTCATTTCATAGATTCCAGCGTTGTTAATTTATGTAAGAGCTTTCATCCAATCATATTTCAGCTATCATGTGTTGCCACGCTCCAAGAAATATTCCCCGAGAACAGAAATCTTCCCTGAGGCCTTCAGAATTCACATTGAAGGCCCGTGTACATCTGATTGGTTATCACAACTGGCTGTTTCAGTTCATTTAAGTTGAATGAACTGAAACAGACAGTTGTGACAACCAATCAGATTTCGAGTTGGCGACATTGGGCCTTCTAGAAGGCCCGGAAGATTTCTTTCCTCGCGTTGAACGTGACACGTAAACGTCCTTTGATTGGATACTGAGGCAGACCGGTGCAGTGCTTCAGTGCTCAGTTTAGCTGGCTAAAGCGAAAACGACGTACATCGGTTTCAATGCTTATTATGCTAGTTGTTTCAATTGGTAAGACTAAATATAATTACATTAACCAACTCAAATAAACTAGTTTACACCAACTTGATAATTCCAGTGTTTGATACAATTACAACGCCATTTTCAAGACGGAACTTTCAAGAAAAACTGGATATCGTGAGGATGGGAAGTTTAATGAAACTGCTTTGCAGGTGGGACAATGCGATGTTTAGTGGACAAACTTGTTAAAGCTCACATAGGCTACTTTCGGTGGACTTAATAAAACTTTGTAGACTAATCCCTGAAAATCGCCTTTTATTTTTAAGTTGTGACAGTAATATCCAAGCGATCATATAACTGAGAGTTTACTACTCTTAATGTATTGTTAATACGGGTGTATTGATTTTAAATGCTCCGGAAATATTAATAAAGTCTGTTGTACTCGACTATGTTAAGGTGATGCAATGCTCACTTATACTGCCTTTCTGTAAAATATAATGGTTTGAGAGCCATGGCGTCGTAATGAATGGTATTAGGAGGTGGATTCACTCAGTTTAACATCGTGTAGGACATCGCTGAAGGCCTAGTCGTGAAATGCACGGACCGCCACTGCATTCACTGTATATTATACATGGTATAATTTGCATAATGTCCGCCTCAACAGTGCCATTAGGTTTATTGTATTTGTATCCATGTCATGACATGTATAGCAAGCATAATGCCCCTCTTAGATAAGAGACCTCTTGAAATGGGGACATGCGGTGAAACTAGATGACTGAAGCCTCTGACTCTGCTGTTTCACTCTTTGGATGTCCCTCTTTGACACACACAGTATTTCCCTTCACTTATTTGCATACAATATATATGCAATACACAATAATAATACTACAGGCCTTCATTCCATAAAATGAATACACACTGGCAAAATGAGTGGCAGGAGTAATACAAATACCTACTGATAAATACAGTACCTACTGATAATTACTGATACTCACAAATAATGACACTTGATGGTACATATCAACTGCAGCAAAGGTTATGTGGGCCACTGCAACCAATACATTGGTTCAGTTTCCATGGATCTCAATGGTCACCGTGGAGAGAGAAACAGAGAGAGAGGGGCCTTAAGGCGTTATGAGAGGGATCAACCCAGGGATTGTATTGCTCTGGAGTGGCCGCCGTCACCTCAGCCACCATGATTATTATACCAGACATGGAAGCCCAGAGGGGGAAATCAACAATAATTCATTCCGTCCACAACCACCAACCCCCCGAGGTTTGTGTGTAAGTGTGAGGGCTGTGACGAGAACAATAACGGGTCTAAAAATATACCCTTTTTTTAAATAAAAAAAAAACGTTTTTAAAACCTCTCATTATCCTACTCATCAGCAAAGCAATCTGTCTGTCAAATCACCAAAGGCATAAAAGGTATATAAAAAAAAAATAGATCAGACGGACAAGGTGTTTGTAGTCACACAGCACAGGGGGAAGGAGGTCACTTTTTGAAGTGATTTGTCTTTTTGAGTCTGAAGGTCTGTGGAGGAATTTTGTCACATCCGCCTTGTCAGATTCTAACACAGACATTGAGAGACAGCTCGTCCCAGCAGCTGATGTATCGCCAGGTACAGTTCGTCTTTACACTTAACTTCCCAGTCCTACTCCCACAGGCTCCGTGGTGCTCCGTCTTGTTGTCAGTTCCGCCCCCTCCTAGCTTCCCTCTCCTTCTCTCTCTTTTTCTTTTTTTTGGTGCCCTGGGTGTTTTGAAAAAAACAAAAACAGATGGAAGAAACCTGCTCAGGCAATTATGGAGATGAGTTAGAACCATGTCCCACTGCTTGGATTGAAGGCAGCCCACCTAGGAGATTTTGGGATGATAAATACCCAGTGAAATCGAACCCCGCAGAACCCAACTGGAGATATGCAATGTATTCGGCTCCCCTGCCTTCTCTCAGAGTAATTAGGCCTTCTGTGGCCTGTGCTGACCTGGGGAAGATTATGTGGAGTGCTTCTGTTGTTATTGTTCTGACCTTACATGTAATCCCTGCCCTTGGCCTGCTTTAACATATGCACTGTCACACAAACTTATGTAAATAGTGCACTTAGTGGATGGTCCTGCATAAGTGTCGTGATAATGCGATTACATTGCTCTTGTTAACAGGCATCTTGAGAAAATACACCACAAAAATCAGATAACAGGTAATATTTTTGAGATGATTCAAACCTTGGTACATCACCACCTCTGGGAAAGAAAGAGAGGGCAGAAGAGAGAGAGAGAGAGAGAGAGAGAGAGATAGAGAGAGAGAGAGAAAAAAAAAAAAAACATTGCAGGCAGCAGTTGGCAGCACGCTTGAAATGAGATCACATGTCTACCAGTAGATGGCACTGTAAATCATCTTCTCATGCGTGCTGTACAAAGCCATTCTACACCGTATCCCTCTTGTGTAATTGGCTGTAAAGTCAGAGAGAGAGAGAGAGAGAGAGAAAAGAAATCACCATTTGTCTCGGCTCCTCTCTTATTAGGAGAGTTCTACTCAAATGATCAGACTTCTACTGACAGGACATCCAGTACTGATGCCCTCACTCATCTCTCTTTGACTGCTGAGGAATGCAGATATTCAGTTCCCCTGCAGAATATTACCTGAGCCTGACACAGAGGAGGAGATGTGAAGTTTTAAATCAGAATCTCATTATGACACAATACCATGAAAACCGTTATGAATGATGTAAATATTGTATTGTACAGAAGGTATTATGAAGGTGTAAAAAATGAAAATGCTCATAAGAAAAAAGGCCTCTCCATCTTTTCCCCTCTGCCCCCCTTGTATCTTTGTACCCAGCCAGCACCAAGCAGATGGGTCCCCCTTATAAGATGGGTACTGCTCAAGGTTTCTTTCTTGTTTTTTTTTTTGTATTAATGCTTGCTCTAGGGGAATTCAGGCTCTGGGTATCTGCCTTAAGGCAATTTGTATGAGTTATTGGAGGTACAGAAATGATAAAAATTTAAACTGAAATTGAAGAAAGAGACCATAATGATCCCCAGCATTCCAGCACACTCTGATCGTTTTGAGGTATTGTGATTTAGGACACTTCAAATGTAAACAAGTGCAAACAAATGGCCAAAGCAAAGAGATACAAAATGCACAGAAATGTTGGGAAATGCTGGAAATTGGGAAATTTCTATCTATCTATCTATCTATCTATCTATCTATCTAATCTATCTATCTATCTTTCTACCTATCTATCGATCTATCTATCGATCTATCTATATATTTATCTATCTATCTGTCTGCCTTTTAGATATGATTTAGGACACTTCAAATGTAAACAAGTGCAAACAAATGACCAAAACAAAGGGAAATACTGGAAATTGGAAAATTTCTATCTATCTATCTATCTATATATCTATATATCTATCTGGCTATCTATCTATATATCTATCTATATATCTATGTATTTATCTATCTACCTATGTGTCTGCCTTGTAGCTGTGTATTACTCCTTGAATATACAACGCATTTAATGTATAAAAGGCTCATGTCCCAAACCAGTAAAGATGTTGCACCAGCTACATGTTGTTCATTATCACAGATCCCAAGTATAAGATTTACAGTTAGGTGATTCTCTGGACCATTAACACATGGTCATGTAAGATGATTTCCAATTCATGTATAACTGTAAGAAGCAAGACCCAATGTTTTCATTTAAAAGACAAGATCATTATTTTACACATGAGCAAATTAGTGATGTCAGCATAATAACTGGGGAGACTCTAAAATAAAGAAAATACTGACCTCTTTCCAGGTCAGAGCATATACATTTTTCATTTTGCACATGTAAGGTGTGCAGATCTTCCTTTGCTTACTGTACCACTATACATCCCAACGCCATAATGAGACAGACCATTGCCCTGCCTCTTATCAAGACAGGTTGGCGCCCTTACAGTTATTCTCAATCATTACTCCAGTGGATGCCTTATACACAGCAGTCCTGTCAATCACCTTGTCCGACCCCTTAAATGTGTCTAATGAATGATGATTGGACCATATTTCTTTTTTGTTGTGACTGTGGATTGATGTGCACAATCGTAGAAAGTCCAAACAGGTGCAGATGTACGCTTTTACTGTTATGAGTGGTTTGCTTTCCCTGCTGGGGGGCTGACAGTAGTCAACAGACGGTGAAAAAAAAATACTCTAGTGTTTGCTGAGATAACTGGCCAATTGTGTGAATCACAGCCTCATACCAACCAAATGTGGATAAACAAAACACTGCTGCCAACAGTGCCATCATAAAAGTGCTCATTTTCTATCTGTGGCATCTGTTTTGTTATATGGTTTGTCTTTGTTTTGTTTTATTCTTGTCCCTGTATAAGGATATCAAAATACAGTGTAAACAGTGTTTCCCTGAGTCTCTTTGTGTCTAAATTGTTAAATTTGCTTAAGGCTTAGATTGAACAAAATGTAATTGTGTATAACGCCCCTCCACTGTGCAAAACAATGGGTACATCTACAAGTATCTGCTGTAGAGAGATGTGTGGATGGCTGACTGAGACATCCCTTTAATTGTGTTGAATACTTACACAGGAGTCCTTAATTTCTCTAAGCTGTCTCAGACACCTTTCTCTGTCTTACCTTTTTAGGTGAGAAGCTGTGGAATGCCAATGACTTGAGGTTCAGCCCTTATGACTAACCTTGTCAAGTCCCTGAGCCCAGTGAATAAAATGTACCTTAGAGGTCTATATCAGGTGCTCTGCATATAGTGCCATACAAAAAATCTAATGTTTAGTCTCCAGTGTTGTGCATGAATGCGTTCAAAAGAACGGGGGTGGGTGCTACTCAACACTTTTACATTTTATAGCCAATTCACTGGCGTAAATACGTCCACTACAAATACGTATCATATTTTCATGGAGGTTACTACATGTAAACCAGCAGATACTAATTCCTGCATTCAAATAATATTATATGAAAGTTTGGATGAAATGGTCATTTATTATCACATAAGCATTTAATGATCACGGCAAACAATTACGCTGCACTGAACTGTAAGTAAAGTTTTAAAAAGTTAAAATAACTAAACCTGTAATTATTTCTTGTGAACGAATATCATTCACGTCTTACTAACCATAGACACTCGGAAGTGAACTAGGTTAATAAGTCCTTTCTGTTTCCTCTTCTGAGCCTATGCAGGTTACGTGAAAAAATATCCAGAGCCCAGTCAAAATGAACAAAACATTTCGGTTTTCTCTAGCTTCCCATGCTGAGCCTATGCAGATCACGTGAAAAATGATCCAAATACTTGTATCCGGCAGATGACCTAATCGTTCACCTCCCGACCGTCTTTGGATCAACGTTTCGTTCATCTGCCGGATATCGTTCAATGATTCGTTCTTTTGCCGGATATCAGTCTTTCGTTCAATGATTCGTTCTTTCGCCAACCGTGTCTTTGGATCTATGATTCGTTCATCTGCCGGATATGGGTATTTCGTTCAATGATTCGTTCTTTTGCCGGATCGTTCAATGATTCGTTCTTTTGCCGGATCGTTCAATGTTTCGTTCTTTTGCCAAACGTGTCTGTTTCGTTCAATGATTCGTTCTTTTGACAATCGTGTCTTTGGATCTATGATTCGTTCATCTGCCGGATATGGATCGTTGGATCCTTTTCCACGTGACCTGCATAGGCTCAGTACAGTCAGCTAGAGGAAACAGAAATGATTCGTTCTTTTTCCGACTGGGTCTCTTGGATACGGGTCTTTGGATCATTTTTACGTGACCTGCATTCAACAAATCATTTCTGTTTCCTTGGCTTAGCCAATGCAACAGTCCCAGTTGTCCCGATGCGCGGTCATGAACGAGAAAAAGAACGAATCTTTTTTTGAGAGGACTCGTTACTCTCGAGTCGTTGTAAGGATTCGTTCAAAATGAACGAATCGTTCACGAACGACACATCACTAATATTATCTGGGTCCGGTGCAACTGAGGTCTAGTTAAACGTTACGGAATGTTTTCCTTCTACTGAGGAAAGACGATGTCTAAATCGAATGCTTGCAACCTGTCATTGCTCAGTACCTGTTAAAAAGGCCATAGTAATTATTGCCAAGACAGAGCATGTTTCGGTAAATGACCATATTTGGTAATCGCGTTGGTCATGTAATAGTGTTTTAATTTCTCTTCAGGCTTATTTAGATGGAGTGGCAGTTAACTTCGGGAATATTTTCACATAATTGAACGTTGCACTTTGTTGAAGTTGTGTGCGTCCATGTAGCCTATATGTAAGTTTGACTTTGTAGCCTTCCTTGTCATTATGTGTTTGTTATAGTTTAGCTTGGTCATAATTGTTACGAGCACTGTCACCTAATTAATCTAGCATGATGGTAGGCTACTGTTCGTGAACTCGCTTAGCATAAACTGCTAATGTACAAATACGAGTGTTACAGGGTTTACCTTTACTAACTTTTGAGCGGTCTTTCATTAAGTGTACATGCTCTTGTAAATCTTAGATTAAGCCAGTCGCATATCATTGCTTAAGAGGTTGCATTCTTACCGTTAGTTCCCTGCAGTGGCGGCGCCAGAGATTTTTTTCTGCAGGTGCTATGGGGGTGCTCGGCATTTTACCGAGGGTGCTATGAAATGAAGGTGATACTAGCATATGTGTCACATGGTTCTCTACTACAACACCTACCCACCATATCGTCACATCTGTTTACATGTTTGCTTTCTGAACCGTCTTTGTGGTCTATGAAAAGCACCATACAATTCGATCGTATTATTATTATTATCAGGCTACTTCCGACGGACACGCAAATATCGTTCATCTGCGCTGGTCACTGACAAAATGCATGCAGCATGTTATAGATTCCGCAATCCCAAATACTTCGCTTACTTCAGTGGGGGTTCAAGTTTGCACCAGGTGACTGACCACCAAGCCACCACTACCATGTCTGACAAATTAAACTAAACATAAATAGTTCAATACATTCTAAACTAAAAAGGGCAAATTAGAATAGCAGATAGATATTTATAGATGGCCATTAAACATGTCCGTACAAAGTGAGACAATTCTATTCACATATCAGTGCTAAAACAGTCAAAAAGTCAGAAATGCTTTCAAAAAGTATATATTATTTCAGTTCACAATCAATTGAAACGTAGAAGCTTACGTAAACCTGGCTAGCACAGACAGACTGCTCGCCCTAGGCTAGACTAGGCTCTGATTTTTTTAAGGCGGATCCAGAAAACCCCAAAAAGGGCCGCATTCATCAGTGTTACATATCAAACAAGACCGTTCCACCTTAAATCTTAAGCGGTGTAAAGATACAGGCCCATTTTAAAAGTAAATGAAACAAAACAGTGGGCACTCAAAACCACAAAAATCAGAGCTAGATCACTGTATCATTGTACAATAAAACTTTACTTCTCAAAGAACAGGCAAAATGCTAACAAAACTATGCTGGAAAAGCCATAAGCAAAACCAAAATCCGGGCAAGCCAGCAGACCAGGAGTAGCATGGCTAGCACCCTCAGTAGAGGTGTAGGGTTCATCTCTTTAATCACGACGTCCCTCTTCTTCTAATAAAATGCAGATACCTTTTGCATTCAGTCTTCTTCTTCAACGTCACAGTTTCCGACAGTAAAAATCGTACCTTTCTGTGTGTAGTGAGATGAATTCACCTACACTCACGTCACTGCACTCATTTAGCCCACCTGTTTAATTAGTGGCCATTGCTTGGGTGTGCCTATAAAAGCCTAGAAGTTTGCACTATTCGTAGATGATGAATCGCTACATCCTGTGCAGAGTGGCGTCCTATTTCTCCCGTGGTAGGTTTTCGTTGCCACTAAGCATTTAATTTGAATCACACTGTGGACTAACTCAGTCCTTTATTGTAGCCTGGTGTTGTGATCCTCTCCTCCTTCGCTGACCTCGAGAACGGTTGCCCACTAGTTCCAGTGAGGACGCATGTTCCCGCGGCAGCCAGTGTCTTCGAGTAACTAGGCAATCCAGCCTGGTGGAGGGCTGGAGCCACGAGCTGCTGTCTTGTCTTGTCTTTCTTTTGATTTGGTTTTCGCAAGTTTGTTTGGGGATTTGGCGTCAGCCTTTCCCTACTCTGCCGTGTAACCTAAACGGTGTGTGTCATTTGTTCACGTGCTTGCTTTTGTCTCGTCTCACCTAGTTTAATTGCTTTGGTTTGGCGAGCTTCACTTGTTATTCTGTTGCTTTCGTTTCGTTATTTTGGTCTGTGTTTTAGGTCCGTGCATGGGCATAGTTGTGTAAAGCAAACGTTTGTTCTTGTGTTTTGTTTTGTATTGTCTGCATGTGTATTGTTTATGGGTAGTTCAGGCATCCTGTGAGAGGGGAAATTATCCTGTCCTTTAGTTTCTGTGTATATGTGTTGTCTTAAAACTGGGATCGACTGGTGTATCAGGGATTCTTGAGATGAGGGACAAAACATGTCCGTGAGATAAAACTCATTGCAATTCTTAAAATGTGTTTAAAAAAAGTGAATTAGATCAAACAATAAAACAAGAACTTATAATACCCTTGTCTGAAAGGAAGATTCATGACTTTACAATACTTAAACAATAGTTTTAAATAAAATAAAACAAACACAATAGCTACTGTGATCATGTATTTTAAGTAATTATTCAAACTGTATAGAAATTCACTACTTAAAAAATATATTTATGTACTTTTTACGTGATTGAAATTGTGTCCGGAGTTTCTGTCAACACTATAAGATTTTTCTAAAAATGCAAAAAATCAGGCATTATATTGGCCAACTCGCTCTCTAAGGACCCCTTTTCCACTTCCTGTTTGGTGGACATGCCATGAGGCCACTGCTCTGGTTAGTAAATATTTCAAATTTTTTCCTGAATTATCTTCTTTTATAAAACCAGCTATGTCACAACCATAGAGTGTCAACACCGTGAACGATACAATTCAAGGTTTATGTGATTTTATTAAGAAATAAAAGTGTAATCTAACTTTATTGTTGAGGCCACATGCAGCTAGTGAAAAACAGGATGGCTTCTGCAAAGAAATCACATGTTATGATGAAAAATAGAAGATTTTGTCAACACCGTAAGACTCCATTAGATGTAAATTTTGTCTTATGGTGTTGACGACTTACCTTATGGTGTTGACAAAAATGGACTTAAATGTACCATTTGCCCATTTAATTACATTTTATACATTACTATTGTAGTGTCATTACTTCCTATTTTAATAATATATCTTTTGTGTATTTAACATTTCATGAATATCATAATTTCTGTTTCGTGCGTCAGCTCCATAAGATGGGTTTTCTCTTCATTTTTGTTGTTAAAAAGACATTTTATTACATTGTCTCAGATTATCTCAATAAAAACACTGCATTTCCTAAATACATTTGTAAAACCTGTATTTCTGACTGTCATTGTTTGTTTTTGAGAATAAAACATACATTTGTAAATGTATATTTCCCTAGTTTTAATAATCGGCAGCTTGATCATATAAATATTTTAAAGTAAATGTATTTGTTTAAAAACATGGATAGAATAAAAAGGAGTATACAGAAACTGAAAGTAGCTTACAATGATGCTTTTAGATTGCTGCTTCATGTGCCTAGGTGGCATAGTGCTAGTCAGTTGTTTGTTTCTAAGCACGTACCAACTTGTGAGGCGCTCTTGAGAAAACTGATGTATGGTTTCATGTGTCGACTGGACAAGTCTGAGAACTGCATAGTAGAGGCTCTGGTCAACCCTCTAAAGAGCTGTTATCGCTTTACCTCAAACTTAAGACGACATTGGCACAAATGTCTTCATACTTTTTAATGCACTGTATTATGTGTGTTGTATCTTTTTGTTTTTCTTTATTTCTATTTTTATTTATTTATTATAATTGTATGTCTGTTACTTTATATGGAACTTGGTGTCTGAAATAAAGAATAATAATAAAAATAAATAAATAAATAACACAATTTTAAATAACCTCCAAAAGTCAAAATACTGCTATAAGTTTATTCAAAATACATTTTTTTAATGTTTCTTGGTGTCTTATGGTACGGCAAACATGACAAAATGGTTAAAAATGTTTACCTGGGAGATTGTATTTCAACAGCATCAAAAGGCCAACATGTGGGACAACTATGATATACAAATATATTTAGGAAAAATCAACTTTTTGATTTCAAAAACCCATTTTGTCCCTTGTCTCAAGAATCCCTGGTTTAATAGTTTCTTTATCCCCTTTTGTGTGTCTGAGCAGGCATTGTGCTATCCTGGAGGGGGGGCTAGTCACCTGGTGGTGGAGTCCCATCATTGCATGCTCACGTGTGATCATTGGTTGCTGTGTTGTTGCTGTGTCACTTTGGTCACTTTCCGTGGGCTGTGCTGTGCCGTGTTTGCCTTCACAAGGGTGGTGTGAATCCTGAGCACACTTCCCAGTTAGTCCGCCGCCCCTCTAAGGTAAGTCTATGCCTGTTATAGTTTATTTCCATTTAATTCCCTTACCTAGTGTGTTTGCCAGCCCGGGTCATGACTGTTTCAGCCTTTTTATTGCTTATTAAATAAATACTTTTCTACCCTGACTAACCTCTCAGTTTGTCTAGGTCCATCTCCCCACATATACATCGTAATTACTATTCTTTATAATAAACATATTCTGGAACTCACGACTCTTGTGTGCTGTGTGTATCCAACCTGTTCTCGAGGGCTGAGGTGTCTAAGAACATTTAGATTAAATATTCTCTGGGTGTAATTCCCAGGGTGGCGTAGTTGGCTACTTACACAGGGCTGTGGGGTTCCCCCCTTATGCTCCTGTGTGCAAACTGTCCTCCTGGAAAATTAGCAGTTATTAAAAAAATTAACTGAACTATGAACGAGTTCAGAATTTAAACGGTGAACTATGAACGTGAACAATTCATATTTACTTGTATGAACTGAACTTTGAACTAGTTCATGAGAGGTACACGTTCACACAACACTGATAGTCTCCACACCTGATTCAGACGAAAAGATATGAAAAAGCAACACTTTAAAGAATGGGGGAATGTAGAGGATTAGTCTGAATACATGTTTTCTGCCCAAAAGAGTCGTCTCCCTTTACGCCTGCCGTTTGCTTTCACGAGGATGAGCGCACCACAGCGGGGATCGCTTGAGATTCTTGGCACGGCCTCGGCTCCACCACTCGTTTGCATGCTACACTATCTCCGACGTGGACGATTTGCCTGCTAAAACCAGAAGGGATGGGCGCCGACGTGAGAGAAGTGAGGAAGAGGGGAGAAGGGTAGCCATGGGAGAGTGCTGTGATGCGCCATGCTGTTCTGGGCCGTGCCGGTCCTTTGCCTTCACAAAGCATCTTTTTTTACGTCGTCCTGACACCTTGAGCAGTGCAGACATGCTGGGTAGCATTAAAGAGATGAGCTGCATCGACCTCAAGGTGAGCTGTTCAGAGTCTAATGTCCCTCCAGGTACAATTATTGCCAACGTGAGCCAACAAGGTCAGTGACGTCACGTAGGATCAAGGAGAACAATTCCATTTGACTGATTTCCATTCCATTTTCTGTTTTCATGTTGAAACAACATATTTTTTGGTCCACTGGGAAAACAACGCTAAAGGGATAGCAACTAGACTATGATGAGCGCATGATGGCCACTGTCTGAAGTCCCCAAATTAAGTCAAATTTGTTGTTTGAAAGGAATAATTGCATTGTTAAAACAGACAAACCAAACATGCACAAACACTCCCAGCATGCTGCCTTAATAAAGTACCCAACATAAACAAATGAGATCTTCTCTAAAGCTGACTTTGACCTGATATTATCTGATAGCACCAGTCAAGAATAAAAATGTGTGCGGATCGGAGGGCAGGAGCAACATGGCAGACAGGAGTGACATCAAATGCGGAGAGGACAAGAGGATGAAAGAGAGAGAGGGAGAGAGAGAGAGAGAGAGAGAGAGAGAGAAACAGCATAATTGGATGGAGTGTCTAAAAGCATGGAGTTGGTGTGATGCCTGTGCTGCCAGTTCCCTGGTTGTGATAGTAATCTTCACCTTTCGCTGCGTGTAAGCGATTAGATGAGATGGCCCCATGATGGTGAGGTTCAAGGAGAGTTCACCCATAAAGGAGATGAAGAGGCGGGATAATTACATAAGGCATGGCTGAACTCCTCTGGGCCTTCAGATCGGCAGAAAAAAACTCTCCTGAGGGCATCTGACAGGTCTTTGAATAGTGCAAAGCATGAAGAGACCTGGGAAACATTAGGGCTCAGGGTTGATGTGCTTTCATGGGGTCCTCTGGTACAAACATGCGAGCGTGCACGCACACACGCACGCACGCACACACACACACACACACGATCACTCTCATGCAAACATAATCGCACACAGTCGCATTAACACACACACACATACATATAATACCACACAGAGGAAAGGGCTACTGACAGAGAAATGACGATCCAGGCTAGGTCTGGTGAGACAAATCAGCATACCATTCCTTATCTGTGATTTCATTTCAATGAGGCGACCGCAGGATTGGGGTAGCAATGCTAGCAGGCACGAAATAATTGAAGCTGGCGCAAGAAGAATGTGTACATTTATTCATCGTGGGCAAAGATATCATTTTTTTTTACCAACAGGGTTTGGATAGCATATCAAACCCACAGTGGTCAATGCCGATTGGTTAAAGGCTGGTCCAATGGAAAGTCTAAATCCATTAGGATGCAACGACTGGAAACAATCCCCAGTGGAGCTTGCTAGTTGCGTTGCTCTATCTTTTCACAAAGTGGATCTGGGTCTGGTAGTTCTAGGGTTTGGAAGGGGTAGGGGGGTTGAGTGTGTGACTCGTGCCTTTGTGTGTGTATGTGTGCGGCACCTAAACCCCCCTGGTTCCCAGCTGCTTCTCTGTCCATCTAAGCACATTAAGGCACCGTGAGCCACAGAGGCAGAAGCATCACCTCTAATGGCTCATCAGTCTAAATCTTGCTGATGGAACATTCTGGCTGTTGTAGGATTTTAGTTTTTGTGTTTTTTTATTAAACCTACACCAGAAGAGACTGAATTCACTTGTAATTACTGTCCTGTTAGTGTAATTTGCATCGCTACCTTTCTTCCTAGACATGTAAATGGACGTTTCCCCAAAAGGAGGACAAGAGAAGGAAATGGAACTCATGAAACTTATTATGCAGTTCAAAAGATGAAACATAGATTTAATACGTCACCCTTGCACGAATGAAAACAGTGGCTATCAATTCCCATCCTTTCGTGGCAGGAAACCCAGGGTCATGTGTTTCTTGGCTTTATGCCCGAACTTCCCGAAAGTAATGAGCCTTTATCTCTCTGTTTCAACCATACATATCGATCTCCTATCGCTGTGATTTGGGATTGTGACAGGCGTAAGGGAACAGTTGTTGCGTGCTGCAAAAAGCATGCAATACAAAGTTGATTTCTGGGAGAGAAAAAAAAGACTAAACAAAAATTGGAACAAAGCAATTGTGGGTTTCAGGACGTGTCATCCCGAAGCTCTCTGAGAGTGACATGCGAAGGCTTTGCTTTGATGAGCGACGACTTCAGACATTCCCTTTCTACTCACGGTAACAAAAGCTGTGACAGCCAGGCTGCCATTTGTGTCAGAGGGAACGCACAGGGACCCTGAGGGAGACATTTTCACTTCTGAGGACGGAGAATGAAGTTGAATGAGGGATAAAATGAAAACGGAGCAAGAGAGAGGGAGAAATGCAGGAGAGAGAATGCAAGAGTAAGAAAGATCAATGAATATGTATGGTGTTTGAATGAATACTGAAGTCTTACTCATTTGAACTCTTAAGGAAAATGAGTGCATAATTGTCATGCTTAAACATACTAGGAAATAAGAACGTCATTGTCTGATAAATCTGACAATTTAATTTCACCACTGCAAAGCAGGTGTAGGCCTCGGCATTGCTTGTACTATGCTTCAGCAATACTCACAGCTGTGTCTTTCTGATGTAAGACTGATTGCGTGAATTATGGGCCATCAACAAAGTGTACTTGAGAAAGCCCTAAATTTGCATGTAATGTAGAGACATTTTGAAGCAGTATCAGTTGCAGTTGAATTAAATGAATCAATGAATGCATTTAGTATATGCCATTTTGCCATTAGCTGAAGCCACATAGCCATGAGACTTTGGCCATGTTTAATAACTTCTTGTCAGACAGCAAGTATTCTTGGGGACGGTGCCAAAACTGATTCAAAGGTTCATTTGTTCCATTTGTCCTAATTTGTCACTGCTGATTAAAACAACACCTAATTACTATATTTGCCACCATGATTGTTCCCTTTATTTAACTTTGTAGTTGGAAGGAAACATACTGTAACTCATGCCACATCGTAAGGAAGTAAAACATCTTTGTCTGTGTGTCCAGTCCATTCCTGGCAGTTGAGTGAGACTCAAGAGGGTTGATGCTTCTGCTGACCCTCCATCTCACTGAGTGTTGGATGAAACTAGCCATTTCTGCACTAGTGAGAGTGTCAGGAATCTCCTCAGCAGGGCGCTGAACCAACCTGACAAGGCCAGAGCCACCAGCGGGGACTGACACGAGTCCTGTCATCACACACAAATGTACACACACACACACACGCACGTATGCATGCACGCATGCACACACACACACACACACACACACACACAAGGACTGTCAGTGTGTGGCTGGCAGAAGTCGCATCATCCCTGGGAGTAAAGTTGTCCTTAGTGGAACAGTGGCCTGTCAGACATAAGTTACAACGTTGACCTGTGACCCCTTTCGGAAACCAGGACAAGCTCGTAAAAACACAAAAAGCCTCCTTGTCACACAAATTGACTATCAGGCAGCTGTGGCCATGCAAGCAGACTGCACAAGGGATAAGACAAAAAAAGGGACAGAATATCAATGCAAACAAGTGAAAAACCTATGCTTTACAGCGGTCATACGGCCATCACTGATGTGTCGCCTTGTTCCTGACCTCGCTGTTGTGCCTCTGGCTCTTTCTGTTCTGCTCTGGGTGTCAGAGGAAATGTCCCGTGGGAAAATACAATTCTATAAAAGCCATGGCATTAAAGACCAATTAACAATGCAAATAGTGGTAAAGCAGGAAAAAAGCTCCATAAACTTCTTAATTGTGCATGCTAATTTAGTGTCTACTGCACATTCAGACCCTTGCTGTTTCGGATCACAGCTAAACACTTGGTCACTCAACCGTCACGATAATGCTGAAAATATCATTATAACAGTCCAAATACGAAATGACAATAAAAGTAATAAAACAAATCACTAAATAAGCAATCAGACACACAGATTATCAGATAGATGAATAGATAGATAAATAGATGGAAAGATGAAGTCGTCCCACTCAGTCGCCACATTTCTCTTAAAGTCCATGAGTCATTCTGCCCTGAAACACAATTTTAAAATACCGTCAGCCTTGTCCCTGTCTGTCTCTCTCTCCTCACACATGAGTTTAAGACTCATTTTACTTTCTTCCAAAGAAATAAACGCAAGGCACAAATAGATTGGCCATGTCCCATCGAGGCGAAGATTGCTTTTTATGTTCCCCAGTTCTCCTGGAGAAGTAAGCTTCTGCCACACAGAGATAATGACTGAAGGTGAGGGGCAGTGAAATCACTAGAGCCATAGCAGAGACACATTTCGCAGTGATGACTGGTAATGGAAACGGGAGACACATTTAATTTGTCATAACTGATGCAGGGTAATGAGAGAGGGAGGAGGAGAGCTGTTATTACAGAACCATGTTCCTTTTCTCCCCTTTCAAATTACATTTTGTGTGATTGTCAGATTGTCAAATTGTTGAGTGAGCTTGATAGAGGGCTCAGAAATGGGGGTTGTGCTCAGTCTAATAAAGTATATGGTGGTGACGCTCTGTGTTACTGGAGACGTGAAGGCAGCCATCATTTAATACAATTGAATGACAGTGGAGGACACAGGGGAGCCATAGAGCTCTCTAGACCATTGTGTCCTTGGGTAGTTGGATGACACAGGGCACCAGCTGCTTGAGAAACCTGACAGCACCCATGTGACAGCTAAATACAGATTGTCATACAAGCACGCTTCAGGTAATGACTCGTGTTCTGCACTTAATGTATGGTGAACATGCTATAATGGTATCCATTTACATCTTAGATGACAGGTGAATGTGTGAAGTTGCTGAAGTGGCTGTCTTTTGATACAACATGTACTATGGTATGCCTTGACTAACATCCCTTGTGTATAGACATCACCTGTTTCCAGTTATCTCAAATGGAATGGTATAGAGTCCTGTGTACTGTAATGCAAAGTTCACTGTGAGAATGATTCAATCCAGAAAATGGACATTCATAGTGTTTGGTCCTGGGTCAAAAGCCAATGGTCACCTCAGGTTCTGAACATCTGCGATTTACATTTACATTTTTCAACCCCATGCATTGAGTTCTATCAGGTACACTATGGCCTGGTCACATCTGCATTATTTTAGTATGTGTTTGCTTGCTGCAGCTTTCCCTTCAGTGTCACAGAGAGAACCGCAGGATGATTATGATTTCCGATCACGATTTCATTAGATTCTGAAACACCTGCCACACTTGTCTCACTCTAGTTCTCTATGTAACTCAATCAAAGGGCTGTTGGGGAGAGAATGTTATGTTCTGATACGTGTAGACTTCCAGCTTGGTGTTTTCCGTTGTTGGTAACATTTTGGCTACCCTTACCGTACCGCTAGACCCTAGTGAGGTACACACTGTGTATCTTCATTGACATCTATTACTCAAGCTAACATTCATTGGTTCTAATTTAGCTTTATGCAATAGTTTGTGCTGGAAATTAAACAGACCAATCTTTGCAACTGGGTCATCAGACTTGTGTCATTACACATTCTAATCATTTGGCTATCACATAGAGTGTACTATCATACTAATGACTACATTTATTGAAATAGTCATCATCCATTGATGAGTTTTGTGATATAGCAACTTTTTGTAATTATGCATTACCACATTCAGGCTGCATGTGACCAAATGCACATATGTTATTTTTCCGTTGGACGTTTGAATCTGTCATCATTCACTAACTTCATACTCAATTTAGAAGTCAAATTATGAAAAACAATTATAAAAATGTATTTCATCGTTCGTTTTTTCAAATCCTTAATGTATTAACAAATAACAAGCCATTTTATTGTTCACGAAACACAAAGAACACTGGACTGGGACGTTGTATATACCCCTGTGACAGCTGAACACCAACTGAACAACTGACAAATACTCTTTAACTGACCTACAGGCACTTATTCTTAACCTTCAACTGCATCCATCATGTGCGGGGATAAATAGTTAAACAGGCAGTTAGTAGTCCGCACGATGTGGAAATCAGCAGGTGATTCAAATATGACCATATGTCATGTTTCTCTGCACAGCTTCTGACCCTGAAGGCCTGAGAACAAATAACAGAAATGTGCAAGAAACAGAACATTTTCAAATGAATCTGTGCTGATTAATGGATCCCAAAATAGTACCTACTGAGCATATGGTGATTTTTCTCTGGGGTGGACAGATTATTTCTGATGATATGGCTGGATTGGATTGCAAAGTCCGGACTGGAAGGTCTGTTCCATGGCATGGCACAGCCTGTCATAGCACAATGTTGTCACTGTCACTGAGTTGGCACCTGGATTTTAGCATCCATTCATGGGAAATGGTCAATTCCATGTTTTCAGCCAATCAAATTACAACATTCCATTTTGTGCACACCTAATGTTATGTGTTAATTGGCTGTAATCGCTTGGTACGAGCTACTATGTTTGTTTCCTATTTAAAGAGCCAGGACTGTGTATGAACACTGGAGGGGTATTTTTTTAATCGCATTCACTGAACGGACAGCAAGAATACAGTAGGGAGCAATTCACTGAATTTGCCAAAAAGTGTATTAGATTATCTTTACACATTTGGAGGGGATCCAAGGTCACATTCAGTTGTGTTTTGCTCCAGTCATGATATTTACAACTTAAATGAGTTTTGTAACTGAATATCTCATAATGAAATTAATTGTGTACCTGGGCTATCAGCATATTTTTTACAAGAATGAGAGTAGAGGGAAATGTGCGGTGTTCTGACTTGTATTTGTATTTGTATCGTCTCTCTCTCTCTCTCTCTCTCTCTCTCTCTCTCTCTCTCTCTCTCTCTCTCTCACACAGTATCTGAGAGCCAGAGGCGCCCATGACTCTCACGGTGTAGTGGCAAAGCAGCCGGACAGTATTACAACAGATTTACATCATAATGTTGGAGCCTAAAACACCAGAGGTGTGGAGCAGCTCCCCCCACCTCCCGTACCTTCCAAATCAGTTCTCATTACTGGGCACGTGTGCTTCACGGGTCCTGGAGCCTCCTGTGGGGTCCAGCACCAGCGTGCAGCAGCTAATCTGAGAGCCTTAACAAACCACCTCACAGCTTCAGGTCCCTCTCCTACCAAGCCGTGCTTGCTAGCAAAAAGGCAAGTGCTTGCTGGCAAAAAATATCAAGTTTGGAAAGTTTTAGTAGCTAGTAGCACTAACCCCAAAGTTTACTTGCGTATTTATTTCTGTATTTTACCCCAGGCAGTCCGGTTTTTGGGAAGGCTAGTATATATATATCTTTAAAGTGAGGAGGCTTAAGCATGCTGAGTATCTATCTAAGACCGTGGTCCTCCATCCACAGAAGCCTCTGCTAATGCCCCTGTAATGCTGATAAATGATGCAGTCGAGCCCCGATGGCCTCATCAGCACTATGCCCCTGCCTGCTCCTCTCCCAGTTCATCAGGCAGGAGCGCTGTTTCCACTGACGCCAGGTTTTCTGCTGCATGCTTATACCTCGGATATGCTAGAAGTTTGGGTAAGTGAGTTTGAGAGTGTGTGTGTGTGTGTGTGTGTGGCAGATGTAACAAACAGTTACTGCTGCACCCAGACACATTAAATATTCAAGATGCATTTGCCATAAAATCAAAAAGAGCAAAGGTTAACATTGTTGCATCACTACACTAACATCATTAAGATGCATGATTATGTTACAGTTTTCTTCATATTCAGGAAATTGACGGTAGAGTTACATAAATTGTTGAGTAAGCTGTGATGACTTACATGGGCAATTACTCTAAGTACTGCTCGTTTGAGTCATTAACCAGAATAGTAATAATCACTAGGAAAAAAGTAGTGTCCATTGCTACACAACAAATTACACAACATCTGTCACTATTTATCAGTTTATTACTTTGTAACTGGGTTATACAACTTTCCTGTTGGTGTATTATGTAACCTTGTGGCCTGTTATTATATAAAATCTGTTTCTGTAAACTTTAGAGGAACACAAAGATTATTTCATACTTTTAGTCCGTGTAGTATAGAGTTAATCAAAAATAATCCTCTTGCCACCTGTCACCAGTCTTGTATGCATGCTTCTATGTATGCTTCTTTGTACATCGATGCTTCTATGTACACGTATGCTTCTATGTACATCTACTTTATGTATGCTTGTGTCAATGAAAGATGTAAGGGCCGGAAAAGCAAATACTAATAATCACCACTGGAAAATAGTGAAAGTAGCCGACTACGCCAGCCCAGAAGGGCAGTAATTAAAATGGAATAAATAAGCACAGGTTCGTTCAAGCTTGTGGCTGGTTAAAACACACACAATAGGCAAGAGTATAAGAAAT